>NC_041387.1:88728470-88736774 GCF_002162155.2 Triticum dicoccoides | reverse complement strand
ACGACGCCGACCCCGCCGCCGCCGGACGCCGCCGTCGCCGGAGTTGCCCACCGCCGCCACCGTCACGTGTCCCGAGGTAGCCATCGATTTTATTCTAAAAATCGTTTGGTTTTTGTTTGAAACCTAGATGCGTTTTTTTAGATTGGTTTTTTTTCGGTTTAGTTATTTAGCGAACGCCCGTTCCTACGTCCATTTTAACAAACGAAGTTCGCCCGTTAGCCGCAGACAGCGAATGTTTGTTCGTTAGCCTGTTAGTTAGTTTTTCTTTTTCCAGGGTTTTTCTGCGATTATTTTTGATCGCGATTTCTGCCTTGTTTTTCGTTTTAGTTTATCTTTTCGCTCATTTATCGGAATCAGGCAATTCAAGCGCCCAGATTTTTGTCTCGAAGCCCTCTTTCTGTTTAACCAACTTGAACAAGATTTTGCTACTGTAAAGTTTGACTTAAGTTCAGATTAGTAAATGGATCTTGTTTCTTTCGCAGTTTGAGTTTCGTTGCTTCGTTTGTTTTGATTCGTTTTGCAAACTGGAGTCCTTAAGTTGAACATTCTGGTTAGATATCTTATTTGAGTTTTGCCCGTGCTTCTAGTTGAGTGCTTATTGTATGCTTTGTATGTTTGTGATAGAGTACCCGGAGTGCGAAGCGTGCTACTACGAGTCTCTAGGTTTCACGGATTATTAGCAAGGCAAGTAACACTTTGATCGTACCTCTTTACTACACATTTTGATTGCATTAGATCAATCCTCAAACAATTGCATGGTTAGGATCTGATTAACATGTGGGTATCCAAAAGTAGATGATGAGGTAGAACCTATTACCTGTTTATTGTCAAACCTTTGGGAGCTACTTCTATGTTTTGCTTATTTTTCTATGCTATGCTCGTAGACGTGGTTTGGTTTAAGTGATTCATGACAGATGTGAGAGTTATTATTAATGGTTAACTTAAGGTGGCTACTTTAATACACATCTGGGTGGATTGCTTGAGGCACCCTGGAGTACCCAGTGGTTGTCAGGGCACCTGGAGAATCCAGTGTTGTCCAAGGATATCCCAGAGTACCCGTGTGATCATCCTATGGTCTGCCACCCAGTCTCAAAGGGATCATAAGATTATTCATGCTAGAAACTTCCGTGTGGAGCCACAAGCTATTATGGGCTCTAGCATAGTTGAGTAGTTTGCAAGACCTCTTTCAGTGGTGGGCTAGCAGATGTAGGGGAAAGTAGGTGTAACTATCCACCCAGAGTAAGGAGTTATTGTTTCAGAAAGATTGTGTCTCGTTTCTCCGACCATGGATGTATTCGAGTCTTGTGGGGAAAAGTGCGCAAACCTCTACAGAGTGTACAAACTAATCATGGTTAGCCGTGTCCCCGGTTATGGACATCTTGAGTATCTGGTTCTTGGATTATCATGTTGATCTCATCACTCTAAACATAATTTGATTGGGTTTAATGATGATGTTTAATTGGGATTGAGTTGGAGGGACCTTCTCAATGTTTAACAACCACCATGATAGTTAAATAAAATTTATTCCTTTGTTGTAGGGAAAAATTGGCTTTATGCAAAAACTGTAACCATAGAGCTTTCCACCAGCCAAATATGCATGTAGTGATAGGATTTATTCTGTTCATTATGTGTTACATTGCCAGCATATTCCATGTGCTGACCCGTTCCGGGCTGCAACGTTCATGTTGCAGACTTTTCAGACGACGAGTAAGGTACCATAGGTCGTTGTCTTTCACTCAGCTATGCCGTTGGAGTTGATGGACTCACTTTATCTTCTAAGCCTTCCGCTGTTATCGTTTTTAGATGGCCTTAAGCCATATTATTGTAATAAGTTCTCTTTTGAGATATTCGATATAATAAGTGTGTGATTGCTACTCTGTTATAAATCCTCAAGTACTGTGCGTGTCAGCATTATTGATTCAGGGATGACATTAATGCATAGAGATTAGACTGTTTGAGGTCTGGTAGCTACATGTATAGGGTAGGTTTATCTTAGTAATGTATTCGACCGAAAGCTTCGTAGGAGCCCGACATGCCAATATTCGTTGGGCCCATTCCAATTGGGCTAAAAATGATTATGGGCCGAAATTTGCATGTAGCCACTAAAAATATCTGGGCCTAAATCAGCATAAGCTTTCATATTTTTCTGGTAGCCCTGTGCCCATAGTGGGCCTTCAACAGGCCTAAACATAATTTGGGCCCTCGGTAACAATGTTGGGGAACGTAGCAGAAATTCAAAATTTTTCCTACGTATCACCAAGATCTATCTATGGAGAGACCAGCAACGAGTAGAAAGAGAGTGCATCTACATACCCTTGTAGATCGCTAAGCGGAAGCGTTCAAGTGAACGGGGTTGATGGAGTCGTACTCGTCGTGATTCAGATCACCGATGATCCTAGTGCCGAACGGACGGCACCTCCGCGTTCAACACACGTACAGCTCGACGATGTCTCCCACGCCTTGATCCAGCAAGGAGAGAGGGAGAGGTTGAGGAAGACTCCATCCAGCAGCAGCACAACGGCGTGGTGGTGATGGAGGAGCGTGGCAATCCTGCAGGGCTTCGCCAAGCACCTACGGGAGGGGAGGAGGTGTCACGGGAGGGAGGGAGGCGCCAAGGGCTCAGGTATGGATGCCCTCCCTCCCCTCCACTATATATAGGGGCAGGGGAGAGGGGGAAGGCGCAGCCTTGCCCCCTCCTCCAAGGAAGGGGTGCGGCTAAGGAGGGGGGAGGAGTCCATCCTCCCCAAGGCACCTCGGAGGTGCCTTCCCCCTTGAGGACTCTTCCCTCTTTTTCCTATATCTTGGCGCATGGGCCTCTAGGGGCTGGTGCCCTTGGCCCATGTAGGCCAAGGCGCACCCCCTATAGCCCATGTGCCCCCCCGGGGCAGGTGGCCCCACCCGGTGGGCCCCCGGGACCCTTCCGGTGGTCCCGGTACAATACCGATAACCCCGAAACTTGTCCCGATGGCCGAAACAGGACTTCCTATATATAAATCTTTACCTCCGGACCATTCCGGAACTCCTCGTGACGTCCAGGATCTCATCCGGGACTCCGAACAACATTCGGTAACCACATACAAACTTCCTTTATAACCCTAGCGTCATCGAACCTTAAGTGTGTAGACCCTACGGGTTCGGGAGACATGCAGACATGACCGAGACGTTCTCCGGTCAATAACCAACAGCGGGATCTGGATACCCATGTTGGCTCCCACATGTTCCACGATGATCTCATCGGATGAACCACGATGTCAAGGACTTAATCAATCCCGTATTCAATTCCCTTTGTCTAGCGGTATTTTACTTGCCCGAGATTCGATCGTCGGTATCCAATACCTTGTTCAATCTCGTTACCGGCAAGTCACTTTACTCGTTCCGTAACTCATCATCCCGTGATCAACTCCTTGGTCACATTGCGCATATGATGATGTCCTACCGAGTGGGCCCAGAGATACCTCTCCGTTTACACGGAGTGACAAATCCCAGTCTCGATCCGCATAAAACAATAGATACTTTCGGAGATACCTGTAGTGCACCTTTATAGTGACCCAGTTACGTTGTGACGTTTGATACACCCAAAGCACTCCTACGGTATCCAGGAGTTACACGATCTCATGGTCAAAGGAAGAGATACTTGACATTGGCAAAGCTCTAGCAAACGAACTAACTGATCTTTGTGCTATGCTTAGGATTGGGTCTTGTCCATCACATCATTCTCCTAATGATGTGATCCCGTTATCAACGACATCCAATGTCCATAGCCAGGAAACCATGACTATCTGTTGATCACAACGAGCTAGTCAACTAGAGGCTCACTAGGGACATATTGTGGTCTATGTATTCACACGTGTATTACGATTTCCGGATAATACAGTTATAGCATGAATAAAAGACTATTATCATGAACAAAGAAATATAATAATAACTTATTTATTATTGCCTCTAGGGTATATTTCCAACAGTCTCCCACTTGCACTAGAGTCAATAATCTAGTTCACATCGCCATGTGATTAACACTCATAGGTCACATCGCCATATGACTAATACCCAAGAGTTTACTAGAGTCAGTAGTCTAGTTCTCATCACTATGTGATTAACACTCAATGAGTTTTATGTTTGATCATGTTGCTTGTGAGAGAGGTTTTAGTCAATGGGTCTGAACCTTTCAGATCCGTGTGTGCTTTACAAATCTCTATGTCATCTCCTAGATGCAGCTACCACGCTCTATTTGGAGCTATTCCAAATAACCGTTCCACTTGGAGCTATTCTAAATTGTTGCCCCATAATACGTATCCGGTATCTCTTCTTAGAGCTATCCGGATAGGTGTTAAGCTTGCATCGACGTAACCTTTACGACGAACTCTTTTACCACCTCCATAATCGAGAAAATTCCTTAGTCCACTAGTTACTAAGGATAACTTTGACCGCTGTCCTGTGAGCCATTCTTGGATCACTCTTGTACCCCTTGACTGACTCATGGCAAGGCACACTTCAGGTGCGGTACACAGCATAGCATACTGAAGAGCCTACGTCTAAAGCATAGGGGACGACCTTCGTCCTTTCTCTTTTTTCTGCCGTGGTCGAGCTTTAAGTCTTAACTTCGTACCTTACAACTCAGGCAAGAACTCCTTCTTTGACTGGTCCATCTTGAACACCTTCAAGATCATGTCAAGGTATGTGCTCATTTGAAAGTATTATTAAGCATTTTGATCTATCCTTATAGATCTTGATGCTCAATGTTCAAGTAGCTTAATCCAGGCTTTCCATTGAAAAACACTTTCAAAATAATCCTATATGCTTTCCAGAAATTCTACGTCATTTCTGATCAACAATATGTCAACAACATATACTCATCAGAAATTCTATAGTGCTCCCACTTACTTCTTTGGAAATACAAGTTTCTCATAAACTTTGTACAAACCCAAAATTTTTGATCATCATCAAAGCATACATTCCAACTCCGAGATGCTCACTCCAGTCCTTAGAAGGATTGCTGGAGCTTTGCATACTTATTAGCATCTTTCGAGATTGACAAAACCTTCCGGTTGTATCACATACAACCTTTCCTCATTAAAATCGTCGAGGAAACAATGTTTTGACATCCTATCTGCAAGATTTCATAAATAATGCAGTAATCGCTAATATAATTCCAACAGACTCTTAGCATCGCTACGAGTGAGAAAATCTCATCGTAGTCAACTCCTTGAACTTGTCGGAAAACATCTTAATGACAAGTCGAGCTTTCTTAATGGTGACATTTACCATCATTGTCCGTCTTCCTTTTGAAATCCATCTGTACTCATTAGCCTTACGACCATCGAGCCGTTCTCTCAAAGTCTACACTTTGTTTTCATACATGGATCCTCTCTCGGATTTTATGGCCTCAAGCCATTTATCGAAATCCGGGCCCACCATCGCTTCTCCATAGCTCGTAGGCTCATTGTTGTCTAGCAACATGACTTCCAAGACAGGATTACATACCACTCTCAAGTAGTACGCATCCTTGTCATCCTACGAGGTTTGGGAGTGACTTGATCTGAAGTTTCATGATCACTATCATAAGCTTCCACTTCAATTGGTGTAGGTGCCACGGGAACAACTTCCTGTGCCCTGCTACACACTGGTTGAAGTGATGGTTCAATAACCTCATCAAGTCTCCACCATCCTCCCACTCAACTCTTTCGAGAGAAACCTTTCCTCGAGAAAGGACCCGATTCTAGAAACAATTCATATTGCTTTCGGATCTGAACTAGGAGGTATACCCAACTGTTTTGGGTGTCCTATGAAGATGTACTTTATCCGCTTTGGGTTCGAGCTTAATCCTGAAACCTTTTCACATAAGCGTCGCAGCCCCAAACCTTTAAGAAACGACAACTTAGGTTTCTCTAAACCATAATTCATACGGTGTCATCTCAACGGAATTACGTGGTGCCCTATTTAAAGTGAATGTGGTTGTCTCTAATGCCTAACCCATGAACGATAGTGGTAATTCGATAAGAGACATCATGGTACGCACCATATCCAATAGGGTGCAACTATGATGTTCGGACACACCATCACACTATGGTGTTCCAGGCGGTATTAATTGCGAAACAATTTCCACAATGTCTTAATTGTGTGCCAAAACTCGTAACTCAGATATTCATCTCTATGATCATATCATAGACATTTTATCCTCTTGTCACAATGATCTTCTACTTCACTCTGAAATTACTTGAACCATTCAATAATTCAGACTTGTGTTTCATCAAGTAAATATTCTCAACATCTACTCGAATCATCTGTGAAGTAAGAACATAACGATATTCACTGCATGCCTCAGCACTCATTGGATTGCACACATCAAAATGTGTTGCTTCCAACAAGTTGCTATCTTGTTCCATTTTACTGAAAGTGAGGCTTTTCAGTCATCTTGTCCATGTGGTATGATTTGCATATCTCAAGTGATTCAAAATCAAGTGAGTCCGAACGATCCATTTGCATGGAGTTTCTTCATGCATATACACCAATAGACATGGTTAGCATGTCTCAAACTTTTCAAAAACGAGTGAGTCCAAAGATCCATCAACATGGAGCTTCTTCATGCGTTTTATACCATTATGACTTACATGGCAGTGCCATAAGTAAGTGGTACTATCATTACTATCTTATATCTTTTGGCATGAAAATGTGTATCCCTACGATCAAGATTCAATAAACCATTCCTTTAGGTGCAAGAGCACTTATTCAGGTTTAATACTAATCTTGATGGTAGAGGGAGCGTGCGATGTTAGATCACATCAAACTTGGAAACACTTCCAACACATATCGTCAGCTCACCTTTAGCTAGTCTCCGTTTCATTCCGTAGCTTTTTTATTTCGAGTTACTAACACTTAGCAACCGAACCGGTATCTAATACCCTGGTGCTACTAGGAGTACTAGTAAAGTACACATTAACATAATGTATATCCAATATACTTCTATCGACTTTGCCAGCCTTCTCATCTACCAAGTATCTAGTGTAATTCTGCTCCAGTGGCTGTTCCCCTTATTCCAGAAGCACTCAGTCTCGGGTTTGGGTTCAACCTCGGGTTTCTTCACTAGAGCAGCAGCTAATTTGCCGTTTCATGAAGTATCCCTTCTTGCCCTTGCCCTTCTTGAAACTAGTGGTTTCACCAACCATCAACAATTGATGCTCCTTCTTGATTTCTACTTTCGCGGTGTCAAACATCGTGAATACCTCAAGGATCATCTTATTTATCCCTGATATGTTATAGTTCATCATGAAGCTCTAGCAGCTCGGTGGCAATGACTTTGGGGAAACATCACTATCTCCTCTGGAAGATCAACTCCCACTCGATTCAAGTGATTGTTGTACTCAGACAATCTGAGCACAAGCTCAACGATTGAGCTTTTCTCCCTTAGTTTGCAGGCTAAGAAAATCGTCGGAGGTCTTATACCTCTTGACGTGGGCACGAGCCTGAAATCCCAATTTCAGCCCTCGAAACATCTCATATGTTCCGTGATGTTTCGAAAACGTCTTTGGTGCCTCAATTCTAAACCGTTTAACTGAACTATCACGTAGTTATCAAAACGTGTATGTTCGATGTTCGAAACATCCACAAACGACGTTTGGGGTTCAACACATTTGAGCAGTGCATTAAGGACATAAGCTTTCTACTGTCCGCATAATCGCTACTTTCAACTTTCAACTATATTTTCTCTAGGAACATAACTAAAACAGTAGAGCTATAGCGTGAACTACGACATAATTTGCAAAAGGTCTTTTGACTATGTTCAGGATAATTAAGTTCATCTTATGAACTCCCACTCAGATAGACATCCCTCTAGTCATCTAAGTGATTACATGATCCGAGTCAAGCTAGGCCGTGTCCGATCATCACGTGAGACGGACTAGTCATCATCGGTGAACATCTTCATGTTGATCGTATCTACTATACGACTCATGCTCGACCTTTCGGTCTCCGTGTTCCGAGGCCATGTCTGCACATGCTAGGCTCGTCAAGTTAACCCTAAGTGTTTTCGCTGTGTAAAACTGTCTTACACCCGTTGTATGTGAACGTAAGAATCCATCACACCCGATCATCACGTGGTGCTTAGAAGCGACGAACTGTAGCAACGGTGCACAGTTAGGGGAGAACACTTCTTGAAATTTTGTAAGGGATCATCTTATTTACTACCGTTGTTCTAAGCAAACAAGATGCATAAACATGATAAACATCACATGCAATCAAATAGAGTAGTGACATGATATGGCCAATATCATATAGCTCCTTTGATCTTCATCTTCGGGGCTCCATGAT
>NC_041387.1:88698665-88728348 GCF_002162155.2 Triticum dicoccoides | reverse complement strand
AAGAACATGATCAATCTCATACATCACATATCATTCATCACATTCTTCTTGGCCATATCACATCACATAGCATACCCTGCAAAAACAAGTTAGACGTCCTCTAATTGTTGTTTGCATGTTTTACGTGGCTGCTATGGGTTTCTAGCAAGAACGTTTCTTACCTACGCAAAACCACAACGTGATATGCCAATTGCTATTTACCCTTCATAAGGACCCTTTTCATCGAATCCGTTCCGACTAAAGTGGGAGAGACTGGCACCCGCTAGCCACCTTATGCACCAAGTGCATGTCAATCGGTGGAACCTGTCTCACGTAAGAGTACGTGTAAGGTCGGTCCGGGCCGCTTCATCCCACAATACCGTCGAAACAAGATTGGACTAGTAACGGTAAGCATATTGAACAACATCAACGCCCACAACTACTTTGTGTTCTACTTGTGCAAAGAATCTACGCAATAGACCTAGCTCATGATGCCACTGTTGGTGAACGTAGCAGAAATTCAAAAATTTTCCTACGTATCACCAAGATCTATCTATGGAGAGACCAGCAACGAGTAGAAAGAGAGTGCATCTACATACCCTTGTAGATCGCTAAGCGGAAGCGTTCAAGTGAACGGGGTTGATGGAGTCGTACTCGTCGTGATTCAGATCACCGATGATCCTAGTGCCGAACGGACGGCACCTCCGCGTTCAACACACGTACAGCTCAACGATGTCTCCCACGCCTTGATCCAGCAAGGAGAGAGGGAGAGGTTGAGGAAGACTCCATCCAGCAGCAGCACAACGGCGTGGTGGTGATGGAGGAGCGTGGCAATCCTGCAGGGCTTCGCCAAGCACCTACGGGAGGGGAGGAGGTGTCACGGGAGGGAGGGAGGCGCCAAGGGCTCAGGTATGGATGCCCTCCCTCCCCTCCACTATATATAGGGGCAGGGGAGAGGGGGAAGGCGCAGCCTTGCCCCCTCCTCCAAGGAAGGGGTGCGGCTAAGGAGGGGGGAGGAGTCCATCCTCCCCAAGGCACCTCGGAGGTGCCTTCCCCCTTGAGGACTCTTCCCTCTTTTTCCTATATCTTGGTGCATGGGCCTCTAGGGGCTGGTGCCCTTGGCCCATGTAGGCCAAGGCGCACCCCCTATAGCCCATGTGCCCCCCCCGGGGCAGGTGGCCCCACCCGGTGGGCCCCCGGGACCCTTCCGGTGGTCCCGGTACAATACCGATAACCCCGAAACTTGTCCCGATGGCCGAAACAGGACTTCCTATATATAAATCTTTACCTCCGGACCATTCCGGAATTCCTCGTGACGTCCGGGATCTCATCCGGGACTCCGAACAACATTCGGTAACCACATACAAACTTCCTTTATAACCCTAGCGTCATCGAACCTTAAGTGTGTAGACCCTACGGGTTCGGGAGACATGCAGACATGACCGAGACGTTCTCCGGTCAATAACCAACAGCGGGATCTGGATACCCATGTTGGCTCCCACATGTTCCACGATGATCTCATCGGATGAACCACGATGTCAAGGACTTAATCAATCCCGTATTCAATTCCCTTTGTCTAGCGGTATTTTACTTGCCCGAGATTCGATCGTCGGTATCCAATACCTTGTTCAATCTCGTTACCGGCAAGTCACTTTACTCGTTCCGTAACACATCATCCCGTGATCAACTCCTTGGTCACATTGCGCATATGATGATGTCCTACCGAGTGGGCCCAGAGATACCTCTCCGTTTACACGGAGTGACAAATCCCAGTCTCGATCCGCATAAAACAATAGATACTTTCGGAGATACCTGTAGTGCACCTTTATAGTGACCCAGTTACGTTGTGACGTTTGATACACCCAAAGCACTCCTACGGTATCCAGGAGTTACACGATCTCATGGTCAAAGGAAGAGATACTTGACATTGGCAAAGCTCTAGC
The DNA here is from genome assembly GCF_002162155.2 of Triticum dicoccoides. Classification (NCBI taxonomy): domain Eukaryota; kingdom Viridiplantae; phylum Streptophyta; class Magnoliopsida; order Poales; family Poaceae; genus Triticum; species Triticum dicoccoides. The sequence continues at coordinate 88,726,426 of NC_041387.1, read as the reverse complement.
AAACGAACTAACCGATCTTTGTGCTATGCTTAGGATTGGGTCTTGTCCATCACATCATTCTCCTAATGATGTGATCCCGTTATCAACGACATCCAATGTCCATAGCCAGGAAACCATGACTATCTGTTGATCACAACGAGCTAGTCAACTAGAGGCTCACTAGGGACATATTGTGGTCTATGTATTCACACGTGTATTACGATTTCCGGATAATACAGTTATAGCATGAATAAAAGACTATTATCATGAACAAAGAAATATAATAATAACTTATTTATTATTGCCTCTAGGGTATATTTCCAACAAACAATAGGCCGTTTACAGGTGTAAATATCTTGAGCCCATAAAAACATGGGCCTTTAATAGGCCGAAAGTGAGATTGGGCCCTAATTGTGCCAAATAACCCATTGGTCTCTGCAAGCCGAAATGGTGGCCCATTTACAATGTGGATCTTTCACAGGCCGAAATTCGGACGGGCCGTAAATGCGCCGACCTATCACATGGGCCTTTAACAGGCCAGAAGTTCGGTCGGGCTTGATTAGCGTCATTTTTATATGGGCCGTATTGGGCCCAATGTGACATTGGGCCACATATGGCCCATGGATTTCGTCCGACGTTAACAAGCCGAAAATCACAATAGGCCGAAAGTGGCCCTCTATAGTGGGCCTCTAACAGGCTGAATGTCAGACATGGCCGAATATGACCCAAATCCTTCACGGTCGTTTATGGGCTGAAAGTTTGAATGGCTTGTAAATGGGCCCAAATGAAGCAGGACCTTTAACAGGCCGGAAATATACCGGGCCGTAATTCGGCCCAAATACTTAGAGGACTATTAACGGGCCAGAAGTGACCATGGGCCGCGATGATGACAAGTTTAGGATAGGCCATTGGCGGGCCGATTTGACACTAGTCGTACGGGCCTTAACTGAGAATGTTGGGCCTTTAGCTGGGCCATCCCATTATGGTCTGCAAAATCTTTTGGGCCATTAGCTGGGCCAGCCCATTGTGGCCCGCTAAATCTTGTGGGCCTTTAGCTGGGCCGTCCCATTATGGTCTGCAAAATCTTGTGGGCCTTTAGTTGGGCCGACCCATTATGGTCCGCTAAATCTCGTGGGTCTTTAGTTGGGCCGGCCCATTTAAACTTTATGGGCCACTTTTGGGCCTGTCCACATGTCAACATATCATAGGCCCATCTCGACCGTTGGATGAGTGACACTTGTGCCAACGCGGAGCTGACATGTGGTTCCGTCAGCCAATGAGAATTTTACACGTGGAAAATCAACATTCGTCGTGGCTGTTAGCGGGTTATCGGATCCAAAACCGAACCCGATAGCTTAACGTCACTTAACGGCATCCCATTATGGTGGATGCCACGTGTCGGTCACCCTTGACGAAAGCACTTCTATGACGCATGATTTATCATCATGTAAGTGGCAACTTCCGTGATGATAATTTTGGTAATGTCATGGAACACTTCTACGAAAGCACAGGTATGACTATCTTGATTCTATCATAAAATTATCATGGATGTACATGCATGATAGAAAACGTGATCTACTATGACAAACACGTATCATCATGAAAGTGTATTTTTTTGTAGTGAATGAAGCTGCCTGAGATATAGTAGATCAATGCATCGGGTGCCAATTCTATGCAAATCAAACACACAAGCTAACATCTGCTTTGAAGACTATTCCCCTCACTTGGTCGTTTGCCTTCTAGGGGCTCGACATGGTCGGTCCGCTCTGGACTGGGTCAAGTGGTTTCGCACATCTATTGGTAGCAGTGGACAAGTTCACCAAGTGATCGAGGCCAAGCCCATGAAGAAGTTGGACTCTACCACTAACATTCAGTTCATCAAGGGGATAATCTTCAGATTCGAAGTTCCTCATAGCATTAGAACCAACAACAGGTCTAACTTTGACTCAGACGAATTCTATGAGTTTTGCTACAGCCAAGGCACTTGAGTCAATTATGCCTTCGTGGCGCACCCGCAGTCGAATGGGCAAGCCGAGCGAGCGAATGTGCTCATACTCCAGGGATTGAAACATTGCCTCATGCGCAACCTAACTCATGCGGCTGGGGCCTAGGTGACCGAGCTACTGTCAGTCCTCTAGGGCCTGCGGACGACCCCGAATCGATCCACCAATCGCACCCCATTCTTTATGGTGTACGGGTCAGAAGTGGTTCTGCTGAGTGATCTACTGCACAATCCTCCCCCCAGAGTGGACCTCTACTCAAAAGCAGAAGCTGAATAAGCAAGGCAAGATGGCCTCGACCTCCTGGAGGAGGAAAGTGAGTTGGCACTTATCAGATCAACGTTGTACCAACAAGACCCGTGCCACTACCACGACAGGCATGTCAGAGAAAGCGATTTCTAGGATGGTGACCTGGTCCTCTGAGTGGATCAGCAGAAGCCTCACAAGTTGGCACCACCTTGGGAGGGGCCATTCGCCATATCGAAGGTACTGCACAATGGAGCATACTGACTCTATAATTTCCCCAAAGAATCAGAAGATCCCAGAGCTTGGAACGCAGACCTGCTCCGCAAGTTTTACACTCAGGGGCTTAGCTGCGAACCAGCTTTCACCTAAGTTTAAAATAATCTGAGTGGAATTTGTTCCACATTCAGGGGCTTAGTTGCGAACAGGCTTTTGCCTAAGTTAAAAACAATCCGAGTGAGGATCTGTTCCACACTCGGGGGCTTAGCTGCGAACCAGCTTTCACCTAAGTTAAAATAATAATCCCAATGGGGATATATTCCACACTCGAGGGGCTTAGCTGCGAACCAGCTTTCACCTAAGTTAAAAAATAACCCGAGTAAGGATCTGTTCCACACTCGGGGGGCTTAGCTACGAACCAGCTTTCACCTAAGTTAAAAAATAAACCGAGTGAGAATCTGGTACACACTCGGGGGCTTAGCTGCGAACCAGCTTTCACCTAAGTTAAAAAATAATCCGAGTAGGGATTTGTTCCATGTTCAGGGGCTTAGCTATGAACCAACTTTTGCCTAAGATTAAGAACAATCCGAGTGAAGATCCGCTCCGCACTTGGTGACTTGGCTGCAAACCAGCTTTCGCCCAAGCCAAACAAAAGCATACAAAGCAAATAGACTCTCAAGGGAGCACAAATCAAGTATTCGATCCATCTGAATATTTCAAGAAAAAGTAAAACGAGCCCCAGACTCAACAAAGTATTTCGTTACATCAAGCACCCGACATTCCACGGCAAATTCAACCAAGTGTTTTAGGCCTCAAGCGGAGGGATGCTGGGTCGACAAAGTTTTCCAGATCGGTCCCGTCGGAGATGCGAGTGGCGGCTTCGGCAAAGGTGACCATGAAATCCTCAAACTTGAGGTTCTTCTTGTTCATCTCTCGGAGGCCCATGAGCTTTGATTTCTACTACACAACCTTCTTCTTGTAGACTCGTGTTGGGCCTCCAAGCGCAAAGTTTTGTAGGACAGTAGAAAATTTCCCTCAAGTGGATGACCTAAGGTTAATCAATCTGTGGGAGGTGTAGGATGAAGATGGTCTCTCTCAAACGACCCTGCAACCAAATAACAAAGAGTCTCTTGTGTCCCCAACACATCCAATACAATGGTAAATTGTATAGGTGCACTAGTTCAGCGAAGAGATGGTGATACAAGTGTAATATGGACGATAGATATAGGTTTTCATAATCTGGCACATGCAAATTTACTTAGAACGGCAGGGTAATACCACATATTGGTACGTATGGTGGACTCATCTAGAATAACTTGGGTTTTAGAATTATGATGCACAAGCAGTTTTCCCGCTTAGTACAGGCAAAGGCTAGCAAATAGGTTGAGAAGCGGATAGCTAGAGAGCAAAAACAATCATGAAAAAATATAAAAACAAGAAGGTAGCAAGTAACAAAAGTGAGCAAAAACGGTACTGCAATGCTTGAAGACAAGGCCTAGGGTTCATACTTTCACTAGTGCAAGTTCTTTGAACAATGATAACATAATTAGATCATATGGCAATCCCTCAACATGCGACAATAGCCACTCCAAAGTTTTTATCGTGGAGAACATAAGATGAAATTGCTTGTAGGGTACGAAACCACCTCAAAGTTAATCTTTCTGATCAATCTATTGGGCTATTCCTATAAGTGTCACAAACAACCCTAGAGTTTGTTGTAAAATAACACCATATGACACACTTCAATCAAACCCTAATGTCACCTAGATAATCCAATGTCACCACAAGTATCTGTGGGTCAATTATATGATATGCATCACACAATCTCAGATTCAAAATATTTAATCCAACACAAAGAACTTCAAGAGTTTCCCAAGATTTCTATCGGAGAAAGGAATATGAAAGTGTGTACCAACCCTATGCATAGACTACCCCAATGTCACCACGGGAATCCGCAGGTTGATAACCAAAACATACATCAAGTGGATCAACAGAACATCCCATTTTCACTACGGATATCCCATCACAAGATATACATCAAGTGCTCTCACATCCAAAGTTTCAATCCGACATAATAAAACCTCAAAGGAAAAGACTCAATTCATCACAAGGTAGAGAGGGAAGAACACCATATGATCCAACTATAGTAGTAAAGCTCGTGGTACATCAAGATCGTGCCAAATCAAGAACATGAGAGAGAGAATCAAACACATAGCTACCATTACATACCCTTAGCCCCGATAGTGAACTACTCCCTCCTCGTCATGGGTAGGGCCGAGATGATGAAGATGGCCACCGGTGATGGTTTCCTCTACCGGCAGGGTGCCGAAACAGGGCCCCGATTGGTTTTTGGTGGCTACAGAGGCTTGTGGTGGAGGAACTCCCGATCTAGATTTATTTCTGAGGTTTTGGGGATTTATAGGATGTGTTGGAGTTGGGGACAAGTCAAGGGGGCCCACGAGGTGATGACAAGGCAGGGGCACGCCCCCACCCTTGTGGTTGCCTCCTGATTCCTCTCTGATATCTTTTTGTTCCAGTATTTTTTATATTTTCCGAAAATATTCTCTGTAAATTTTCAGCTTGTTCCGAGAACTTTTATTTCTGAAGAAAAAATGACACCACGGTAGTTCTGCTAAAAATAGCGTCAGTCCGGGGTTAGTTCTAATCAAATCATACCAAAATCATATAAAATTATTGTAAACATGGCATGAATACTTCATAAATTATAGATACATTGGAGACGTATCAGCATCCCCAAGCTTAATTCATGCTCGTCCTCGAGTAGGTAAATGATAAAAGAAATAATTTATGAAGTGTGAATGCTAGCAAGTGCACAAGTTTGATCAATGATAATTTCATTCACTTCTTTCTAGCATCATTATATATCATAACAGTAGCTCATATCATAAAGCTTCTCATGATCAAGTAACAAGCTATTCACATGTTAAAGCATAGACCATAAACTTTGTTGAAAGCAAACAAACTATGTTCTCAGTCATCAAACAATTGCAATTCATCTTATTTTCAAGAAGGGTCTATGTAAGAGCTTTGATTTAGCAAATCCAACATACTCAACTATCATATAGTCTTCCATGATTGCTACCACTCAAAGCATATTTTTAAAACAAATAACATCCATTGAACACAAAGAAAGTTAGGGGCTTAATGTTTTGCCTCCCAACTTATTTATCATATAGATAATTGTCAAAAATAATAATTCATGATCAAATATATTTGAATGGCCATATATGCTTAGATCTTTCCATATCACATGATGCTTGCCAACTAAAGAGTAGGTTGGAATGAGAAGGAATACTACTGACTCTTGCATAAAATTAAAAGATAGGCCCTTTGCAGAGGGAAGCAAGGACGTGCAGAGGTACCAGAGCTCAAAGCTATTAAAACAGAGATGAAAATAATTTTGAGAGGTATGCTTTCATTGTCAACATAAAAACCAAGAGTTCTCACTATCTTCCATGCTAGACACATTATAGGAGGTTCCCAAACAGAACGGTAAAGTTTTTACTCCCCCACCACCGACAAGCACATTCTACGGTTGGTACGAAACAACGGGTACCGTCCAACTATCAACAATCCCGGGGAGTTTCGTTTGCAATTATATTTGATTTGATTTGAGCATGGAACCAGGCATCCCGGTTACCAGCTATTTTCACATGAATTATGAGCAGAGTCCACTCTTCGTGAGAATAACCCACCTAGCATGGAAGATTCTGACAGCCCCTAGTCGCTACATAAGTGATTCAGGAATACAAAACAAATTATTATTTGAAGGTTTAGATTTTGGCACATGCAAACTTACTTGGAATGGCACGTAAATACCGCATATAGGAAGATATGGTGGACACTCATGGAAGAAACTTGGTTCAAGGGTTTTTGGATGCCCAAGTAGTATCTCTACTTAGTACAGAAATTTTGGCTAGCAAAAGACTCTAAAAGTCAAGCACCACATGTTGGAGGATCCATAACAATATAACTTCTATACAAATATACCAAACATAACTCATTAAGTTGTCTTCCTTGTCCAACTTCAACTAATTTGATCAAGTTTTAAAATAATTAATGGGGCCCACAATCATAGAAGATGTCGAAGATAGTATATTTATATGTGAAATCTCTCTTCCTTCAATATTCTTTCATGAATTGTTCAAGTGACCAATACTATGTTTGCTAACTTTCAATAAATTTACCACCTCTACTTCTTATATGTTAAGTTATTACTCCCCATGGTATAAGCATATGAAACAAATATAAATTCAGATTTATGATATTTAATTCATTCAACCATTTACTCATGGGATATAAGTGAAGCACACGAGTAAAGGACAAACTACTCCAAAAAGGTATAAGTGAAGATCAATGAGTAGTCAAATAATTATTTAGCTATGTGAGGACTCTCTCTTATTTATGTATTTCAGATCTTAATATTTTATTCAAACAGCAAGCAAATCCTAATAAAATAAAATGACGCTACAAGCAAAACACATATCATGTGGTGAATAAAAATATAGCTCCAAGTAAAGTTACCGATGAACGAAGGCGAAAGAGGGGATGCCATCCGGGGCATTGATATGTCTCCAATGTATCTATAATTTATGATTGTTCCATGCTATTATATACCAGTTTTGGATGTTTATGGGCTTTATTTTACACATTTATATCATTTTTGGGACTAACCTACTAACTGGAGGCCCAACCCGTATTGCTGTTTTTTTGCCTATTTCAGTATTTCAAAGAAAAGGAATATCAAATGGAGTCCAAATGGAATGAAACCTTCGGGAACGTGATTTTTGGAACAAACGTGATCCAGAGGACTTGGAGTGCAAGTCAAGAAGCAATCGAGGCGGCCACGAGGGTGGAGGGCGCGCCCACCCCTACAGGGCGCGCCCCTATCTCGTGGGCCCCTCGGGCGGCCACCGACGTACTTCTTCCTCCTATATATACCTACCTACCCCGAAAACATCCAGGGAGCAGCCGAAACACAATTTCCACCGCCGTAACCTTCTGTATCCGCGAGATCTCATCTTGGAGCCGTCGCCGGTGTTCTGCCGGAGGGGGAATCCACCACGGAGGTCTTGTACATCAACACCATGGCCCTTTCTATGAGTTGTGAGTAGTTTACCATAGACCTTCGGGTCCATAGTTATTAGCTAGATGGCTTCTTTTCTATTTTTGGATCTCAATACCATGTCCTCCCCCTCTCTTGTGGAGATCTATTTGATGTAACTCTTTTTGCAGTGTGTTTGTCAAGATCTGATGAATTGTGGGTTTATGATCAAATTTATCTATGAGAAATATTTGAATCTCCTCTGAATTCTTTTATGTATGATTGAGTTATCTTTGCAAGTCTATTTGAATTATGGGTTTGGTTTGGCCTACTAGATTGATATTTCTTGCCATGGGAGAAATGCTTAGCTTTGGGTTCAATCTTGCGGTGTCCTTTCCCAGTGACAGCAAGGGCAGCAAGGCACGTATTGTATTGTTGCCATCGAGGATAAAAAGATGGGGTTTATATCATATTGCATGAGTTTATCCCTCTACATCATGTCATCTTTCTTAACGCGTTACTCTGTTCTTATGAACTTAATACTCTAGATGCATGCTGGATAGCGGTCAATGTGTGGAGTAATAGTAGTAGATGCAGGCAGGAGTCCGTCTACTTGTTGCAGACGTGATGCCTATATACATGATCATGCATATATAATCTCATAATTATTCACTTTTCTATCAATTTCTCAACAGTAATTTGTTCACCCACCGTAACACTTATGCTATCTTGAGAGAAGCCTCTAGTGAAACCTATGGCCCCCGGGTCTATCTTTTATCATCTAAGTTTGCCATCTACTTTTATTTGCATCTTTACTTTTCCAATCTATATCATAAAATACCAAAAATATATTTATCTTATCATATTATCTCTATCAGATCTCACTTTCGCAAGTGGCCGTGAAGGGATTGACAACCCCTTTATCGCGTTGGTTGCGAGTTCTTTGTTTGATTGTGTAGGTGCGTGGGACTTTTGAGGAGCCTCCTACTGGATTGATACCTTGGTTCTCAAAAACTGAGGGAAATACTTATGCTACTGTGCTGCATCACCCTTTCCTCTTCAAGGAAAACCAACGCAAGCTCAAGACGTAGCAGGCATCCCCAAGCTTAGGCTCTTGGTTGTCCTCGAATATTACCTTGGGATGCCTTGGGCATCCCCAAGCTTAGGGTCTTGCCACTCCTTATTCCATAGTCCATCGAATCTTTACCCAAAACTTGAAAACTTCACAAAACAAAACTCAACAGAAAACGCGTAAGCTCCATTAGTATAATAAAGCAAATCACCACTTAGGTACTATTGTGAACTCATTCTAAATTTATATTGGTGTTGTATCTACTGTATTCCAACTTCTCCATGGTTCATACCCTCCGATACTACTCATAGATTCATCAAAATAATAAAACAACACATAGAAAATAGAATTTGTTTAAAACAGAACAGTCTGAACTAATCAGGAAACTTCGTATACTTCTGTGACACCAAAGATTCTGAAAAATTAGGACACGTAGAAAATTTGTATATCAATCATGTGTAAAAAATTCAGATCAAAAGAACTTTCTAGTGAATTATCAAAATTCTTGGACTAAGAGCAAAAGTTTCTTTTTTGCACAGAATCAAGTCAACTATCATCCACACTATCCCAAAGGATTTACTTGGCACTTTATTGAAAGAAAAGCTATAAAACATGATTACTACAGTAGCATAATAATGTGAACACACATAAATAGTAGGTAATGGTGTTGGGTTGTCTCCCAACAAGCTATTTTCTTTAATGCCTTTCTAGCTAGGCAAGATGATTTCAATGATGCTCACATAAAAGATAAGGACTGAAACATAATGAGAGCATGATGAAGCATATGACTAGCCCATTTAAGTCTAACCCACTTCCTATGCATAGGGATTTTGTGAGCAAACAATTTATGGAAGCAAGAATCAACTAGCATAGGAAGGCAAAACAACCATAACTCCAAGATTTTCAACACATAGAGAGGAAACCTTATATTATTGCAACTCCTACAAGCATATGTTCCTCTTTCATAATAATTTTCAGTAGCATAGAATTTTCATGATGCACAAGCATAGAATTTTTATTACTCTCCACATAAGCAAATTTCTTCTTATGAATAGTAGTGGGAGCAAAATCAACAAAACAACTATCATGCGAGGCATAATCCAATTGAAAATTTAAATCAAGATGAGAAGTTTCATGGTTATCATTATTCTTTATAGCATACATGTCATCACAGTAATCATCATAGATAGCAACTTTGTTGTCATAATCAATTGAAACCTCTTCCAAAATAGTGGATTCATCACTAAATAAATTCATGACCTCTCCAAATCCACTTTTATCAATATTGTGAAAAGATTCAACACCCTCCAAAATTGCGGGATCATTACCCAGAGTTGACACTCTTCCAAACCCAGGTTGATCAATATAATCATCATAAATAGGAGGCATGCTATCACTAAAAATATCATATAAATCGAACATAGCATCCCCAAGCTTGTAGCTTTGCATATCATTAGCATCATGGATATTCAAGGAATTAATACTAACGACATTGCAATCATGCTCATCATACAAAGATTTTATGCCAAACATTTTATAGACTTCTTCTTCTAACACTTGAGCACAGTTATCCTTTCCATCATTTTCACGAAAGACATTAAATAAATGAAGCATATGAGGCAACCTCAATTCAATTTGTTGTAGTTTTCTTTTATAAACTAAACTAGTGATAAAACAAGAAACTAAAAGATTCAATTGCAAGATCTAAAGATATACCTTCAAGCACTAACCTCCCCGGCAACGGCGCCAGAAAAGAGCTTGATGTCTACTACACAACCTTCTCCTTGTAGACTCGTGTTGGGCCTCCAAGCACAAAGTTTTGTAGGACAGTAGCAAATTTCCTTCGAGTGGATGACCTAAGGTTTATTAATCCATGGGAGGCGTAGGATAAAGATGGTTTCTCTCAAATAACCATGCAACCGAATAAAAAAGAGTCTCTTGTGTCCCCAACACATCCAATACAATGGTAAATTGTACAGGTGCACTAGTTCGGCGAAGAGACGGCGATACAAGTGTAATATGGATGGTAGATATAGGTTTTCGTAATCTGATAATATAAAAATAGAAAGGTAGCAAGTAAAGAAAGTGAGCAAAAACGGTACTGCAATCATAGTTTCAAATAGCCGGCTATAGCCCCGCTATAGTTCCGCTATAGCTGTTTGAGCATGTTGCCGCTATATGATTTCATGTACAATTTGCCGCTATAGCCTCGCTATAGCCCGCTATAGCCCAGCTATAACTGTTTTTAAGGGTTGCCGCTATATGCCATAGCCCGCTATTTAAAACATTGACTGCAATGCTTGAAAACAAGGCCTAGGGTTCATAATTTCACTAGCACAAGCTCTCTCAACAATGATAACATAATTAGATCATATGGCAATCCCTCACGTGCGACAAAAGTCACTCCAAAGTTCCTATCGCAGAGAACATAAGATGAAATTGCTTGTAGGGTACGAAACCACCTCAAAGTTATTCTTTCTGATCGGTCTATTGGGCTATTCCTATAAGTGTCACAAACAACCCTAGAGTTCATAGTAAAATAACACCATATGACACACATCAATCAAACCCTAATGTCACCTAGATACTCCAATGTCACCACAAGTATCCGTGGGTCAATTATATGATATGCATTACACAATCTCAGATTCATAATACTCAATCCAACACAAAGAACTTCAAGAGTATCCCAAGATTTCTATTGGAAAAAGGAATATGAAAATGCGTACCAACCTCTATGCATAGATTACCCCAATGTCACCACGAGAATCTGCAAGTTGATAACCAAAACATACATCAAGTGGACCAACAAAACATCCCATTGTCACCATGGATATCCCATGGCAAGACATACATCAAGTGCTCTCACATCCAAAGATTCAATCCGACATAACAAAACCTCAAAGGAAAAGACCCAATTCATCACAAGGTAGAGAGGGAAGAACACCATATGATCCAACTATAGTAGCAAAGCTCGCGGTACATCAAGATCATGCCAAATAAAGTACACGAGAGAGAGAGAGAGATCAAACACATAGCTACTGGTACATACCCTCAACCCCGAGGGTGAACTACTCCCTCCTTGTCATGGAGAGCGCCGGGATGATGAAGATGGCCACCAGTGATGGTTTCCCCCTCTGGCAGGGTGCCGGAATAGGGCCCCGATTGGTTTTTGATGGCTACAGAGGCTTGCGGCGGCAGAACTCCTGATCTAGGCTTATTTCTGAGGTTTTTGGGATTTATAGGAGGTGTTGGCGTCAGGGACAAGTCAAGAGGCCCACGAGGTGATGACAAGGCAGGGGCGCACCCTGGGGGGTGCCCCCACCCTTGTGGTTGCCTCGGGACTCCTCTCTGATATCTTTTTGTTCCAGTATTTTTTATATTTTCCGAAAATATTCTCCGTAAATTTTCAGCTCATTCCGAGAACTTTTATTTCTGCACAAGAAACGACACCACGGTAGTTCTGCTGAAAACAGCATCAGCCTGGGTTAGTTCTAATCAAATCATACCAAAATCATATAAAGTTATTGTAAACATGGCATGCATACTTCATAAATTATAGATACGTTGGAGAAGTATCAAGCTTCTCCTTGTCTACATTCTTGCAATGAATGCAGACGAGTGACATCGCCACATCAGCACCGCTTTGAGCGGCGGACTTCTTCCAAACCTTCACCTGAGTAGGGACTGCATTCAGCCTCGTCATAACTGACTCCAGGGCCATGTGGGTCTCCTCACCTGGCTGCAATTCCTTGTCCATCTGACCCAAGGCACCTTGGGTCCGAGTGATGTAGCCCAGAGTGTTCTCCAAATGATCTTCCAACCGGAGGATAGCGAGGGCCATTTTTTGGTGACGAGTGACCTGGCGGGGTTCCAATCCTTTTCAATGCTCTACAGTTCTAGCTCCTTGTTGTAGCAATGTTCTGGTTAGAAGAAGGCAGTCCATGAGCGAATGATTGAGAAAGACCTGGTAGCATGTGGGTTTCACTCGGTCGAGGAAGAACTTACCGGCAAGCTTCTCGCTAAACTCATGACAAACTTCCTCCATATGTGCTTCTAGGGCATCCTTCTTTTAAGTTAGTTGTGTGACCTTCTCCTCCAACGTCTGCTTCTCCTGAGTTAAAGCACCGACAGCGGCCTTGAGGGTCTTGATCTCCTCCTCCAACTTGCCGACTGAAGCCAGCTTCTCGTCGGCAAGCTTAGTCTTGGTCCTTGCCTCCTTCTGGGCCAGCGCCAGATCCTTATCTTTGTTCTCCAGAGCCTGCTTCATGGTTTCTAAAGAAATAGAAGTCCTGAGCCTCATTACGAGTTGGGCATTCTCGCTACAAACATATGTTGAGGCGGAGCGACTCGGATCAAAGATGAAAAACATATCACAATTGCCGACTGAAGGAAATGACTCACCCCCCAGAGCGGTTTTCTCCTTCTCTAGTCGGGCACTCTTGAGCTTCTCAACATCCAGATCCAGTCGGAGAGATATCACCTCCTTCTCCATTGCAGTGTAGTGGGACCCCAACAACTCCTATGCAACATACAAGAAGTAACCAGTTGCAAGCCTGAAGGGAAGATCAAAGCGCTAACACGTAGACACCCTGTGGACCACTACCAGAAGAAACAAACTAGATCAGTACGGGATCCTGAAGTACCCTTGGTACCGAGTGAGACAAGCTGGATCAGTACCAGATCTTTAAGTACCCTTGGGTTACCCACTCGGCCAAGCGCCCCCAGAGGGAGCAAGCTGGACTAGTACCAGATCCTCAAGGACCTCTTAACTATAGAGTCAACCATACACTACCAGGTGGAACAAGTACCATATCCTGAAGTACTCGTGGTGCGAGGAGGAACAAGCTTGACCAACACCAAATTCCCAAATGCACTTGGGCTACTGGTGGTCAGACAGGCATCCCCAAGTGGAGAAAGCTCGTTCAATACCAGATCTTGAAGTACCCTTTGATCTATCCTCACTCGGTTAGCCTTTGAGTCGGCAATGAAGAATATTGAGGACAACAACACAGGACAATCTGTTTAATTCAGCTAACCTCCAAGTCAACATTGAAGAAGATCTTGCCTATTATCTCACCAGTGAATAGGTGTCGCTGAGCGTCCTGAACGCCTAGCGACAGTTCTAAAGACTACCACCAATTGCCCTGAATCGACGACATTCTCAGGGACTACACCCAACAGGTGCACACAGTGTGCCCCAACTAGAAAGTGACTCGTCGATGAGCTGAAGAAAATGGGAAACAACCTCAGGGCGACACATACAAAAGCTCTAAGACTACCACCGATTGCCCACAATCGACGACATTCTTGGGGACTACACCCACTGGGTGCACTCAACGTGCCCCCACTAGAAAGTGACTTGTCGATGAGCTAAAGAAAATGGCAAACAACCTAAGGGCAACACATACACAAGCTCTAAGACTACCACCAACTACTCTAGTCAATGGTAGCCTCGGGGACTACACCCAGTGGGTGCACTCAGCGTACCCCCACTAGATCATGTACACTCGGATATGCTCCAGCTAGACCCAGAGTGTATGCAAAAAAAGTTCAAAGACTCCTGCTGACTGACTCCAGTCGACAGGAGCCTCGGGGACTACACCTAGTAGGTGCACTCAGCGTGCCCCCACTTGATCATGAACACCCAGTGGGTGTGCCCTGCGCAAACCCACTGACAAAATCGTACCAAGGGGAAAAGAGAAACCTCGACTAGAAATTGTACTCACAATGGTACTTACTCGGACATTGCTCTCCAGGGCTACGCTGGTGTCATAGGCCTCCTTCAGTCAGCTGTACATCAACCCCGCCTAAATCAGAGCTTCCTTGCTTGCCCCCACCCGGTCTTCAGGGACACGGTACAAGGGAAAGAGGTGACCAGAGCTGATTGATACATCTCCAACGTATCTATAATTTTTGATTGTTCCATGCTGTTATATTATCATTCTTGGATGTTTTACAATCATTTTATAGTCATTTTATATCATTTTTTGGTACTAACCTATTGACATAGTGCCTAGTGCCAGTTGTTGTTTTCTACATGTTTTTTACATTGCAGGAAATCAATATCAAACGAAGCCCAAACGCAGGAAACGTCTTAAGGATTTTTTGGGCCAGAAGACATCCAGTGGGCCCAGGAAGCACCTGGGGGTGCCTCGAGGGGAGCAGTACCCACCAGGGCACGCGAGGAGACCCAATCGCGCCCTGGTGGATTGTGCCCACCTCGGGTGCCCCCTGAACCGCCTCTTTGCTCTATAAATACCCCAATATTCCAGAAACCCTAGGGGAGTCGACGAAAATCAATTCCAGCCGCCGCAGAGTCTAGAACCACTAGATCCAATCTAGACACCATCACGGAGGGGTTCACCACTTCCATTGGTGCCTCTCCGATGATGCGTCAGTAGTTCTTTGTGGACCTACGGGCCCGTAGTTAGTAGCTAGATGGATTCCTCTCTCTCTCTCTCTCTCTCTCTCTCTCTCCTGATTATCGATACAATGGTCTCTTGGAGAGCCATATGATGTAAGCCTTTTTGCGGTGTTTTTGTCGGGATCCGCTGAACCTTGAATTTATGATCAGATATATGTTTTTATCCATGAAAGTTATTTGAGTCTTCTTTGATCTCTTATATGCATGATTGCTTATAGCCTCATATTTCTTCTCTGATATTTGGGTTTTGTTTAGCCAACTTGATCTATTTATCTTGCAATGGGAAGAGGTGCTTTGTAGTGGGTTCGATCTTACGGTGCTTGATCCTAGTGACAGAAGGGGAACCGACACGTATGTATCATTGCTACTAAGAATAAAATGATGGGATCTATCTCTACATTAATAGATCTTGACTACACCATGTCAACGTTCTTATTGCATTACTCCGTTTCTCCATGAACTTAATACACTAGATGCATGCTGGATAACGGTCGATGTGTGGAGTAATAGTAGTAGATACACGCAGGAATTGGTCTACTAATCTTGGACGTGATGCCTATATAATGATAATTGCCTGGATATCATCATGATTATTTGAAGTTCTATCAATTGCCCAATAGTAATTGTTTTCCCACCGTTTGCTATTTTTCTCGAGAGAAGCCACTAGTGCAACCTACGGCCCCCGGGTCTCTTTTCATCATATTTGCCTTTGGGATCTATTTTCCTTTGCATTTATTTTCAGATCTATAAAACCAAAAATACAAAAAGACCTTGGTGCAATTTATTTGTTCCATGATCTATTTATCCTATCTACCACTTCTACCTCACGTTTTTTGCCTATCTTGAGGCACCGTACCTGAAAGAGATTGACAACCCCTTTAACACGTCGGGTTGCGAGTATTTGTTATTTGTGTGCATGTGTTGTTTACGTGGTGTGAGGAGGTTCTCCTACTGGTTCTATAACCTTGGTCTTATCACTAAGGAAAATACCTACCATCCCTATACTGCATCATCCCTTCCTCTTTGGGGAAATACCGACGTAGTTCTAGTAGACATCAAAAGGAATTTCTGGCGCCGTTGCCGGGGAGGATCTTCAACATCAACCCCTAATCACAAATCTCATCTCCTTGCAATTTACATTATTTTCCATTTTCCTCTCATTTTCCCCTCCCGCACTTCACAAAAAATTGCCATTTTATTCGCCCTCTTTTTCGTCCACCATTTTCTCGTCAGATCTTTTCTTTGCTTGTGTGCAATGTGTATTCTATTTGCTTGCATCTTTGCTTGCTAAATATCTCTTGATATGGATCCTCATCCACTTGCTAATCTTTTTAAAATAAATTATCATGAACAAATTGCTAGTGATTTGAGTACACTAGATTATCTTTATGAAGTTTTGCTTGAGATTCGTGAATCTGACAATTTTGATGAAGAAATTTATGAAGTGATTCATGATAGCTCTTTGAATGAAAAGCATGATTGCAATGATTTTACTATAAATTATATTAATGTCAATTTTGCTAATAATATGCAAAACCCCAATCTTGGGGACGCTAATTTTACTATATCCACTATATTGCAATGATCATGATTGGGGTGATTCTTCTTATGACGTTGAAAAAATATTTAAGTCCCGTGATGAATATGAGATTGATAAAAGTGTTTGCAATAATATTGAAAGTGGGTTTTGAAGAGTGTCAACTTTAGATCCCACTATTTTGGAGAATGTTCAATCTTTTTTTATAAAGTGGGTTTGGAGAGGTCATGACTTTAGTTAATGTTAATCCCACTATTTTGGAAGAGTGTCAACTTTGCATGGATGTGGATCATGTAGAAAATATGTTATGTAATAGCTATATTGTTTAATTTGAATATGATCCCACATATAATTATTATGAGAGAGGGAAATATGGTTGTGGAAATCTTCATGTCACTAAGTTACTTCTCTTCACGTTGAGATTGCTATTGTTTCTTTCTTCTTCCTTGCATATGCTAGAACTTGCTTGTCTTGCTAATTTGTTTTCCTATAGAATTCCTATGCATAGGAAGTATGTTAGACTTAATTTTTTTTTCCATATGCTACATGATGCTCTCTTCGTATTTCAATTAATATCTTTTATGTGAGCATCATTGAAATATTATGCCTAGCTAGGGGCGTAAAACGATAGCGCTTGTTGGGAGGCAACCCAATGAATAAAATTTATTTTTGCTTTTTTCTTTATGTTCTTGTGTGTTATAACAATTATTCTACTGTTAAGATTGTGTTTTTTGTATTTTAATTAGTGTTTGTGCCAAGCATGGTCTTTGGGAAGATTTGGGTAAAAATTGATTTGATCTTGCTGAAAAACAGAAACTTTTGCGCTCATGAGATTATTTGTTATTTTTTACAGAAGAATGCTTTTGAGTTGATTATTTTTGCATAATATTAATAGAAAAATTTCTCAGGTCCACCAGTTTATTTCAGAATTCTTGGAGTTACAGAAGTATTCGAAATATTCAGATTGCTACAGACTGTTCTGTTTTTGACATATTCTGTTTTGTTTGTGTTCTGTGCTTGTTTTGATGATTCTATGGTTTTCTTTGATGAGTTTTTGCCATATAAAAGTTGGAATATAGTATATATAATGCAAAAACAAAATAAGAATAGGTTTGCAACAATACTTATAGTAGTGGTTTACTTTCTTATACTAACGGATCTCATGATGGGTTTGTTGAGTTTTGTGTGATTGAAGTTTTCAAGTTTTGGGTGATCTTACAATGGATGAAGGAATAAGGATTAGCAAAATGCTAAGCTTGGGTATGCCCGAGGCACCCCAAGACAATATTCAAAGAATTAGAAAGCAACTAAGCTTGGGGATACCCCCGAGTGGCATCCCCACTTTCTTCTAACAACCATCGGTATTTTACTTGAAGCTATATTTTTATTCGTCACATAATATGAGTTTTGCTTGGAGCGTCTTGTATGATATGAGTCTTTGCTTGTTTTGCTTTGTGTTCTAAGTGTTGAATCCTTGCTGGACACACCTTTTTGAGAGAGCCAAAAATTATGCTATGCTTGCTCCTGTGCTTCACTTAAATTTTTAGAGCCATGGATTTACTCTAGTGCTTCACTTATATCTTTTTGAGCACAGCGTGCTTTGTTATTTTTGAAGAAATGCTCTCATACTTCACTTAGATTTATTTGGGAGTTATTGATTTTTAAGAAATTCTCTCTTGCTTCACTTATATTATTTTGAGAGAAAGAAAAAAATTATGCTCATGATCTTCACTTATATTTGTTTGAGCTTATCAAAAGCGACATATGCAAATAGTCCCAAAGTGATAGATATCCAAGGAGGATATATAAAACTTTCATGATGATCATTGGACAAAATAAACTTGATTCTTAGTAATGGTTTTGAGATATGACGATATGATATGTGAGTCATGTTGATGAGCAATTGTGCTTTAGTAAGAATATTGATGTTAAGGTTTGTGATTCCCTATGCAAGCACGAAAGTCAATACTTATGCAATGAAATTTATATCCTACTTATGGTGCACTTATTCGGTGTTACTTATGCTTAATGCTTGGGTACAAGATTTCTCTCTTTTTGGTTGGTCGCTTCTCAATCTTTTTGCTAGCCTTCATTTTGCACTAAGTATGATCACTACTTGTGCATCCAAAACCCTTTAAACCAGTTTTGCCTTATGGGTCCACTATACCTACCTATATGCGGTATTTCCATGCCGTTCTAAGCAAATTTGCATGTGCCATCTCTAATTTTCAAAATAAATTTCTCTTTTGTGTGCTCTACCGCTCGCGAGGCGGTGAAGGGTGACCAATATTTTTCATGATAGATGTGTTATTCACACGATGAGTGTTTATTCACTTGTCATTGCACGAGAGTACATCAAAGGTCTTAGAGATGCCTAGTCCCAAAATGAATAATGAATTTACTTTATGTTGTCAAATAATAAATTCCTTGGAAAGTGTTGGTATGGAGGGCAACCGCGGATTCGGCTAGCCATGGGAAGTGAAAGTAATGGTGGAAAAAGGAATAAACTTTATTTTCTATTTGGGAACCTCCTATGATGTATCTAGCATGGAAAGTATTGAGATCTCTAAGCGTTTTCATTGGTGGTAAAAGTATGCCTCTCAATAATATTTTTATCTCTCAATTTAAGCTTTGAGCTCTGGCACCTCTACAAATCCCTACTTCCCTCCGAGAAGGGCCTTTCTTTTACTTATGCAATTTTTATTTTGAATTTGAGTCTCCATCTTCTCTTCTAAAGCACCAACTAAGGGGCACTATGATCGTACTTGAGCATTGCGTGTAGCTAATATTCAAGTGTGTTTCATGAATGGATCAATGATTGAGCATAATGGGCTAGGGATAACTTGCTTTAGTGTTGATATTTTGAAAGACATGGTTGCTTGTTAATATGCTTGAGTATTAAAGTCTTCATCTCAAAAGTAGACTATTGCTTTCAATCATATAAAAGTCCATATGTCCATGCTATAAAGAAAAGAAATGTGATGAACATGTTAGGCAACATTCCACATCAAAAATTCTGTTTTTATCATTTACCTACTCGAGGATGAGCAAGAATTAAGCTTGGGGATGCTGATATGTCTCCAACGTATCTATAATTTTTTATTGTTCCATGCTGTTATATTATCATTCTTGGATGTTTTACAATCATTTTATATCATTTTTTGGTACTAACCTATTGACATAGTGCCCAGTGCCAGTTGCTGTTTTTTGCATGTTTTTTACATCACAGGAAATCAATATCAAACGGAGTCCAAACGCAGCGAAACTTCTTGAGGATTTTTTTGGGCCAGAAGACATCTAGTGGGCCAAGGAAGCACCTGGGAGGTGCCTCGAGGGGAGCAGTGATACGTCTCCATCGTATCTATAATTTTTTATTGTTCCATGCCAATATTATTCAACTTTCATATACTTTTGGCAACTTTTTATACTATTTTTGGGACTAACATATTGATCCAGTGCCCAGTGCCAGTTCCTGTTTGTTGCATGTTTTATGTTTTGCAGGAAACCCATATCAAACGGAATCCAAACAGGATAAAAATGGATGTAGAATATTTTTGGAATATTTGGGATTTTTCGGAGGAAGAATCAACGCGAAACAGTGCCCGAGGTGGGCAGGAGATAGGGGGGCACGCCCACCCCACCTAGGTGCGCCTGGCACTCTCCTGGGCCACCCGTAAGGCGGTTGATGCTCTTCTTTTTCCGCATGAAAGCTAATTTTACGAGAAAAATCTGGGCGAAAGATTCACCCCAATCGGAGTTACGGATCTCCGGATATAAAAGAAACGGTGAAGGGGCAGAATCTGAGAGCGCAGAAACAGAGAGAGACAGAGAGATAGATCCAATCTCGGAGGGGCTCTCTCCCCTCCCACGCCATGGGAGCCAAGGACCAGAGAGGAAATCCTTCTCCCATCTAGGGAGAAGGTCAAGGAAGAAGAAGAAGAAGGGGGGCTCTCTCCCCCTTGCTTCCGGTGGCACTGGAACGCTGCCGGGGGCCATCATCATCACCGCGATCTTCACCAACACCTCCGCCATCTTCACCAACATCTCCATCACCTTCCCCCCTCTGTCTACAGCGGTCCACTCTCCCGCAACCCGCTGTACCCTCTACTTGAACATGATGCTTTATGCTTCATATTATTATCCAATGATGTGTTGCCATCCTATGATGTCTGATTAGATTTTCGTTGTCCTATTGGTGGTTGATGAATTGCTATGATTGATTTAATTTGCTTGTGGTTATGTTGCTATCCTTTGGTGCCCATCATATGAGCACGCACGTGGATCACACCATATGGTTAGTTGTATGTTGATAGGACTATGTATTGGAGGGCTAGAGTGACAGAAGCTTCAACCTAGCATAGAAATTGATGCATACGGGATTGAAGGGGAACCAATATATCTTAATGTTATGGTTGGGTTTTACCTTAATGAACGTTAGTAGTTGCGGATGCTTGCTAATAGTTCCAATCATAAGTGCATAGAATTCCAAGTCAGGGATGACATGCTAGCAGTGGCCTCTCCCACATAAAACTTGCTATCGGTCTAGTAAAGTAGTCAATTGCTTAGGGACAATTCCACAACTCCTACCACCACTTTTCCACACTCGCTATATTTACTTTATTGCATCTTTATATAAACAGCCCCTATTTTCTATTTACGTGTTCTTTACATTCTTGCAAAACTATCCAACAACACCTACAAAGTCCTTCTAGGTTCATACTTGTTCTAGGTAAAGCGAACGTCAAGCGTGTGTAGAGTCGTATCAGTGGTAGATAGGACTTGAGAGAGTATTTGTTCTACCTTTAGCTCCTCGTTGGGCTCGACACTTTTACTTATAGAAAGAGGCTACAACTATCCCGTATACTTGCGGGTCATCAAGCAGCACCCATCAAGGCGTGCCAGGAGGCCCAGGCGTGCCCTAGTGGGTTGTGCCCACCTCGGGTGCCCCCTGAACCGCCTCTTTGCTCAATAAATACCCCAATATTCTAGAAACCCTAGGGCAGTCAATGAAAATCAATTACAGCCGCCGTAGAGTCCAGAACCACCAGATCCAATCTAGACACCATCACAGAGGGGTTCACCACTTCCATTGGTGCCTCTCCGATGATGCGTGAGTAGTTCATTGTAGACCTAAGGGTCCGTAGTTAGTAGCTAGATGGCTTCCTCTCTCTCTCTCTCTTGATTATCAATACAATGGTCTCTTGGAGATCCATATGATGTAAGCCTTTTGCGGTGTGTTTCTTGGGATCCGATGAACTTTGAGTTTATGATCAGATCTATGTTTTTATCCATGAAAGTTATTTGAGTCTTCTTTGATCTCTTATATGCATGATTTCTTATAGCCTCATACTTCTTCTCCGATATTTGGGTTTTGTTTGGCCAACTTGATCTATTTATCTTGCAATGGGAAGAGGTGCTTTGTAGTGGTTCGATCTTACGGTGCTTGATCCCAGTGATAGAAGGGGAACTGACACGTATGTATCGTTGCTACTAAGGATAAAACGATGGGGTCTATCTCTACATAGATAGATCTTGTCTACATCATGCCATCGTTCTTATTGCATTACTCCATTTCTCCATGAACTTAATACACTAGATGCATGCTGGATAGCGGTCGATGTGTGGAGTAATAGTAGTAGATGCCGGCAGGAGTCGGTCTACTAATCTTGGACGTGATGCCTATATAATGATCATTGCTTGGATATCGTCATGATTATTTAAAGTTCTATCAATTTCCAAACAGTAATTATTTTCCCACCGTTTGCTATTTTTCTCGAGAGAAGCCACTAGTGAAACCTACGGCCCCCGAGTCTCTTCCCATCATATTTGCCTTTGCGATCTATTTTCCTTTGCATTTATTTTCAGATCTATTAAACCAAAAATACAAAAATACTTTGCTGCAATTTATTTGTTCCGCAATCTATTTATCCTATCTACCACTTTTACCTCATGTTATTTGCCTATCTTGAGGCGGCTTATCTGAAAGGGATTGACAACCCCTTTAACACGTCGGGTTGCGAGTATTTGTTTTTTGTGTGCAGGTGCGGTTTTTTACGTGGTGTGAGGAGGTTCTCCTATTGGTTTGATAACCTTGGTCTCATCACTGAGGGAAATACCTACCGTCGCTATACTGCATCATACCTTCCTCTTTGGGGAAATACCGACGTAGTTCTAGCAGAAATCACTGATGGAGACATAGAGACATGCCTTGGAGTCGGGACCGTCGCAAACCCACTCGGAGGAACCAGCGAGCCCCCTGCAGCCGGGAGCACCATGGTCGCGGACACCAAGCCACTCGGAGCAAGAGGACTCAGCCCCATAGTTCTATTGGTGGCCTTCGCCGAAGAAATGCGGGTCACTTGGCGAGGGGAAGCGTCTGGCATTGGCACGTCCGCACTCGACGCCTTTTCCTTGGCGACATCTAGGTTGGGCAGATCATTCCTTTCATTATCGTCTTGCTAAATGATTTCTGGTGGAGCTACATGAGTGCATGAACTAGAAGAGTCAATGAAGACCAGTCAAAAGATAGGCATGCACCACGAGCAGTTTCAAGCGCACTGGATCTATTGTGGATGTTCCTGTGGGAAAGGCCATGTTAGGCCGTGTGGTCGACGCCTTGGGAGTACCTATTGATGGAAAAGGGGCTCTATCGACATAAAGTTACCTTTGGAAGTGGCGGTGTCCGCCGTGTCAGCTTCATTCAGCCTGGCTTGCGGGCGTGCGCGTCCGCCTAAGTGGTCGAGGTGTCATTGCTACAAGAGTCAAACACACTCGATCAACAACCGAATCAATGCAAAGGCAAACAAGGAATTGACGAGAGCGTTCACGTCGAGGTCACAGGCACTACCACCTTGATCCGATGCACCGTGACCTTTTGGGGCTTGCAGGAGATCTGCTTGGGCAACTTGGGCTGCTTCTCTACTGAGCACTCAGCTTCAGCACGAGCACGCTTTGAGCTCCGAGTCACCCAACCGGGGACAGTCGGATGCTGAGCCCCACTAACCTTGCCCTTTGGATGATGCAGTGCCTTGGAGCGGAGTTCCTTGGGAGCTTCATAAGACGAAGAGGACTCCGCCTCCTCCCCCTCTTTAGAGTCCTCTTCCTTTTCTCTCTCCTCCTCATCATCACTCTCTCCATTGTCGGATTCCTCCGAGTATCGTTGCTTGGTGTCACTCGTCACATATTCAGGCGACCGGTCCACCACCGGAATCTTGGAGATCATCTTTGGGAAATCCTGAAGTACAAATTGATCGCAACAATTAAAGTCAGAAACACATGAAACGATACATGCCTGGACCGACTAAGCACCACGTACATACCTCTACGGGCTGCAAGTCCTTGGAATATAGAGGCACCCTCCTAGTCCCCCTTGGGTTGTCTCGAGCGTAGGTGATGGCCTCGATCTTGGCCCCCACGTCCGTCTCGGAAAGCTCCTCAGGGTGCACTCGGGTGGGGTCACTCGGCCCCCCATACATCCACATCGGATGGACCCTGGCCTACAGCGGCTAATCCACCAAGTGAGGAATGCCTCCAGCAAGTCCATCTTGTTGAGGCCGGTGTTCACGACACTGATGAGGGTGGTGGACAAGATGTTGACCTCCGCCTTCTCCTCCTTCGCCACATAGAGCGATGAAGGAGCCCTCACTCTCTCCAAGGAATATGATGGGAGGCTCAACCGAGTGCTAGCACTGGGGACATCTCTACAACAGAACGAGGTGCCCTCCCACCCCTTGACGGAGTCATGGAAGCTCATCTTCGGGAAAGACCTTCCCCCATGAACCTGGATGCCCAGACCCCCACACAGCTGGGTGACATTGGTCTTCTCACTAGTCGAAGAGGCCCCAATGGGGCGGGCAACCCAAGAAGTTCTTGTAGAGAGAGACAAAAGTCGAGAGGTTGATAATGTCGTTGGAAGGAAGATGGTGGAGTTGCACGCCGAAGTAGCAGAGGAACGCCCGAAAGAAAGGGTGGGGAGGCATCAAAAAGCCCCGCTCGATGCGATTGACGAGTCGGTCACGCTCGTCCTCCTGAGGCACCAGTTTGACCTTTCCTACGCCCGGGCGACGCCATCCTTTATGTGGAATCAGTCCTTCCTTTGCAAGCTCCTCCGACCGTCGAGCCGTGACGCGTGACAGGATCCAGTCCCCCGCCGCGCCCCCGGCCACCGCACCAGAGCTAGAGGAAGTATCCTTCCCCGCCTTCATCGCCTTCTCGGCCTTGGCCGTGGAATCCCTTGCCATCGCCGCACACTCGATAGAAGAAAGGAAGTAGAGGAGTTAGAGCGAGGGAAAGGGGATCTGAGGTCCGAACCGCTGCCCCCAAATCCTTTATATCTCCGGATGAATCTCCAGCCGGATCTCCCGCCGTAGATCTCTGGATCGACGGCCCGTGCGACGGGGCGTTGCGCAGAGCAGGTGTGGCACGTGGAAGAAGTCGTGCATGGAAATCGAGGAGCCACGCCCCCACTTTCCCATGAACACACGACGTTACTGCTTCCATGCGCGAACACACAAATTCAAATCCCGACATTTTCGGGACGAGTCAACCCGATTGATTACCCCTGATTCCTCTCCTAAAGGATGCATGTCAGTCCGGCAGACTACCCTCTGCGGGGACCCATGCACTCAGCCATGTTAAACACCAGACTGAAGTCTTCTTCAAGATCATTATGTGACAAGCTTGACGCACCTCCGCGGGGTCACTTGTCCCTCTCAGCAGGCTCCAAGGCGCATGACTCGTAAACCTGGACTCGTTGAAGGCCTGCGATGGCACTCCTCTGGGAAAGGAGTGGCATCTCTCTGGAGAGTCGGACCACGCGCTGCGTCGCCAGTCGAGTTGTAACGGCATGCCCTCACTCGGGCCTCTAGTCTATCTCCCCCGAGAGACAAAATGAATGCCACCGAGTTTTTTCTCGACGGTCAATAATACTTGGTCATCTGGTAAACCTATAGTCCATAATTCTTTGTGTTTTCGTCCAAGGGACAACAAGCCACGATTCGGGAATAAATTCTGGGTGCTCCCGCAGCACTCAAGTTCAATCGAAAGCTAGGTTTGCTTGTGCTACGAAATTCCAACCGATTTGGGGGCTAAGGATGTGGTCACCTATTATAGGTAGGGTAAGGGACCCATCATTTGGGACCCACATGGGTCCCATCACCATCATAGGTAGGTCCCTGGACCATGCCGGCATTCGGATGCTTACATCAGGAAGTCCAGTCAGACGACTCTACGGCACTCGAACGACCAGACGTCACTCGGCTAATGGACCACCACTCACACATAGAAGACAGGAGGGCATCGTGGGAGCTGCAACGGTCGAGGAATCCTAAGACACCCACTAACTAGAGTTATAGCTGTCGTTACCTATAATTGCTGTAGTAGAGGCTCATTACACTAGTAACTCATTCATTCAATGTCATTAATTGCCTCGGCGGCATGGGAGACATGGGGCTGCAGCACACTCTATATAAGATGCACCCCTCCCCATAGCCAGACACGAGCAATCTTTGTAACCGTATCCAACAAATCAAAGCAAGCCTCAGGGCATGAGACATAGGGCTTTTACCTACACCGAGTGAGGGGCTCAAACTCGTTAAACACTGAGTGTTACACCTGTGCTGTATCTAGGCTTTGCCCCGCTTATTCCTACCCCTAGTACTCATTGTCAGAATCATGACCCTGACACTACCCTGGCCCGATAGGCGACAATAACCTTGTGAGCCCAAGTTTGGAAATGTGCACATGTCCCCGTTTGGGACCATTTTTTTGCAACTATGGTGGCTGGCCATGAAGGTGGCGGATGTCACGCAGTGACATCGGGGCCACCCATGACTTAGCCCAAAGGGGTGTTTGTCAGAGCGGCCGGGAGAGAGTCATGCAATAAATCGGTTTTGTCGTAACGCCGCTGGTCCACCCGAAAGGGAGCATGAGGCCATGGGTTCCGTAGTGTGGTACAGTGTACTAACCTCTGCAGAGTGTATAATCTAGTGATAGCCACACCCGCAGATATGGGCCCAATTCATAGTAGGTAATACTATGGATCAACAATAATAATAACCTGACTAATAAACAACCCGGGTTCAATGAGGACAGAAGTTGGTTGGTCTTAATGTGGTCATGAGATGATCACGATGGTATTCTTGATAATGATAATGTGATCTTGTGAGGATCACAATGGTATTCTTGATAATGATGAAGTGATCCCGTGATGACCATGATGGTAAGTAATATTGGCATATCTATGGTGGTTACGAGGTAACCTCCGAGAAGAGTAAGTTGGTCCATGAGACCTTACACACCGACATGTTGCATATTAGTTCTAGTATCATCCTGTTCATATCATGTAACAGGTTCATGCCATGCACATCTTATATTGCTCTAGTTGTATCATGATCATCTGTAATTAACCTGTAAATGCCATGTTGTTGTTTGTGTTGATTGCTTTTAGTTGATGTGAGCTTGCGAGTACGTTCAAAGTACTCACCTGGCATGTCATGCCACTTTCCAGGTCATGTCGTGTTTGCTTGCTTGTCGAGGATCCTGAGATTGCAAGCTAGGATACGCGTTCCAGCCAGAGTCCATGTGGAGTGGAGTTCATCACCGTCGTCATTGTTTTGCTACTAGACGTTATCCCGCTTCCTCGAGTTGTTCTGCTGCTAGCATAGAGCTACCTTAACACGTGTAGTGTCGTCGTGCTGATGTACCTTGGGTCTTCAAAACCCTTGTATCCATATTAATTGTAATAGGAAGCTGATATGTTCTATGCCAAGCAGTGTCGTATTCTAGAAGACTTGATCTCTGGGCTGGAATACGGGGTGTTCCGATCTCTCTTAGCCGGGGTGCCACAATTATATCACCAATATAATTGGCAACAACAATTTTATATTATATTACTATTTTTACTTAAAATTTTCTATTATATTACTATTTTTTTACTAAAAATATAATTGAAAAGACCTACATTTACTAAAAATACCCTAGTTCTAACCCTAACATCTATCCACCCATCCATCTATATATCCATCCATTTGTCTATTTATGCAATGTATAAAAAAAATACCCTAGTTCTAACCATCTATCTATCCATCTATATAGCCATCCATCCATTTATGTAAAGCAGAAGGGTGGAAGGGAGGGATGGAGTGAGAGGGTGAGAGGGAGAGGGTGGGAGGGAGCGATGGAGGGCGATGGTCGGAGGAAGGGAGGGAGAAGGGAGGGAT
>NC_041387.1:88682202-88698197 GCF_002162155.2 Triticum dicoccoides | reverse complement strand
GACGGTGGTAGCATGCTACAACGACAGTAGCAATGTGGGCGACGCTGACAGCAGGGCAGATGGAGAGGACGGTGAGAGTGGGAGAGGGAGAGTGAGGCCGTGCATGCTGGCCAGAGAGGATAAGGTGGGATTAGCAGTACCACGGGTCACTGGCCCATGCTTCTCTTGTCCACCTAGCTATAGCACGGGGCGGTAGCCCACACTACTGCTAAGTTGGTATGGTGAGCTGGGGTCGGGCTGGCCACAATAGCAGCGCTCACACGAGGGCCCATGCTACTGCTAACTACCTTAGCAGTAGTGCTAGCCCAGGAGCAACGCTGCCACTATGGGTAGCCCTCGTGAGTACGGGGGGACCACTTAGTAGTAGCTGGGTGCCACATCCCAGCGCTACTACTACAAACTTACCTGTAGCGATGGTACACGTCACACGCTACTGGTATATAGCTGTAGTGCTGCCCCTTTACCCCGCGCTACTGCTAAGGTTCTATCTATAAGCTTTCCCCTAGTAATGCTATAATGAAAAATTCCCACTAGTATATGAAAGTGAAAGCATAAGAGACTATCTGTATGAAAAATATGGGGCTACTTTGAAGCACAAGTGTGGAAAAGGATACTAGCATTGCCCCCTCTCTCTTTTTCTCTCATTTTAGTGTGGGCTCTTTTTGCCCTCTTTTTTATAGGCTCTTTTGGGCCTATTTTTTCTCCTTTTTTTACTTTCTCACTGGCACAATGCTCTAGTAATGAATAATGATGATCATCACACTTGTATTTACTTACAACTCAAAACTACAACTCGATACTAGAAAAAATATGGCTCTATATGAATGCCTCTCGAAGTGTACCATGATGTGCAATGATCTAGCGTAACATGTATAGAAACGACGAATGGCAGCTGATACGTCTCCAACGTATCTATAGTTTTTTATTGTTCCATGCTATTATATGACCCGTTTTGGATGTTTGTGGGCTTTACTATACACTTTTATATCATTTTTGGGACTAATCTACTAACCAGAGACCCATCCCAAATTGATGTTTTTTGCCTATTTCAGTGTTTTGAAGAAAATGAATGTCAAATGGAGTCCAAACGGAATGAAACCTTCGGGAGAAATCTTTTTGGAACAAATGTAATCCAGCAGACTTGGAGTGGATGTCAAGAAGCAGCCGAGGCGGCCATGAGGGTGCAGGGCGCGCCCTAGGGGGGTGGGCACGCCCCCACCCTCATGGGCCCCTCATGGCTCCCCTGACCGACCTCCTTCGCCTATATATATATATATCTACGTACCCCGAAAACATCCAGGAGCACGATGAAACCCTATTTCCACCACCGCAATCTACTGTACCCGTGAGATCCCATCTTGGGGCCTTTTCCGGCGCTCCGCCGGAGGGTGAATTAATCACGGAGGGCTTCTACATCAACACCATAACCTCTCCGATGAGTTGTGAGTAGTTTACCATAGACCTTCGGGTCCATAGTTATTAGCTAGATGGCTTCTTCTCTCTCTTTGAATCTCAATACTATGTTCTCCTCGATCTTCTTGGAGATCTATTCGATGTAACTCTTTTTGCGGTGTCTTTGTCGAGATCCGATGAATTGTGGGTATATGAACAAGTTTATCTATGAGAAATATTTGAATCTCCTCTGAATTCTTTTATGTATGATTGGTTATCTTTGCAAGTCTCTTCGAATTATCAGTTTGGTTTGGCCTACTAGATTGATCTTTCATGCAATCGGAGAAGTGCTTAGCTTTGGGTTCAATCTTGCGGTATCCTTTCCCAGTGACAGCAGGGGCAGCAAGGCATGTATTATATTGTTGCCGTCGAGGATAAAAAGATGGGGTTTATATCATATTGCTTGAGTTTATCCCTCTACATCATGCCATCTTGCCTAATGCGTTACTCTGTTCTTATGAACTTAATACTCTAGATGCATGCTGGATGGCGGTCGATGTGTGGAGTAATAGTAGTAGATGCATGCAGGAGTCGGTCTACTTGTCGCAGACATGATGCCTATATACGTGATCATGCCTAGATATTCTCATAAATATGCACTTTTCTATCAATTGCTCGATAGTAATTTGTTCACCCACCATAATACTTATGCTATCTTGAGATAAGCCACTAGTGAAACCTATGGCCCCCGGGTATATTTTCTATCATATAAGTTTCCAATCTACTTTATTTTGCAATCTTTACTTTTCAATCTATATCATAAAAATACCTAAAATATTTATCTTATCTTATTATCTCTATCAGATCTCACTTTCTCAAGTGGCCGTGAAGGGATTGACAACCCCTTTATCGCATTGGTTGCGAGGTTCTTGTTTGTTTGTGTAGGTATGAGGGACTTGTGTGGAGCCTCCTACTGGATTGATACCTTGGTTCTCAAAAACTGAGGGAAATGCTTACGCTACTTTTCTGCATCACCCTTTCCTCTTCAAGGGAAAACCAACGCAGTGCTGAAGACGTAGCAAGAAGGATTTCTGGCGCCATTGCTGGGGAGGTCTTCGCTCAAGTCAAGAAATACCAAGTACCCATCACAAACTCATCTCCCTCGCATTACATTATTTGCCATTTGCCTCTCATTTTCCTCTCCCCCACTTCACCCTTGCCGTTTTATTCGCCCTATCTTTTCCATTCACCTCTTTTTCGCTTGCCTCTTATGCGCCTGTTTGCCCTAATGGCCTTGCCTAAAAACGCCTATCTTCACCTTAGAAGGTTGGAAGAGATCGAAATCAACGTTAGAAGCTTTATGGCTTTACAATTTGAGCATTATAATTTCTTTAGAAACGAGCTTAAAGAACAAAAAAGCTTTATGGAATACATGAATAAAGATATTGATGATATGTCTAAGGAATTTTATGGTTTGAATTATCAGTTTGCTCATCTTGAAAAAATCAATTGCCGAAATTTCCGATAAGCGAGCCACCTTAGTTAATAAGATGGCCGCCAAACCCGAAGGGTTAGAAAGAAATAATGATGAAGATCTAAAAGTGATTGATGTGTCTCCTATTAAATCTTTGTTTTGCAATATGAATCTTGATAATAATGGGACTGGAGATGAGTCAACTTTAGTTCAAAGGCGTCCCAATGATTCGGAGTTTTCAGATCTTGATGCTAAAATTGGTAAAAGTGGGATTGGAGAGGTCAAAACTTTACATAGCAATGAACCCGCTATTTTGGATTTCAAGGAATTTAATTATGATAATTGTTCTTTAATAGATTGTATTTCCTTGTTGCAATCTGTGTTGAATTCTCCTCATGCTTACACTACAAAAAAATACACTTCCGTGATGATACGTGTTTGTCACAGTAGGTCGTGTTTTTTGTCATGCATGTACATCCATGACGATTTTATGATAGAATCAAGAAAGTCATACCTGTGTTGTCGTAGAAGTGTTCCATGACACTACCAAAATTATCATCACGGAAGTGTCCACTTCCATGATGATAAATCGCGCGTCACAGAAGTGCTTTCGTCAAGGGTGACCGACACGTGGCATCCACCATAATGGAACGTCGTTAAGCTATCGGGTCGGATTTTGGATCCGATAACCCGTTAACAATCCTGACCAATGGGAAATTTCCACGTGTAAAATTCTGATTGGCCGAAGGGAACACCTGTCAGCTCGTCAATGGGCCAGATATCGCCCGTCCATTGGAGGAGACGTGCCTATGATACGTCGACACATGGCTGGGCCCAACAGAGGCCCATATAGGTTAAAAAGGCCGGCCCAGTCAAAGGACCATAGTACTTATTCAGGTACTAGTGGGCCAGCCCAATAACGGTCTGCTTAATAAAGGCCCATTTACGGCCTGAAGCCAGATCTGGCCCGTTAATTGTTCGCCCAATATTTGGGCCCATTTACGGCGCGAAGTCAGATCTGGCCCGTTAATTGTTCGCCCAATATTTGGGCCCATTTGCGGCCCAAAGCCAGATCTGGCCCGTTAATTGTTCACCAAATATTTGGGCCCAACTACAGCCCAGTGACTTTCGGCTTGTTAGAGGCCTGATGTAGACATGTGCCCATTTCAGCCCGGTGGGACTTTTGGCCTGGGAATGGCCCGTGTTACCCATGGGCCATATATGGTCCGACGAGACATCGGGCCCACTAACGGCCCGTGCTAAAGGTGGCAACAGTTAAGCCCAACGTGACTTTGGGCCTGTTAAAGGCATGTCGCGTAATTCAGCCCGTTGATGCCTGTACTAAGCTTTCGGCCTCTTAGAGCATCTCCAGCCGCGCCCCCTACATGGCCCCCAGGCGATTTTTCGGCCGCCGGCGCCAAAAAATCGGCCCAGTCGCGCCCCCAAGGGCCCAGTTTTCGCCGGCTCGCGCCGAAATTGGCGTCGGCGGACCCAACCCGAACCCGGCACGCTGGGGGCGCTCGGGGTTCCGGGTGAATCGTTTTTGGCGCGAAGAGCCACGGGCCCCCCTTGCCAGTGACTCGCCTCTCTTCTCGCCGCTTCGTCATCCTCATTGCCTCGTTTCCCGTGGCGAATCAATGCCAAAGCTGCACGCGCTGCCGCGCCGGTCAGCCTCCATTGATGCCTCACGGGCGGCGCAGTAAAGGCCGGGCGACGCGCGTCCCCTCGTTCGCCACGCGTAACGTGGCGGCCACGCGTACTACGCAGCGCCTCCGCCTATATAAGTCGACCCCAGCGCGCCGGAAACACGCACAGAGCCTCCACCGCCGACGTGTCCATTTCTCCCCCTTCCTCCCTCCCCTCCTCTCACCGTCTCCAGTTCAGAAGAATGGCCGAGCGCTTCCCAGGCGGCGAAGCGGTGGCGAACAGCTTTGGCCGCCGCCATCTTCACGAGGACAAGGCTTGCCTCCTTTTCGAGGCCGAGTACCCAGTCCCGCCGGACATGCGGGTGCCCGGGGCATGGAGGATCAGCGCCAGCGGCGTGCCGGTGCCACCACCGCCCACCGGGGCGGCGTGGCGTGCGGAGGTTGCACGTACCCGCGCGTCCCTGCCGCGGGCGGCGAGGGAAGGCCCGCGGTACACCCCCGACATCCCGCTCTGGGAGCCCTACTTCCACCGAACAGCTCGAGGTGACCAGGGGAGGGATGCAGCAGGGACGGCGGCGGTGGAGGCGACGACGATGACGACGACGGCGGCGGCGACTACACTCGGTTCTTCAGCCTCCTCGGCATGTAGAACCGTAAGGGCGGGCGGCGGGCTGCGAGGAGCAGTGAGGGAGACACCAACGAGCGGCGATGGAGACGGCGAGGAGCAGCCCCTAGTAGTTTTCTTTGTTTTTTTGTAAAATATGTTTAAATTTGAACGAACTCGTCAAAGTTTGCATTGAATTTGCGTCGTGTTTGCGCCGTATTTAAGTTTTTCAAAAAAACGTGGGCGCCCCGACTGGGGGGCATCACACCCCCAGCGCGTGGTTTAGTGCCGGTGCGCCCCCAGGGGGCGATTTTTAGCCCCTCCTAGGGGGGCAATGGCTGGAGATGCTCTTAAAGGCCCATGATATCAGTGTCCAACTAAGGCCCGAGATATGTTTCGGCTTGGTAACGGCCCGTGAGCTAACTAGGCCCAAAAAGGCCCGGTCTACATTTCGGCCTGCTGAAGGCCCGTCGACGACTAGTGAAAATTAAGGCCCAACATGCATTTTGTCCTGCTAAAGGCCCGTGGTTTCATCTCGGCCGTAACAGGCCAGTACAATATTCAGCCTATGAATGGCCCAACGCTACCTGGGCCAAACTAAGCGCTAGGTCGACAAAAGGCCCAACTAAAATATAGGCCAGTGTAAGTTTGGGCCTGGCGTAATGTGTGAAGGCCCCAATTATTTGGTCCCAAGAAAGACGCAGGCCGGCCCAATTGTGGCCCGCTAAAAACCTGGCCCGTTAGAGTCGAATGTTTCGGCCCAGCCGACTACATCTGATTTTTTTTCAGATAGCGAATGATGGCAGTAACTAGTAGGAATTAAGAACAAACCTACTCTATACAATAAAGAAATTATTACATAGTAACTAAGAATAAACCTACACTATACAATAAAGGATTTAAGGTATATTACATCCACTGGGCATCGAAGTTCGCCACCAGTGATCATAAAGCGCAATGAAGAAGCAGATTACAAAAACTGGGCACCATTGCAGCATAACAAAATAATACTGAACCGACACCACTTCCAAGATAGTTCAAGAAAGGTTAGCCTTGCGGGGGAACTGTTGCGCAAGCTGTTGAGCAAGGCTGTGAGACCGGCCTAGCATGTCGGTAGCTTCAAGGTGTAGCTGTTTAGCGATAAGGTTCTCATTGGTGTTCTCCGCAATCTTTCTTAGATATAGGACTTCAACTCGAAGTTGAGTTGCAAAATGCCTTTCTGCTAGAACTTGGGACTGAAGAAGTCGAACTGATTCAGACAACGAATTCTGTGAGCTTGTCTGACTGTTAGTCTCAAGTAACGTGAACACTGCATCAAGACAAGACTTTGGGGTTGTCTCGCTATCTTCAAGATGTTTTTCCTTCTTTGCTGCAATATATGTTGGGTTTGTCTCACAGCCTTCAGTAGACTTGTGCATACCATCAGGCATATCACCCTGAAACAAAGCAGAGAGATGACTGGTTTTGCACATGTATAAACAAAGATGATAACTATGCTGTGAATTCCATCCAATTTCAAATTAGAAAATAAAGAGTAAGTTCAAAATATCAATAGCATAATTTGGCATTGTTCTTAATGCGGGGAGCTTCACCACACTACTGGATTACCATGTAAACATAACAAGCATAGATGAAGGGAAAAGAAAATCATTGTATCTATTTTGGATAATGTGCATGGCATGTTGTTCATATCATCAGCCACATCAGTAAGATAAAACAGGAGATGACAAGGTGCAAACGAGGGCTGCTTCACCACACATTGGATTATAGATACACAAAAGCAAGCATGCATATAGGGAGTATTAAGTAATGTGCATGGTATGAATAAGCAATTTGGTTTTACAAGTAAAACTTAGAACTTACGGTTCTTGCGAACATGCATTTTGGTAGAAACAGCAAACTAAACAGCAGTAAATGATAGGGAGTTTTTGCAAATTAAATAGAAGTTGAGGATAAAGGCTTTAGAAGGACTGACTTACATTAACAGTTAACATCGGCTTTATAATGCCCTTATCCATGTCAAGGGAAGGATAACTCAAGAATTTCAGCACAGAATCTTCTTCATAAGCATTGCCTGTACTCTACATTTTGTAGAGAGTAATTATAGATATGATAATACTGGAAGGGATAGAGGATAATGAAGATAAGATGCAGATTGATGCTACATAATCAACTACCAATCCCTAGAAGTACAAGCGTTATAGGACAAAATGTACTGACAAGAGCAATGGGCTACACTTCTGCACTGGCATTGTTTGTGTATTCTACTTGTTGGTAAGATTAAATATAGATCTAATCTTTTTTAGTAAATGGTGGGCGAGGGAGATAAGATGCAGAATGCTACAAAATGAACCATTCCCTCTTCCCATAATACAAGAGTGTTTTGAACACCGGTGTACTATACAGAATGTTCTTATATTATGGGACGGAGGGAGTAGCTGTTAATGTAAGTACAGTGATAGACCACGTTCAGTCCTTACAAGAGGACTGCAGAGCTAAACCTCTTCAAAAGCATTGGGTTGATTCTAAATTTATGTAAGAGTCCACACGGATCTTATAATGTCCACCAAATGGACGATTACGAGGCTAACATGTGCAGTGATGCTACATAATCAAACAACTGTGAAAGTAAGTATGATCATACAGGGCAAGAGGTACTCACAAGAGCAATGCAGTGTGCAGTATAGTTGCGAGATTTTGTGGTCCCTTGAGAATGAATGTTCTTCTGCTAACAGTTTTCGTACAAGTGAGACATTAAGGCAAATGCATAAATGTAGTTCAAATTGTGATGTGATATCATAGACAGTACCTTACGCTGCAGCCGAGACCAATGTGTAACAAGATTATTCCAGTCACCGTCGGATAAATGTAGCACCGGAGACTTTACAGAAATTTCGTTCAGAGGCTTGCCATCGAAGTGCGCTTGCCTCAGGTAGGAACGATACTTCATCAACGAGTGCTTGAAAAGCGCAACCAACCCTTGCTCGTCATCACAATCTAGTTTGCTCCTCGCCTATTTAAAATAATGAAATCTTGTGTCTTCTGTTAGCAGAAACATATGCAATAATGACCATGAATAACATTAGTACATTACTTACGCGTAAGTTGCGGAGGAAGACTGGAAATTGTTCTGTGTCTGCGGTATAATCTTTCCATGAAGGTAAGATGCGCACAAAGTTCCTGACAACAACATAAGCTTCATCTTCTAAACTAGGAAGAAATGGAACAGGGGTCCTATTTGCTGCAATTGGGGCTCTCTCTGGTTCGAAAAGGGATTTGGCAACTGGATTTGGTGTACTCTTTGCTGGAATGGGGGTTTTGCATCGTAAAGATGGTGCTATGTCAACTGGCATAATCATACTGTTTGCTGCAGTTGGGGTCTGCTGAGTTGGGGCATCAGAAATGACCAGTGTAGTAGGGCTAGAGTCTGCTAGAGTTGGGGTGTTTTGTGGGTCAGGTGATATTGCAACTACACCTAATGGGCTAATTGATTTATCAGGTGCCACTACCTTTTCCAAATACTTTGCTTGTGCTCCTCCACGATCAGCAATCGCCCTGTTCCTTTTGAACGTCTGATACACAAGAACAACATTTGAATGGATAAATATGGTATGGTGATAGATGGAATATGTACTGAAAATGGATAGGCAGGGCGTATTCACATACACGATATGTAAACTAAGCTAATGGTAGTTCAACAAAGTAGAAGCAATGCAGAGCATCAGTTGCAAGATATGTGCGAGCAATGTAACCTTGGAAAGTTAGAGCAAGTACCTTGATGGGTGAATAAGATAGGGCATCTTCCTCTGACTCCTCCACTAGGGAGCTACATTGACTTAGGTCTCCCTCTAGCTCAGAATCACTGTTAGGATCATATTCTGAGCATGAATCTGTAGGTGGAGAGCGTTTGCATTGCATTGCATCCAGACTTGATTTCAGTCCCTTAATGCCAAGTTTGACAGCCATGGCATTGTTCTGCTTTATTCTTTTCATGCGCGCAAGCTCATAATCATTATGATGCTGTTCAGAATCTGAGAATCATGAAAACATAAAAAGTAGTCAGATTATCTATGGAATGCATTACGGATTCAACTCGGAGAGTGTCTCCCTATAAACCCCTACATATGCAAAGTTCACCTCCCCAACAGTGCTGACCAGACCACACACAGAAATACAAACCCCTTATGTCTCTATAACAGGCAGGCACACATTTCAAAACTGAAATAGGAACATTAGAATCATATGAAATTCGTATTTGAACAAATAAACTAAGCAATTATGAGTGGCATAATGTTTAGCTTCAAGGGTGGAGTGTTGGTAGTGCGACACAAAGCAAGTAGGCAGATTGTATTCCATGTAAAAGATCGAAACCTATGTAAAAGATGGGAATGACACTTTCTTTCTATACAATGTAGTGTTCGTTGCCCACACATGATGGAAGAGATCACATAGAGAAATACTATTCACTCATGTCTACGGTTCCAGTATTTAGAAACAGGGTGGTCCACCCTAAAAGAATATTGATAACAAATATGACAAGGCAAGCATAGATGTAGTGAATCAATCATTTACTTGCGAGCTTACTAGGACAAGTATGCAGAATTGTAACTGCAGTAAGAGACCATCCAAAATCTGAATGAAGAACTTTGTCTAGCACTTATTGTTTGCAACTAATCGACGTGAATAATTGGATATTATATCGAATGAGTAAGAAAGACAAGTAAAATTATCAACAAACCTGGCTTGCAGTAGTAATCTGGGTCAATGTCACTGCGACCAACAATCCAAAATGACTACTGTTTGTTCCAAGGGCCAGAATTTTGAAAACCCTGTGAACTTTAGAGGTACTGAAGATTACCGAAATACATCTAAACCATTAAGTGTAGGTAGCACTAAGCACACAACAAACCCTAATGACAGTCCTGCCTAATGAGTAACGAATCAATTAGAAAATGGGTGATGAGGAGTGGCTGCTGAGTGTTGAGGACGTATCTTAGGATAAATCGGGTTGGCTGGGTGGGTGTTGCATGCCTGAGCCCTGAACGGACTGGAAGGTAGGCACGGCGGCGCGCCCGGGCAGCGGTGACGCTGTTGGGCGAGCGGCTCCTGGCCTCCTGTTAGTCTGACATCTCCTCCTAGAGTAATGCCGTCCGGGGACGGCAAGTCGCCGGCGAGGCAGGTGGCTGGGGGCGAATAGAGATCGGAAGCGCGCAGTAGAACAAAGGGGAATCGGGGCCTGGGACGACCCAAAATCCCAGGGTGGGCCGGCCCACCGTGGGCACCCTGTAGAGATACATACCCAAGCGGCGAACATGCATTTTCGAAACTAATTTAGGAACATTTAGCTGACCAATTAAATAACTCTGTTTTAATAATATCATATTCATATTTGAACAACTAAGCTTGTTTAGCTTGATGGGTGGAGCACTATTATTATGACACGAAGCACGTATTCTGATCGTATAGTGATCATAAAAGGGGTAAACTCTATGCAATTTTTTTTAGTAAAAGATGATTTCCCCTTCGATTTCTATTAAAGAAACCACCACGGAACCAACATGATCAATTAAACCCTAAGCATGATCAATTAAACCGTATTATGGCTGTGCCATGGCAGATTTGAAGCTGCAAACGGGAGAAATGATATTTAGCATCCATTGTTTGCTTCGAACTAAGAACTAAATTCTAAGAGCTAAAAATAAAGTATAGTAACCAAGTTAAGATCTATTTTTTGGTTGAGATCAAAAAGTTGAGGAGATATGAAGTACCACCTCTCTTGCGGCACCGTGTAGGCATCGGGGGTGCGATGGCTGTCGGTGGCGTTGAAGCAGATCTGTGATGGTAGAAGGGTGCATTGGGGGATAAGTCCCGTTACGGTGGAAGAGAAGGTCGTGTGAGCGGCCCCGGCAAAGAGGACGACGGCGCCGATGAAGCGAGTGGATGCGATGCAAGGATAATGGTCCGTCGCCATGGATGAGAAATGTCCATCTCTAGCAGTGGACGACGCGGTCTTGGTAGGCGCTCTGGCATGGTGGAGGACGGTGGTGATGGATGTGGTGGAAAACAGCGACAATGGATGGGGTGGCAGACGGAGGCTGGTGTGGGGATGGGGTGTTCTAGCGCGGACGGTGTATGAATGGGAAAATGGAGGGAGAGGTACGAGGAACCATGTTTTTGGGACACGCCTGTCTGAAATATGGGAAAGTTACGAACTTAGCCCCCGTTTAAAATTTGGGCGTCTCGTCGGTTGGGGATAAGACGGTAATCTCGCATCTCGCCAATATTTGCCCAGAGCGATTTCGGGTGAGGAGAGGGTGGTTCGCGCCCATGGTTGGCGCCCACGGTGTACGGACGGGGCTGATAGGTAGGGTGGATGTGTGACGTCTGAGTGAAGTTACAAACCTGTCCCTATTGAAAATATTTGCCTACATTGATTTCGGCCGAGTCGAGTTTGTTTTGCCGCCCACCGTGTATGAATGGGGAATGGAGGGAGAAACAGAGGTATTTCGGATGAGCTTGAATCAAATGTGTTTTGCCGCCCATGTTTGACGCCCACTATGTCGGAATGGGCTTAGAGGCGGTCGTGTCACGTCTAATTGAAGTTACTAACCTACCCCTATTTAGAGCAGTGGAAATCGGGCCGATGGATTGTCCGTGTAGTGGGTAGACAGTAATTTCCATCTCCCAAACACTTTGCTTCGGGCAGCCGACGTGGGAGTGGACATTTTGCCGCTTCTTTCGAATTTTGGGACAATAAGCATCCACGTTTACCCTGGCAACTAAATTCGAATCCATTTTGTATTCCTATATGAATCTTTATAAATCATTCTATGTGTTTTTTATATATCTTCAAAAGGACGACAAAGATGTATTCCACTGTCATATATGAATATGGTTTACAAATGCCGATACTCAAATTCAGAATCTAGAATCCAGTTTAAGGTGAATTCAAATATTTGGAACACTTCATGTCCAACTCAAATGTCACACGCAGCATAATGTGTACTCCCATTTAGATATGTACACAAGCGATGTATCAAGATTCAAATACCGAGTCAATCAAGCAAGAATTTATAGAACTAACAGACATATAAACACTTATAGAGTATATGGATCAATAATATCAACTAACATACATAAGCCAGGTCGCTGTACTTTTTTTGGCTACAACAGCATCCTTTTTTTAGCCAGCATCTTGGCCCTTTCCGATGCGTGCCACTTATGGTCCGTCTATACTATACTATTGATGAATGCACATTTAGCCCAATTGGCATATTTGTAGGTCTGGCACAGCAATCCAAATGAAATGTCTCTGAGTCTTATAAATTAATATAGACTTATGCTCAAATGAAATTACAAACCAAAAAAAAACAATTATTAGATGATCTCTAAAACAAATGGTTTGATTGATTACATGAATAGACAACACAAAGGTTATTCAACGATGGAAAGAACATTTCACCTATGATTTACCAAGTAGAAATTTAATTTCCTTTTTTCCTTTGGGACCTTAACAATCTGGTCAGTCTCAGCTTGCTTCGTTTTCAAATCCACCAAATATTTAATGGTTGTCTTGAGTACTACTTGTGATTGTGCTGTTTGCTTCCTCAACATGTCAACTTCATCTCTAAGTGCAGAAGCAGAATCTCTTTCTACCACTAGTTTAGCCTCTAGAGCATCAGCAGTTGGCAATTCATAATGCACAATTGGGCAGGTGCCACTACTGTGGGATGATGCAACATCCATGGGGACCTCCCTCTTTGATCTTGGGCTAACCTGTTTTGCCATTAAAGTTCCGATTGGATTCAGAAAAGTTGAAGTTAGCAAAACATATCAACTGGGAGTTATAACAGCAAACCAGTTAAACAAACAAGGAATTAAAGAGTTTCAATTGGATGCTGAAAAGTAGTTATTAACATCATTGTAGCCCGCTGTTACAGCAGCAAAGCAGTTAAACAAACAAGTAGATATTTAAGTTAAGGCAAACAGGTAATTCTTAACACTAAGTATCAAACACATAGATAGGCGCAGTCTACAATATGATTAACATGCTGTGGCATTATGTAATCAGTAGCAAACTAAATTAAGCCAAGCAACGTAATTGAACAATTTTGCAATAAGTGGCTAACTGAAATTCCGAGAAGCAGGTAACTGAACTTACGCTAGTTCTTTGTACAGGCACACTGCAACTTCATTTTCGTTTACAAGGTTGTACGAAGGAGTCCATGGCATCAATTGCTTGGGTACGCAGTCCCAATACTTCTTTCTTCCCACATTGCATGGGTAAGTCGAATGGTTAATCTGCTAAGATGGTGCGTCCTTGATATGTTATATGAGGACGTGTAGTCAGACTAGTTGTAGCCACACACATCACACTGGCTTTTACTATATATTTCATGCGATTATTTTTGGCATATCGAGATCTAAGCTCTACAATAGGATGAAAAGACTGGCATCCTTCACATTATTGGCGAACTTAGTTCATAGAAACAAGCAATTCAACCATTCTGTGGGTAAATCAAAAGCGCAACTGGAATATTTTTCAGTATCCAATCATACACGCAAAAAGGGGCGACGCCACCATAGGGGCTTGTATGGGCTGCCGCCTCAGGTGGCTGGAAAATGTGCACCTAGTTTGAGTCGTCCAGGTTGGCCCACGCTAGTTTTGTCCGTCCCATAGCACGAGCAGGCAATGTAAAAAATGAAGAAAAATGTCTCAATTTGGATGTGCCAATAACATAAGTGCAAGGTAGGCCCTATAGCAGGCTCGTGACCCAAACGAGCGCCTCCCATATCGATTGACAGCAGGAAAAATCCCAATTCATTCGCTCTAGCCTCCAGTGTGGTTCACTCCTAACCTAGCCGCTGTTGGACTAACCGACACAGCACTTCCTCACGCCCTCGTTGGAGGGCGGTCGCCGGGCTTCAAGCGAACGGAAGGACAAGAAGATGAAGATCCAACCCTGGGTGTAGCCTGCGTGGGAGGCAGCGGCGGTAGCACGGGCATAGCATCGAGCTTGTGCGAACCGACAGTCGCAGCTTGCAAGAGTAGCATGCGCAACGAGCAGGTACATCACATCCTTGATTATATCTAATTCAACTCTTCAATTTCTGGCCAATAGTTAAACCTGACAGTGTTGTAAAACTACTTGTATGTAGGGAATCTATGAGAAAATGAAACCAATTTCTACTTATTTTATAACTCTCCCAATCAATACTGAACTGACTGAATCTGATGTATCTAATCAAGTTTCCGGTGCAAACATACAAGCTCATGTTGTTCTTGAGCCTGAAGAGTCTAATGAACAGACTGCTAATGAAGGATTTGATGCAAACATTTTACATGCTCCTGGTGATGAACATATAGTGTCTAATGAGGGATCTAATGCAAGCATTTTGCAAGCTCATTGAAGGATTTAGTGTCTAATGATGATCTACTATGTTGAGAGAGACAGAGATTTGCAGGCATTGATGACAAGCAAAATATAGTGCATTTTCATAGCTTGAGGAAACATCGAGGCCATCTACCAGAAAGTCCCCGTATCATGACAACATAGCATAAATACTTTTCTAATCTGTTGTTTGAAACTATTGGCATACTTGTGCATGATAGATATATTAATATGTAGTTTGCGCACTGGTTATACGTGCAATTACACTTCGATATTTTCAGCCAGAGAACGAATAATTCAAGCAGGTACAGACCATGTTTGTAGTCCTTGTACACCATGTTGCATTTTGTGTTTTTTGGTGCTTGCATCATTTAGTGTTTATAATCTAAACTAATTTGGATCATTAGCTAGTTTTCAAAGTGCATGTAGCTTCACATTTCTCAAGTTATGTTGATTTCCGGAGTGCAAGTGCCTTCATATTTTTTAAGTTAAATGTTCGCCCCCGGTAACTTGAATTCGTGGATTAGCCACTACACACAAATCATACATGAATGCCAGTACGAATTAAATGAAATGCTGGGACTTACACTAGCTCGTTATACAGGCTCACTGCAGCTCTGCTTGCGCTTGGGATTTTCCATGTACAAGTCCATGTTACCACTTGCTTGGATGTGCGGGCCTTGTGCTCCTTGCATCCCCCTCTGAATTTTTGACACGACGAATGGTTGATCAAATAAGAGGAATCGACCTTGATGTTGTACCGGAGGACAGATACTTACAAGGTTATACAGGTGCGCAGGATGTGTACCAGATCCCGTAATGCCGTCATGCTTCGCTAAAAATGGATTTGCTTGTTTCAGATGATATCTCCCAAAGAAATAAGAGTTAAAGTCAGAGTTGCATAGGTATGTAAGCTAAGAGAGCAGTGAAAGGATATCCAAACATCGTGGAACAGTGCACAAGGAAGTGATGTGTTGATACCTAGTTCGGGCCGGCATTTGGGCATGCTCGCCTAGCTAGAGTGCGGGTCACTTCAGAGCCGTTGAGGGTGATGCGCTGGCGTTGGCTGGCCGCGCACGGATGTAGATCTTGAGTGGCAGTGGAGAGCGATGATGCGGTGTACGAGACCGTTGGTGAAGCCCCAACGGCCTCGGGGGGCGGAGGTGCGACGATGTGCTCGGTGAAGTAGCCCCTTTGAGCTGAGAGACGGCGTCGGTGAAGCGCACCTGATGTGGTGGAACTCGGTGTCTGTGAGGCACGTCGGTTGCGGCGGCCGACGTTGTCGGTGGACCACCCAGTGCGGTGGACGAGGGCGTAGATGAGGTAGCTCCGGTGCGGTGGTGAAGCGCGACCGTCGTCTTTGTCGTCGTCGTCTGGCACAGAGGTGGGGAACGGTGGGGAAAGAGACGAGACGAGGGGCGATTCAAACTTTGCTTGGGTTGGCGGCGAATTAGGGATTTGAGCAATCTAGGCGCGGAAGGGGAAGG
>NC_041387.1:88681143-88681868 GCF_002162155.2 Triticum dicoccoides | reverse complement strand
TTAAGGCACCGAAGCAGCGTCCACCCCGACACGACCATGGTCTGCCTGGTGCGCCTACATTTGAGAATGCAAACGAATCTTCTTTCATTTGCAAACAAATCTGTATGTATTACCATGCCCGTGTTTTCCTTGCAATAATTAGTCATTCAAAATGAGATACTCCCTCCGTTCACTTTTGTAAGTCATTTCAGACAACTTAAAATGAACTGTTTCCACATTGTCTGAAATGTCTTCAAGGTCTTATAAAAGTGAATAGAGGGAGTACTATAAATTAATTAATGAGGAGTTATTTGAAAAAAAAATCAAAACGGTACCCACGCTAACGTGGATTAGAGTGTGTGTCACATAATTAGTTATTTGAATTAGAGTGTGTGTCACGTAGTTAGTTATTTGAATTAGAGTGTGTGTCACGTAGCGATCTCCAATTCTAACGTGGATTTCGCATTTCACTGTATCCATGCTACTTTTTTAATACAAATTAATATGTATATCATGAACACCATGGTAGTGAGAAAACTTTTGGATGGATTCAAACATATGACCTACAAAAAAGCACAACAAATTGAGTCAATGTCAACTTTTCGAAACTTAGTATGGCACGAATTCGAAATAATTACCCGTAGGCCTGGTCCTCGGTTCAAATCTTACAATGTACACCGAATTGAAACATCGATATTAAGTCTCATACTATGTACATTCAAATGTTGTTCTAGCCCCCCCCCCCC
>NC_041387.1:88609638-88681041 GCF_002162155.2 Triticum dicoccoides | reverse complement strand
AATGGTACATATTTCCTGTATCAGTCAATCTTCCTCGCCTAACCACCTTAGGAAGCTATTAGTTTCCAACACACGTTCATTCTTTCTCTCCATGTTTCGATCTCTAAGTCTCTCAACTACACAACCCCTTTTTCCACTATGTTACCAAATGTATTTACGTCACACACCCGCCATTGCACCCCATGCCGAGCTCTCTCTCTCTCTCTCCCCTCTCCCTCTCACCCTCTCGCGCTAAATACATGCATTGCCTATCTAGGCCCCCCCAACCTCTCGTGCGCACGCATGCATGTTGT
The DNA here is from genome assembly GCF_002162155.2 of Triticum dicoccoides. NCBI lineage: Eukaryota > Viridiplantae > Streptophyta > Magnoliopsida > Poales > Poaceae > Triticum > Triticum dicoccoides. The sequence goes on along the minus strand of NC_041387.1, from coordinate 88,680,748 downwards.
ATATCTAGATCACTCCCTCGAGACTGTCTCACTCTTTCTTTCGCACGGCGGGCCACACGCGCTGAATCTCGCTCTCTTTATCTGAGTCTCATTTAACCTCGTTTTCTTTCACACACAAATGATATATCTCCCTGTTCGGGCCTCGATCGACACACTCTATACTCTCTCACGCGGATTGTCTATCTAGGTCAGCCCATCCAAGCCGCCGCCACTCTTTCAACCTCATGGTGGGACACGCTCACTCAATCTCTCTCTCTCTCTCTCTCTCTCTCTCTCTCTCTCTCTCTTTGTATGTCTCGATTGACCTCGCTCTTTCTCGGACAAAAACGATATATCACCATGTTTGAGCCCAATTTGACCTATTCACATTGTATACTCTCTCATGCAATTGTCTATCTAGGTCACTCGCTCCAACCCGTCTCACTCTTTCGATCGCACGGCGACCCTATGTGATCGGTTGACCTTGCTTCCTCCCACACACAAAATATATCTACACGTCTGTGACTGGATCATCTCTCAAGCTCTATCTTACAGCCCTCACCCTTGCCAAAAGCTCAATTGGACAATATCTCTCCAGAGCATATATATTTGTTCAATGAATGTTGGACCACACTCACTTTGTCTCTCTATCTATATGTCTCTCGATTAACCTCGCTTTCTCACACCGTATCTTCCACGCATTGAAGCTACTACCTCTCCATCCCTCACAAAGACGGAGCTATTTACATTGCACGGGGCACTCCAACCTTGGATTAATTTGTGTAGGCATTTATTCCAGTCGGTTTAGATTATATTTTCGTAGCATTCGGCTCACAACTACTCCAAACACCGTTCCAACCCACGCAACTCTCCTAGTTGATTTCCCTCTGGCTCGGTCAACGCTCTCTCGCACATCCTTTCTCGCCATCAATGTCGCACTATGATATTATTGAAAAAACTACGTTGTTCTCTTTAATTATTATAAATAAGCTACAAAACTACACACTGATAGTCCACTTGGAATGGAACAAATTTCGACCCACAAATTAAAGTGCTAGAAACTACACACCGAGGGGCCCACATGTCATGAAACAAATTTAGACCCATATACAAATTAAAAAATAAAGGCCGAGGATCGAACATGCGACCGTGCCTTCAAGCCGCATGTCAATAGGCAACATACACGTAGAATAGCAATGTTTGTTGTACCCCCCTTTGTTCACATAATGTTTTTATATTACCACAGCCTAATTAATGGATAACATGTAATATTTTTTTAGTACTATTCACCTTCACTTACTGGTGGGTTCCATGTGTGCTCTCTCTCTCTCTCCTCCCCTTCTGCGTTTAGACGCACGGGCAAACAGGAAGAACTCGCGGGCAATGTTGCCGTTGACTATATCTGCACGCGTTCACAAGTCACGGCACCAGTTTCATGTACTAGCAGCACTAGTTAGTGTGTGCGTGCAATGCACGTTAATTTGGAAGTATATTAAGTGCATGCGGATATTAAGTACTAGGATATTATTTGCGTGTTGTTATGTGATTAGCACTTTTTGGCATGAAATTAACTGCACGCTAAACGTGTTGAGCGCTCGACATTGAAGCAGTCTAGGTCGTTGGATGACAAGGAATACATGTGGCTTGATGACATTTTATATTTAATTTGATACGACTCTAGCAGAACATTCAATCAATCAAACCATAAATTTCGTTCAGTTTAACTTCGACTTTAAATTATACGACGATCGATATAAAATAAACGGAAATGATAAACATTCGGATTTTAAGCATGGCATTCCGAACGTTTTTCATGGCAAATTTAGATTACACGGTGGCGGCGGGGGCGTCTCGCGGTGGGAAGCGGCTCCTCTGTCGTGCTCTGTGTGTCGTCGGGCCACTGACCGACAGCGACGGCGGCGTCTTGTGCCGTTGTTGGCGTACTCCTGGACGTTGGCCTAGCTTCAAGGAAGGCCAAAATGTTCTGGACTTCGGAGCGAGTCAACTGGCGGGAGGAGGCGACTAGCGTTGGTGCAAGGAAGCGGTCGACGGTGGCCATCCATGCCGTTGAGGGGGGCATTGGCCCCCGCGCGGGGACAGGCGCTGTCAACGGCGCGGCGGAGACATTCATGCGCACGGGCACCAGCACGGGCGCGCATGTCAGTGCACGCGCAGGCGCATGTGCTGGCAGGTGCACGGGCACCGGCACGGGCATGCGCGTCAGTGCACGCGCAGGCGCATGCGCTGGTAGATGCACGGGCGCGTGAAAGTCGGCGGGAACATTGTGGAACCCCGTGGGATCAAGCTCGGTGACAATGTGTGGCTCCCAGCCCATCAATGCCATGGGGATGGGCGCTGGCGCAGTCGGGGCGACGGGAGGCGGAACGGGAGCGGGGACAGGCGCGGTGTCTTCCCGCAAGGCCAGTTCAAGCTTATCCCAAAGCGCCTTATGTTCTTGAGACTCCGGCTGGGTGTCTTCCTCAGGAAACTGGAACACTAAGGGCAGACCATCGTGATGCGGTATGGCGTATGTTTAGGTCAGGCTAGTTGGAGGTAGACGACAAGAGAATCGGAGAGGAAGAGAGAAGATTGTAGCGATACCGGCTAGTGCGGGGTTGATTTTAAACTGCGGCGCCGGTGACATTAAAAAAGTGGGAGCAGTTGGGACGACAGTGGGTGGCGGAGCCTGGTCAAAGGGCTCGCCTCCCGGTGAGCCTGCACAGCAGTCTGCTTGCACGCCTCCCTGACAGCCGGCGCAACAGTCTGCTCGCACGCCTCCCGTGGACTCACACACTTGCTCGGACGGCACCTGCCGATGAGAAGCCGGGACTCGTCGCAGCACGTAAACGCCCACGGTTTCAATAGTGAAAGTGTTCGCCTTAACGTGACAGGTCTTTGTTCCAAAATACCTTGGCTCTTCATTTGCGCAACTTGTCATAACCAGCTTGTCTTGAAGAAAAAACTTACAAAGTAATATTTGTGCCATATCACATGACCATGCCCAGTTTCAAGAATTTATGCTCACTTTTGGATTTTCTGAAATTTAAGATTCAGGATTTGAAACAATATCATAACCTGCATCATGCAATAAATTTTCAAGCCGTACATCTGTCCTGTTGTATTTCTTAAGAAAGGATTTGGTCAAACATTTTGCTTAGTTAGACTTCAGACAAGTTATATATGCAGAGTAAAAGGATAATCCCTCCATACCAGTGCATTACCTGATATATTAACTCAAGTACTAGGCACGAACAAACGGGCTCAATTCTGTGCTCATCCTGGTTTAGTAGTAGTAGTACTAGGCAATACAATTGATGGGTGACCTTGACGAGCGGCGACCGAGGGAACTGAACCGTGCTCGGCACGGTAGGTAACGTTTTCTAGTTACTAAAGCATCCCTCCGTTGTTCATCGGTAGTCATTATGGACCGGGGACATGAGGGGAATTTCCTAGGGCTAGAATTCTGGCCGCCAGATATTTCGACTTGAAACGCTGAGGCTCGACTGGTTGGGGTTGCCTAATGTGCGTACCACGCACGCCACCGAAGGACACAAGCCCGTTTTTTTAGGATCAACACGAGCCAAGGTCTGGTTGGTACGCCGATGGGTCCTACCATTCGAGAATACGAAAGGAACCTTTTAAATTGCCGAAAAAATCTATGTGTATTACAATACCTGTATTTTCCTTGCAAATACTAATCTCAACGTGGTAACTGATTTATGACGAGTTGTTGAATTAGAGTGAGTTTGTGATATAGTGATCTCAATGTGGATTTCACATTTCATGGTATCCCTAGTAAGTTTTCCAATGCAAATTCAAATTTAAAAGATGAACAATATGGAGGTGAGAAAACTTTGTATGTATCAAGCATATGACCACACACACACACGCACGAACACAACAACAATCCAATAAGTATAGTGCATCTATTTTTCCAAACCATGCATGTATGACACGAATTCAAAAATACTCCTTCTATTCCTAAATATTAGTCTTTTAGAGAGTTCAACAAGTGACTACATATGGAGCAAAATGAGTGAATCTAGACTCTAAAATATGTCTATATACATCCGTATGTGCCAGTCCATTTGAAACCTCTAAAAAGACTAATATTTAGGAACGAAGGGAGTAAAATGTAAGACATCCATGGTCCTTATTTCAATATTTAAAATGAACATGAAACTGAAACATGAATATTAAGTCTAGTACTACAGTACATGAAAATGTTGTGTTTAGGCGGAGCTATGATTGTCGAGGGTCAAGCCCTCGACCTTAGATAAAATTGTGGAGCTCTATTTAGGTTTGTTTAGATTATATTTGTCCCCACCCTCCCAACCACCGATTGGTTGTGCACCCCCACCCCTCCTCCCCGGGATAATATCATGTGCCCCCATACCTTAGATGCTATATGCCGATACGAGTTGCTTGGAGCCTGTAGATCTGAGATATAGTAGCTCACATGATGTGTCTTAATATTTTTGCAAGAAACCTTGATGAGTTTGAGAATTGCACACAATTTGTACAAAACTACTCAGATGCCCTTTGATCCCATATCCAACGACCTCGAAGCTCGTATCACCGTAGCATCTAAGATGAAGGAGGACATCATATTCTCCTATATGTAAGAATATCATGTGCTACCACACCTTAGATGCTTTGGTGATACAAGATCTTCGGAGGCGTTGGATTTGTGACCCAACACCTCCTCGGTGGTTCGAATGGTTTTTTGTAGAAAAGCCCCAAAAGAGTTCGGCCACTGCTTACAAGCACAAAGACTGCTCAGATGCCATTGGATCTCAGATCAAATGACCTCCAAGCTCGTATCACCGTAGCATCCAAGCTGCGATAGCACCTTATGTTTTCTCGCATGGGAGAATATGAGGTGCTCCCGCACCGTAGATTCTATGGTGATACGAGATCACTGAGATCTAACAGCCCATAGTAGGAGGTTTGAATGTTTTTGCAATATATGACTGATAGAGTTTGGGAAATGCGCAGAAAGTACAAGTACTACGCATGTGCCATCTGATCACTGATCATACAACCTAGATGCTCATATCACCGTAGCGGGTAATTAAGCTACGGGGAGCACCTAATATGAGCAACATGGAGCCGTTGGATCGAAGATGCAGTGGCACACACGGGGCCTGAATGTTTTATTTGCAAAAAAAACCTTTGGAGAGTTTGGAAATTGCGCATAATTACAAAGACTACTCCCAAGCCATTGGATCTCACTTCCAACGGTGTAAAAACTCGTATCACCATAGTATCTAAGCTGCGGGGTGGATGTGATATTCTATGCCGCTGTCATTTTTGTTCGTAAACATGCAAAATACATGTAACTCATGCTGTTACTTGTCTAACCGCGTAAAGTGTTTGTTCCATCATACACTGAAATATCGGAACAATACACGGGGGTCCCACTTGTCATTAATCAAATTTGTACCTAAAACTAACAAATCTGAAAGACGAGATTCGAACTGGCAACCTGGACTACAAAGCGTAAGTCGATAGCCTGAAAAAACAAACGGTTGTTGGCTTTGTCCCATAACTTGATTTTATACAGTACTTGCGTTGAGTAGAGTAGAGGGAGTGCCTCGTCAACACATGCATGACCGTTGTCTCACTTACTGGTGGGTCCCAGGTCTACGATCTCAATCTCTCTTCTCTCCATCGTCTAACCTTTGCACGGGCACACACGAAGAGCGGTGCTAGCTTGCCGTGGTGTTATTACAACTAAAAAAAGCTTGGAAAATAGAAGAATCGTCTAGAGCAAGAAACGTTGTGGCTGGTCGAGACGGAGCTAACCACATCTATCCTCTATACCACGTTTGCATGATGAAGCTGTGTGGCTAGTGGGGTGTTTTCGACCGACTGGCTGGGTCCCGAGGTCGTACCATAGGTACTACGTTTGATACAGTATATTTTTACATGCACATTTTTCCTCCGTGCCGAGACGTGGCACACCCGACCGCATGGTTTCAGGGTCCTCCCGGGTGGTGCACGCATATATTCTTCCTGACGTGGGACGCCCTACCGCGCGTTTTCTGGGTCCTCCTCGGTCGTAGCACCGAAGCAAGTAAATGAGTTGTCAAATCACGAAAGACCACCTTTCCCGCCGAGTACATCAGTGAATCACGGTGGCTAGCTAGTGGGCTAGTTCGACCGATTAGATAGGCCACCGCCACATTTGTTTTTTCACCCCTTTTTTATCTACTTGCCGGCAGGTAAATTTAAATATCCACCGCGGCGTTGCTCTGGTGTTTGGGTGCGGCAGGATTTTTAATTTTTTGATTTACGGGAGCAGGTGCGGCAGGATTTTTAATTTTTTGATTGACGGGAGCAGGCGCGGTAGTAATTAGTCACAATGACTCCGCCTGTAAAACCCGCTGCTCCCTACTGTGAGAAGTCGTCCACTGGTGTTTTACCGTGGTGAAAACCAAAAGATTCCCCGCTCCTCGGCAGGCTCCCTCTGCCTTCCTGTAGATTGCATTGCCTTTCAGCCGTTTCACCCCCTTTGCTTCCTCTCCCCATTGCTTCTACCTGGTGCCATGGCAGCACAGCAGATCACGGAGTCCGAGGTGAGGTGCCTGACACAGGAGCTCCATGCCAAGGATGCGGAGCTCAGGGCCAAGGATGTGGAGCTCCATGAGCTCAAGGAGGAGAGGAGTGCCATGCTCCTCCGTTATGTGCGGGAGTTCACGGACCTTCAAAAGCGGCAGGCGTCCACCACAAAGATGCTCGAGGCATCGGCGGTGTTGCTGGAGAAAGCGGGAGATACGATAGGCCGTCAGGGGAGCCGGCTGGAGTGTGAGCGAGCCGATCGTGGCGAGGTCCAGGATCGCCTCAGCTACTTGGTGAACCAAGTTGCCACGCACGTGTTGCGGTTGTGCGATGCCTACCGTCATGCCAGCGCGATGATGCCGGCCGTCGGGCTAAACCCGTTCGACCATCCGGTCGACTTCAACGAGCTGCGGCTTCCTGACTTGGTCTCCTTCTTCACCTATATCTTCGAGGAGCTGAGCCGTCTCCGCGCGATGGTGGGGGCTGAGCTGGACAAGGAGGGGTTGCGGGCTGCCATCGCCATTGCCGGGCGAATTCTTTCAGGGCTCCATCACCGGAATCCATTCGTGCCATTAGATGACGTCTTTGATGAGCTGGCTCCCGTCGACCGGGAGCGGGCTCTGCGGGCGGTTGCACCCTGCATCACCAACGTCGTGCACCTTGAGAAGCAAAGGGACTTCGGTGGTGTTTAGGCGCCCTCTGCATGGGCATGTCCATGTCTCGATGCAACATGACCATTGGATCAAACTCAGACGGTGCAGATTAGTCACTGTAGCACAAAGCGTGTGGGTGTGTTTGGTTGCATTCTCATCTCAATATAGTTGTTTCCTCTTCGTGTATTTTTGTCAACCTACTAGTGTGGACTCATGCACCCTTCATGCACTCTGCCAAACACCCAAAAGTGGGTTGAGAAGGGAACTTTTGCTCACATCCCGTGCACCCTTCATGCACCCTGCCTAACACTATTCGTGCTTCATATGGTTCATGTTTCGTGGATTACTGTAGCACCGTACTCTTCGTGCGTTGTGGACCTAGTTCTGTTAACATTGATCTCACTGTTCATTCTCGATCGGGCAGTCGAAAAAGCGATACTATGTTACATATAGGAGTAGTTGACATGCGCACAACATCATTTGTTATCGTCATATCTTACTACACTAGCAATAAGATTGTGTAGTACCGACGTATGAACCACTGCACATGCCTAGTACTAGGAGCACTGTGTATGTTCAAGTGGCTGCCGTGTTTCGCACTTCTCCGTCGTAAGAGTGGAAACGATTGCTGTAATCATTTTTTTTCTTCAAAAAAACAGTGGACACGCTCTACCGTGCAGATCCTCCTCCAGCCATGCACTAAATTACTCACTTTCGCTGACGTGTGGGACAGCCAGAACCTGGGTCCACCAGCCATGCACTCAATTACTCTGTAGTAGAGTGATGGTAGACTACCCCGATCGAACCGCCGCAGTAATGCCCAATGAGCCGTCAAATCACAAACCCCCCTCCTTTCCAGCAGTAAGTTGGACGGACGAAGCAACCATCATTTCATTCTTCTCTCTCAGCTAAACCCCACTCGCTTCGCTTCTCCCTCATCTTGTTCCTCCTTTCACTCTTCTCTCTCAGCTTCCTCTCTTGGATGGACGCCGGAGCACCGGCCGACGTGATGTCTATGGCTCTGGCCAAAACCATCGAGGCTCCTAGTACGAATAAGCGCAAGCACCCCGCCGAGACTACCACAGGCAAGCTCAAAGCCATCGCCCTGTCCAAGCCCCCCTCTCCAGGATCCCTCATTAAGCAAGTCCAGGTAATGTCTCTTGTTGACGATCTTTTCTCGATCTTGATCGTGTTTTTTCATCTAACACGCAGTACTAGTACTGGTAGTACAACTTTCTGGGTGATCATGCATATGATTTTAGTGTGCCAAATGACGGTTCTAAATTCCTCTTTTGACCAAAACATGCGAGAGGTTGACACTGATTTCTTATAGATTACTTTCAACTACTCACTCTGTCGCAAATTTCTTGACTTAGATTTGTCTAGATACAGATGTATCTAATACTAAAATGTGATTTGATACATCCGTATCTAGACAAATCTAGGACAAGAATTTTGGGATGGGGGGAGTACTTTATGAACATCAATGCTACTTTTTAAGAGGGTATATTTGCCTCAGTAACTTGTGTTATGGATATTGGAAGTAATCCCTCTGCTCTCATGCCTTTGAAGACATGTTCTAGTGTCTTTGTTCACTCATTTCTATGCGTATATGTAGTCATATATGGAGTATAATATCAAAAATCATCTTATATTTCTGAACGGAGGTAGTAATAAAATATGGTTTCTGTTTGAATTAGAACCAGGTCCGCGGTGGAGATGAAGTTCTCAAAGTCATGTCGTGTGAACTGGAAGACCTGATGATGAGTTCTACTGCTGAACTATCCAGCTGTTGTGTCCTTATCGCCACATGTCCTGAACTAGTGTTTTCCTGTAGCTTTGTTGTCAGGTGTGTTCTCGAGGTTATACTTGACCACAACAATTTCCTGGTTGTCCCTTCGATTACGAAGGGTGTGGTTCTTGTAAAGCTTCCCAACTAATCTGATGCGGCATGTCTTCATCATCATGTTTATGAGTGGAAAGACCACTCTGTTAGGTTCTCCAAGGTTGTCAAGATGGTGATGGTGCATGTAGACATCTCACACGAAGTCCATGGCCTAGTCAGTTATGCAGGGTTCATCCCGTAGGTTGGTGGCAAGAAATAGTCTGCAGAGTTTAGTTAGTGCAACTTTGCTTGTCTGTAGTAAGTACTATTGTTCAGTACTTGATTTTTGTTTGTGAACCCTGTATTGTTTAGTAGTACTGCCGCTTTTGGTGTGTGGTCAGTCCTGAGAACGGTCTATGTTAATGTTTGTCCACTCAATTCGGTCTATATATTTTGAAGTATCCAGATCATATTTTTTGTGAGGACGGTTTATCAATTATGGTTACACTCCAATATCTGTATGCATTGCAGGGTTTATCGCACCCACCAGGATTTCTAGTCCCATGGATGTTCGGTCCATACGATTTGTCACGACCTTTGGATTGTCCTGCTTGTGGGAGTAGGCAAGGCCCTTGCATGCCACGCGTAGTTGGACGATCAATCTTCTGTTTAGTACTTCAACATAGTGATTTCCTGGTAAGGATTCACTCGTGTCACATCAAGTAAATCTTATTGATTTACTGTCTAAATCTTATTGATTTAATCTCTTGTTTTCTTTCTTTTCCTGCAATTTTATGATGCAGGTTTTGCCATGTGACATTCATCACAGAATAAAACCTTTGGTTTGCTCTACGATGGCTATTTTTGCAGGTTTCACTTCTTATGTCGTGTCAGTAACGAAGGCACTATCCATCACTTATATTACTGGAAAAAATTGGATCAGTCTGTTGTCTGAGTACAAGTTGAATCCCTATGATGAACTGAAGTTTGGTTTAACAAAAATGCCAGAATTAGTCCTTCTCGCGTTTAAAAGAAATGAAGAAAAAAACTGGATCATGGTCGCGGATCCTAGTCAAGTTAGAAAGCTGATCATAGCAGACCAGACACGATCACCGCTGTCTCGCACATCGGTACCACCTTCAGCAACGGATCGAGCACTAGCAGTTGCTCTAGCACTGACAGCGGCAACAACTCAGTCTGATCTAGCTGAGGATTGGGCACCGACCACGTCAGCAGATCAGTCTGATCTACCGGAGGATCGGGCATCGACACCGGCACCTGCTCCGACACCGGCACCAGCTCTACAAGGAGCACCATCTCCGGCAGCAGCAGCGGCTTCGGCACCTGCACCAACACTTGCACTTGCATCTGCTCTGGCCCGTGCACTTGCACCGGCAACAGACTGGGTTGCAGTTCGCACTTCGTATACCAAAGTCCTTACAAAAACCGACATGTCCACCTTCTTGGTAAGCATTGGCCACCCAAGTGCTTCGCTCTTTTTTCTTTCCATGTTGTTTCACATGATTCACTGTGTTGACCTAACTGTTTGGGTATGTCTTCTTGTTTGCAAACAGAGAAATCCTAGAGCAACGAGGGAGTCGTTCAACAATCTGGGCGACCGCGGCCAAGTTTCTCTTACCATGCGCAGCCTTGGTGTGAATGAACCTACTCAATATACCGTAAGTACAAAGGATGGTCGCATGATGATTGATGCTAAAGGATGGTCAGGGTTCAAATCTAAATCATATCTTGCGGTAGGGGATGATGTCAAAATCGAACTTTCTCGGCAAGGAGAGCTGGTCCAAATCAACTTTGAAATTCTTCAGTAGTAGCACGCAACTGCCGAACTGATCTATCCTCTGGGAGATTTTGATGTAATAATCTGGCATGGTGAAACAAGTGTCCTGTGTATATAAGTAGTACGACAGTATTATTTATCACATGGTATATCATTGATAGAATTGCAACTCTGATTGCTGGTTAGGAACTGTCGTTCGATTTCATTCCAACAGCTGTCGTGCTTTATTCAATTTTGTGTATTCGCCTTGCAACAGCATCTAAAACCAGCGCCGTACCGATCGCTTGCAATATGAAAAGCGCTGAGGTAGAACACATGGGCCCCCAAACATGTAGGGTCAGCCTGCGGCCAAAAGTCCAGAACCGTGAGCCTATCTGAGTATTATATTCTCAGCTGAACCCCCATAAAAAAAGTTGAACCCCCATAATGCCCGTGCGTTGCAGAGGGAGTATATTTCTCGGCAAGGTGAGCCTGTCTGTGATATAGAAGATTTGTATATTTCTTTACAGAGGGAGTATCTCTCTGTCAAAAAATATATTTATGTGTAACTAGTTACTCCTGTCTTTCTACTTCCTTTCGCTGATATGTGGGGCAACCGGCAACGGGGTCCATGTGCCATATGCACAAATTAGAGTGCACAACTTCACAGTAGACACACCCCGATCGTAGCACCGCAGTAATGCCCAATGAGCCATCAAATCACAACCCCCCCCCTTTCCAACTTTAGCAGTAAGCTGGACGGACGAAGCGGCAATATTTCACTGGGCCTGAATCCCCTTCTCCCTCGTCTGCTTGTTCAGAGAAAACCCCCTCTCGGCGATTGCATAGGGTTTTTTCATGGAGAACCAGGTACGAATTCTTCATCCATCCCCGATAAATCCAAGTCCCTTGGTCGCAGGTAATCCTAGGATGGCAGCCGCCGCCGTTGATGCATTTTTCTTCCTACTGAATCTAGTGTGTTTCATTTGCAGTGCCCAAAGTGCGAGTACCCTACAGGTTTTTGCGCCCTCGGCGAGACGCCACACTTGTTACTTCTCATCCTAACACAACATTTTGAAACACACACAGTATGTTCCTAGAATCTTCTTTTCTATCCGGGAGGATGGGTTTTTTTGAACATGTTGTGTTCTCATATTATTTTTCCTGCAGTGTATTATTTGCTCTGCCAGAACACATGTACTCAAGATGCTCGTCCTTGCCATAACTAAATACACTAGTTTAATGGTCACAGTGAAGACAAGCCATGGATATAAGTTCCGAGTTGGGTTCATGAACCAAGAAGATCGCTGCTTTTTTTATGGCCGAACTTGGATAAACTTTCTCAAGTGTTACAGACTGAAAGTTGGCGCACCAATGTTGATGGAAATAGCAGAACCTGGTCTCATCTTCACCGCGATCTTCCACCCCGACGTCGTTCCAATTCTTCATCCATGTTAGTTTTGTATCTGGTTCTTACTTGTTGCCTCGATTACTTCTTAATCCACCTATTCTGTTTAACTAATCACAATTTAACTTTAGAAGTAGCAACGAATCTCTCACGAAGATGCTACTTCTAACTAATATTTTCTTATAATTGGTGACACGTGTAAGTTTTTTCAGAGTTAAGCAGTCTGCTCGTTTGTTACTCTGTAATAACTCGGCTGTTACTGATGGCACTGAAGTTGACTGGATCGACATCCACAAGTTCCTACACTTTATTGATCGTCTTGAGGTCCTTGTGGGGCGTTTCAATGGTGGAAGGCCACGTGGGATATGTGTGCCACTGCTGCACTCGTTGAACAGGTCCAACTGTGTCGAGAAATTTATGGTACGAGTTGTTTTCTGTTATATATGTTGTTCATGAACTATTGCTTATACACAGTTTTACAGCTGTGATCTTCTTGAAATAGGAACTGCCCAGTTCTATTGTTCCTATACAGATGCCTGACCATGGTCGGGTCAGACTTGCGCTTGGTCACAACATGATGTTTATGCCGACCTACTCAATTCCCCTTGGAGGTGAAAAGATACTTATTCATGGGTGGTCTCAAATGATGAAGGCCCGTCCATCTTGGAGAATAAGACAGAAGATTATGTTCATGCTTTTCCATGGCTCTAAAGAGAATATCCTGTTTATTGACCACGTTGCGAGATGAAGCCGCTTTCAGAAGGTTGTGGATGCACGGGGTGGTGCTTGGGCCTTGTCCTGGGGCTTGGCGGCCTCACCCTTGGTTAACTGTAGGCAAAGTAGCACTGTTCGAGGCATGCTTTGTACGGTTGAACTTGTATAAGTACTCATACTGCTTTCAGCTTTGGTTGTTAAGTGCCCCTGCTGGTTTCAGTTAAGGTTGTTAAGTACTCCTGCTGCTTTTACAGTCTGTTGTGTTTCTTCAGTCCTATCTTCCTCCAGCCGCCGAAACCAAACAAGCGCCGGCGGGGCCGCCTGCTTCCGCCTCCCACGGTTGGCTGCGCCTCAGCGCACGCATCGCCGCCCCACCATCTCCTAAATCGTTAACGCCGACGTCCTCCATGCGCTTTGGTGCGCTCGCCGCGGCACCGCCCTCTCGCGTTGTCAACATGGTCAACAAACAACAGGAATCGGCAGAAGTATGTGGAGAGGATGACAGTAGGGGCCCACCACGTCAGCATATGGAAAAATAAAATGCTTCCTCCTAGTGATTTCCTGACATCTGGGACCCATGACATTGTGAGCGTATATAGTCAATAGACAAGAGGACAGCGCAAGATCGGCTGACACCTGGGACGTAGCTACTCAAGCAGTATTTTTTTTGTTATTGTTGAGACGAAGCAGGGTTTGAACTGGGCTGTGGCCCGTCTAGCCCAGGCTTATACTTTATGTTCACCATGTGACCAGCCCAGCTATTTTTTCTTTATGAAAATGAGCCCAGTTTATTTTTTCTGAAGAATACCCAATCCAGGCCTACTTATTCTTCTACGCCCTGATAGGCTGCAACTCTTTCAAGACACCTGCAAATCTTGAAAGTAATATGAAATGGGTTGTAAATATAAAAACACATGACAAATTGGCAATTACTTTATAATTTCTGAATTTTTTCACATTTTCAGATTCCTATTTCACTAGGCATTAACCTAATTTAAATATATCTTCAAAGTACTTTAAATCTGGCTCGACATTTTGGTATTAAAAATAGTTTGGAACCCACAGAAATATGTGACATTAGCCCTGGCCAACCAAAAAAAATGACTGCAATAAATTGCATAAGTTGCCATGAGCTATATATAAATTATTAAAAAAAAGAGGGAGTGGTCTGACTTGTGGGCCTGTTTAGTTGACGCGTATGCAAGATTTTTTTAGTTATTATATACGTTAACAAACGATTCTAGCAAACATAACTGTTGGATGTCAATCCAATGGCCGTCGTGTTTCTTCAATCTCTGATCTTCTTGCTCCAGCCGCCAAAGCAGCGCCGGCGGGACCGCCTGCTCCCACCTCTCGTGGCCGGCTATGCTGCCGCGCAGGCCTCAGTGCCCCCTACTACTCCCACCGCTGGCCAGGGCATCCCTCTACTCACCCACACCCCCTGTTATTCTGCGGCGGCGGCAGCCTCACACCGCAGCCGAACCAGTGAACCCTCGTACTCCTCTCCGCGCGGGCTTCCACTGCCGCATCTTCCCCGGCTCCGCGTCGTCCCCTTCCTAGGCCTCGCCGTTGTCCACCGCCGTGGTGATCTCGGCGCGGCATGGTCAATGTGGTCAAGGACCGACTTCCATTGGAAGAGTACTGTACGTGGAGAGGCTAACAGCTGGGTCCACGGCAGCCGCAAGGAAGTACCTCCTTATTATGCGAAAAATAATTATTCCTCCACCTGACAGCAGGGACCCACCGAACGGGCCACCAGTATTTCGCGAAAAAAACATTTTCCCCTAACTGCTAGGACCCACCGGACGGGCCACTGTATTTCGCGAAAAAATGTTCCCCTCGCTATCAGCTCGGACCCACCGGAAGTGCCTCCTTATTACGCACAAAAAATGAATACCCCCCTGCTAGTGGGACCCACCTTGGTGGGAGGCTGACTTGTGGGCCTACTAAGTTGTCTGGGACGGAGGCCTTTGTCAATTTTAGTCAATATATGAACGATTCTAGCTCTAGTGACCGTACGATGTCCATCCAATGGCCGTAGTGCTTCTTCAACCTCTGGTCTTCTTGCTCCAGCCGCCCAAAGTAGCGCCGGTCGTGCCGCCTGCTCCTGTCGCCCGTGGCCGGCTATGAGGCCGCGGAGGCCTCACCGCCCCCTACTACTCCCACCGCTGGCCAGGCCATCCCTCTACGCACCCACACCCCCAATTATTCTGCGGCGATGGCAGCCTCACACCGCAGCCCAATGAGTCAACCCTCATACTCCTCTACGTGTGGGCATCCACTGCCACGTCTTCCCCGGCTCTGCGTCGTCCCCTTCCTTGGCCTCGCCGTCGTCCACCGCCCTGGTGCTCTCGGCGCGGCGTGGTCAACATGGTTAACGAACGGCTTCCATCAGACGTGGACTGTACGTGGAGAGGCTGACAGCTGGGTCCACGGCCGCAGCAAGGAAGTGCCTCCTTATTACACACAAAATAATTATTCCTCCACCTATCAGCAGGGACCCACTGGATGGGCCACCATATTTCGTGAAAAAAACATTTCCCCCTGACTGCTGGGACCCACCAGCTACATCTTTGCACGCAAGGAAGTGCGTCCAGGCAAAAAAATGATTCGCCCCCCTGACTGCTGGGACCCACCAGCTACTTCTTCGCACGCAAGGAAGTGTGTCCCGGCAAAAAAACGGTTCGCCCCCCGACTGCTGGGACCCACCAGCTACATCTTCGCATGCAAGGAAGTGCGCCCGGGCAAACAAAAATGATTCGCCCCCCTGACTGCTGGGACCCACCAGCTACATCTTCGCACGCAAGGAAGTGCATCCGAAGAAAAAATGATTCGCCCCCCTGACTGCTAGGACCCACCAGCTACATTTTCGCACGCAAGGAAGTGCCTGACAGTCGGGGCCCACCTAGTCGAAGCGTATGTAGCATTGTCATTCTGGTCGCGAACGTGTACATACATATATACTGGTTGATGTAGAGGCGCGCACGTGTCGTAGTAGAGGCGCCATGTAGCATGTACACTTACGTACATCGGCCAGGGTGCAAGAAAGAAAATACGGCCACGTACATACATACGGGCAGGGTCTCGAACGCCTACTCGCGCATACGTATGGCCAGGGCTCGTGTACATGGCTGGGTCGGAACGGAGAAACATCGTCGTCGTCGTGTTCATGGGGAGCCAATCGGCTGGGTCGGAACGGAGTGCGTCGTCGTGTTCATCGGGAGGGCTTGGATGGAACAGGCGATGGAAACGAGGCCTGGCGTACCGCAGAATAGAGAAAACGGCCTTGTGTTCGACCGGCCACGTTTGAAACGAGATCCTGTTCATCGGGAGGGGTCTGGCGTACCGCAAAACAGAGGAAACAGACCTCCTATGGTCGAAACGGGGTCCTGTTGATCGGGAGGGGTGTGGCGTACCGCAAAACGGACGAAACGTACTTGTGTTGGAGCGCTACGGTCGAAACAGGGGTCTTGTTCATCATGAGGGGTGTGACGTACCGCAAAACGGGACTCCACGGGATACTGTTGATCTACACCATCGACCTCCTCCAGCCTCCACGTGCTACTATTCATCCACCGTCGAGCTCCTCCAGCCTCCACCTGCGACTGCTCATACACGGGATCCTGTTCATCCAGCCTCCACCGTGCGCTACTCCACCGGCTACTATTCAACCACCCCTCTCCACGGGCTCCTGTTCGACCACCCGTCCACGGGCTACTGTTCATCCACCCCTCCACCGTCTACTGTTCATCCAGCCCTCCACGGGGTCGTCCTGTTCATCCATCCCCAACCGGCTCGATCGATCGGGGTCCTGTTCATCCAGAGGCAACGCCAGGGGTCCTGTTCATCCACTCCCACCGCTCACTGTTCATCCAAACCCCCGCGACGCTCACTGTTCATCCAGAGAGGCAGCATCGATCGGCTTCAGTTAGCAGCAGTAGCGAAGGAATCGCTAGATCGGGTTCAGTTAACAGCCATCGATCGATCGCTCGGGTTCAGTAACGCGTAGCCTGCAGTGCAATCGCTCGGGTTCAATTAGAGCCCAACGCCTCGCTCGGGTTCAGTTAGAGCCAACGCCTCGCACAAATGCGCGTACGTGTACGAGAGAAACGAGCATCGCTCGGCCCCCGACCTCCCACCATAACGAGGAACTCCCCGAAATTTTCCTCGCCCGCGCTTCTACCACGGTTTTTTTCGTCATAGACGGCCCAAAGAATGTCATGCAGCTGCGTCTCCAGTCTGCCCAGGACGAAAAACCCATTTTTTGTCATGATTTTTTGTCATAGAAGTAGGAGCCCACCACATCTATGATGATACCGGGTTTTTTCACAATTATCGTCATAGAAGTGTCACATGTATGACAGAAAAAAATTCGTTCGGCCCAAAATGTCAAGGATTTGTCTTTTTTGTAGTGTTATTGCCAAAATAAAGCTTTTACTAAACATATCGTTGATGATTTGATGCAATCTTATGAAGAAAAACTTGAATTAGAAGTTTCTATCCCTAGAAAAATTTATGATGAATGGGAACCTACTATTAAAATTAAAATTAAAGATCATTAATGCTATGCTTTGTCTGATTTGGGTGCTAGTGTTTCCACGATTCCAAAAACTTTATGTGATGTGCTAGGTTTCCGTGAATATGATGATTGCTCTTTAAACTTGCACCTTGCGGATTCCACCATTAAGAAACCTATGGGAAGGATTAATGATTTCCTTATTGTTGCAAATAGGAATTATGTGCCCGTATATTTTATCGTTCTTGATATAGATTGCAATCTTTCATGTCCTATTATTCTTGGTAGACCTTTCCTTAGAACGATTGGTGCAATTATTGATATGAAGGAAGGAAATATTAGATTCCAATTTCCATTAAGGAAAGGCATGGAACACTTTCCTAGAAAGAAAATCAAATTACCTTATGAATCTATTATGAGGGCCACTTATGAATTGAATACCAAAGATGGCAATACTTAGATATATTCTCGCTTTTATGCCTAGCTAGGGGCATTAAACGATAGTTCTTGTTGGGAGGCAACCCAATGTTATTTTTGTTCCTTGATTTTTGTTACTGTTTAGTACTAAATAATTCATATAGCCTCTGTTTAGATGTGGTTTTATGTTTTAATTAGTGCTTGTGACAAGAACCTATAGGATCATCTTGGGTGATAGTTAATTTGATCTTGCTGAAAAACAGAAACTTCTGCGCACAAGAATAATTTTAATAAATCATAGAAACGTGCTTTTGAGTTGATTCTTTCTGAAGTAGATCAATAGGCAAATGGAATAGGACTTCCTATTTTGGCAGGATTTTTAGAGTTTTAGAAGTATTCGAAAGTTACATATTGCCTCAGACTGTTCTGTTTTTGACAAATTCCATTTTTCGTGTGTTGTTTGCTTATTTTGATGAATCTATGGCTAGTATCGGTGGGTATGAACCATAGAGAAGTTGGAATACAGTAGGTTTAACACCAATACAAATAAAGAATGAGTTCATTATAGTACCTTAAGTGGTGGTTTTTCTTTCTTGCACTAACGGATCTCATGAGATTTCCTGTTGAGTTTTGTGTTGTGAAGTTTTCAAGTTTTGGGTAAAGATTTGATGGACTATGGAATAAGGAGTCACAAGAGCCTAAGCATGGGGATGCCCGTGGCATCCCAAGACAATTCAAGGACAACTAAAAGCCTAAGCTTGGGGATGCCCCGGAAGGCATCCCCTCTTTCATCTTCGTCTATCGGTAACTTTACTTGGAGCTATATTTTTATTCACCACATGATATGTGTTTTGCTTGGAGCGTCTTGTATGATATGAGTCTTTGCTTTTTAGTTTACCAGAATCATCCTTTCTGTACACACCTTTTGGGAGAGGCACACATGATTCAGAATTTATTAGAATACTCTATGTGCTTCACTTATATCTTTTGAGCTAGATAGTTTTGCTCTAGTGCTTCACTTATATCTTTTAGAGCACGGCGGTGGTTTTATTTTGTAGAAATTATTGATCTCTCTTGCTTCACTTATATTATTTTGAGAGTCTTTTAGAACAGCATGGTATTGGCTATGGTTATAAAATTGGTCCTAGAATGATGGGCATCCAAGTTGGGTATAATAAAAACTATCATAGAAAGTGAATTGAATACTATGATCAACTTGATGCTTCATAATTGTTTTGCGATATGAAGGTGGTAATGTTAGAGTCATGCTAGTTGGGTAATTATGCAATTGATAAATACGTGTGTTAAAGTTGGCAACTCCCGTAGCATGCACGTATGGTAAAAGTTGTGTAAAAAAATTGTTGCATGGGGTGCTCTTTTGATTGCCTTCCTTATGTGTGGAGGTCAGGATCATGTGATGGTTAACTCCTACCAACCCTTCCCGTAGGAGCATGTGTAGTAGAACTTTGCTTCGGGGGGTGATAAAACTTTTGCAATAAGTATATGAGTTCTTTATGACTAATCTGAGTCCATGGATTATACGCACTCTTACCCTTCCATCATTGCTAGCCTATACGGTACCATGCACTTCCCTTTCTCACATTGAGAGTTGGTGCAAACTTCGTCGGTGCATCCAAACCCTGTGATACGATACGCTCTATCACACATAAACCTCCTTATATCTTGCTCAAAACAGCCACCATACCTACCTATTATGGCATTTCCATAGCCATTCCGAGATATATTGCCATGCAACTTTCCACCATTCCGTTTATTATGACACGCTCCATCATTTTCATATTGATTTTGCATGATCATGTAGTTGACATCGTATCTATGGCAAAGCCACCATGCATAATTTTTCATACATGTCACTCTTTACTCATTGCATATCCCGGTACACCTCCGGAGGCATTCATATAGAGTCATATCTTGTTCTAGTATCGAGTTGTAATCCATGAGTTGTAAATAAATTGAAGTGTGATCATCATTATTATTAGAGCATTGTCCCTTAAAAAGGCCAAAAAAAGGCCAAATAAAAAAAATAAAGGCCCAAAAAAGGGGGACAATGTTACTATCCTTTTCCACACTTGTTCTTCAAAGTAGTGATACGTCTCCAACGTATCTATAATTTTTTATTGTTCCATGCTATTATATTACCTGTTTTGGATGTTTATGGGCTTTATTTTACACATTTATATAATTTTTGGGACTAACCTACTAACCAGAGGCCCAACCCGTATTGCTGTTTGTTTGCCTATTTCAGTATTTCGAAGAAAAGGAATATCAAACGGAGTCCAAACGGAATGAAACCTTCGGAAGCGTGATTTTTGGAACAAACATGATCTAGAGGACTTGGAGTAAAAGCCAATAAGCAGCCGAGGTGGCCCCGAGGGCGGAGGGCGCGCCCACCTATCTCATGGGCCCCTCGAGCGGCCACCGACGTACTTCTTCCCCCTATATATACCTACGTACCCCGAAAACATCCAGAGAGCCACAGAAGAAATATTTCCGCCACCGTAACCTTCTGTATCCGCGAGATCCCATCTTGGAGCCTTCGCCGGTGCTCCGCCGGAGGGGGAATCGACCATGGAGGGCTTCTACATCAACACCATAGCCCCTCCGATGAGTTGTGAGTAGTTTACCACAGACCTTCGGGTCCATAGTTATTAGCTAGTTGGCTTCTTCTCTCTTTTTGGATCTCAATACAATGTTCTCCCCCTCTCTTGTGGAGATCTATTTGATGTAAACTCTTTTTGCGGTGTGTTTGTCGAGATCCGATGAGTTGTGGGTTTATGATCAAGTTTATCTATGAGAAATATTTGAATCTTCTCTGAATTCTTTTATGGATGATTGAGTTATCTTTGCAAGTCTCTTCGGATTATCAGTTTGGTTTGGCCTACTAGATTGATCTTTCTTGCCATGGGAGAATTGCTTAGCTTTGGGTTCAATCTTGCGGTGTCCTTACCCAGTGACAGAAAGGGTTTCAAGGCACGTATTGTATTGTTGCCATCGAGGATAAAAAAGATGGGGTATATATCATATTATTGAGTTTATCCCTCTACATCATGTCATCTTTCTTAATGCGTTACTCTGTTCTTATGAACTTAATACTCTAGATGCATGTTGGATAGCGGTCGATGTGTGGAATAATAGTAGTAGATGCAGGCAGGAGTCGGTCTACTTGTCACGAACGTGATGCCTATATACATGATCATGCCTAGATAATCTCATAATTATTCGTTTTTCTATCAATTGCTCGATAGTATTTTGTTCACCCACCGTAATACTTATGCTATCTTGAGAGAAGCCACTAGTGAAACCTATGGCCCCCGGGTCTATCTTTTATCATATACGCTTTCAATCTACTTTTATTTACATCTTTACCTTTTGCATATATATATTATAAAATACCAAAAATATATTTATCTTATCGTATTATCTCTATCAGATCTCACTTTCGCAAGTGGCCGTGAAGGGATTTACAACCCCTTTTTCGTGTTGGTTGCGAGTTCTTTGTTTGTTTGTATAGGTTCATGGGACTTTTGAGGAGCCTCCTACTGGATTGATACCTTGGTTCTCAAAAACTAAGGGAAATACTTACGCTACTATTGCTACATCACCCTTTCCTCTTCAAGGAAAACCAACGCAAGCTCAAGACGTAGCAAGAAGGATTTCTGGCGCCGTTGCCGGGGAGGTCTTCGCTCAAGTCAAGACATACCAAGTACTCATCACAAACTCATCTCCCTCGCATTTACATTATTTGCCATTTGCCTCCCGTTTTCCTCTCCCCCACTTCACCTTTGCCGTTTTATTTGCCCTCTCTTTCCCAATCTCTCTCTCTTTTTTTCGCTTGCCTGTTTCTGTTTGCTTGTGTGTTGGATTACTTGTTGCCATGGCGCAAGATAATACCAAATTGTGTGATTTCTCTAATGCCAATAATAATGATTTCCTTAGTACTCCGATTGCTCCTCTTAATATTGTTGAGTCTTGTGAAATCAATGTTGCTTTGTTGAATCTTGTTATGAAAGATCAATTCTCCGGGCTTCCTAGTGAAGATGCCGCTACTCATCTAAACAACTTTGTTGATTTGTGTGAGATGCAAAAGAAAAAAGATACGGATAATGATATTTTTAAATTGAAGTTATTTCCGTTTTCACTTAGAGATCGTGCTAATGTTTGGTTTTCGTCTTTGCCTAAAAATAGTATTGATTCTTCGAACAAGTGCAAAGATGCTTTTATCTCTAAGTATTTTCCTCCCGCTAAGATCATCACTCTTAGGAACGATATTATGAATTTTAAACAACTTGATCATGAGCATGTTACCCAATCTTGGGAAAGAATAAAATTGATGATTCGCAATTGCCCTACTCATGGTTTAAATTTATGGATGATCATACAAAAAATTTATGCCGGTTTGAACTTTGCTTCTAGAAATCTTTTAGATTCGGCCGCGGGAGGCATGTTTATGGAAATCACATTAGGAGATACTACAAAACTTCTTGATAGTATTATGGCTAATTATTCTCAATGGCACACCGAACGATCTACTAGTAAAAAAGTGCATGCTATAGAAGAAATTAATGTTTTGAGTGGAAAGATGGATGAGCTTATGAGATTAAGAGTTCTTATATTGATCCCAATGATATGCCTTTATCTACCTTGATTTAGAATAATAATGAATCTACGGATGTTAATTTTGTTGGTAGGAATAATTTTGGAAACAATGCCTATAGAGGAAACGTTAATTCTAGACCGTTCCCTAGTAATTCCTCTAATAATGATGGAAATTCCTACAATAATTCTTATGGTAATTTTAATAAGATTCCCTCTGATTTTGAAAATAGTGTGAAAGAATTTATGATTTCCCAGAAGAATTTTTATGCTTTGCTTGAAGAAAAATTGCTCAAAGTTGATGATTTGGCTAGGAACGTTGATAGACTTTCGCTTGATGTTGATTCTCTTAAACTTAGATCTATTCCTCCTAAGCATGATATCAATGAGTCTCTCAAAGCAATGAGAATTTCCATTGATGTGTGCAAGGAAAGAACCGCGAGATTGCATGCTAAGAAAGATTGCTTTGTAAAGGCGTGTTCTTCTAGTTTCCACGAAAATAATGATAAAGATCTTAAAGTTATTGATGTGTCCCCTATTAGATCTTTGTTTTGCAATATGAATCTTGAAAATAATGGACTAGAGATGAGTCAACTTTAGTTAGAAGGCGTCCCAAGAATTCAGAGTTTTTAGATCTTGATGCTAAATTTGGTAAAAGTGGGATTGGAGAGGTCATGACTTTAAATAGTATTGAACCCACTATCTCGGATTTCAAGGAATTTGATTATGATATTGTTCTTTAGAAAGTTGTATTTCCTTGTTGCAATCCATTGTTAATTCTCCTCATGCTTATAGTCAAAATAAAGCTTTTACCAAACATATCGTTGATGCCTTGATGCAATCTTTTGATGAAAAACTTAATTTGGAAGTTTCTATACCTAGAAAACTTAATGATGAGTGGGAACCTACTATAAAGATTAAAATTTAAGATCATGAGTGTTTTGCTTTGTGTGATTTGGGTGCTAGTGTTTCCATGATTCCGAAAACTTTACGTGATATTCTAGGTTTCCATGATCTTGATGATTGCTCTTTAAATTTGCACCTTGCGGATTCCACCATTAAAAAGCCAATGGGAAGGATCGATGATGTCCTTATTGTTGCAAATAGAAATTTGGTGCCCATTGATTTTATCGTTCTTGATATAGATTGCAATCTTTCTTGCCCTATTATTCTTGGTAGACCTTTCCTTAGAATGATTGGTGCGATTATTGATATGAAGGAAGGGAATATTAGGTTCCAATTTCCATTAAAGAAAGGCATGGAGCACTTTCCAAGAAAGAAAGCCAAATTACCTTATGAATCTATCATGAGAGCTACCTATGAATCAAGTGCCAAAGATGGCACTACTTAAATCTATCTTCGCTTTTATGCCTAGCTAGGGGCGTTAAACGATAGCGCTAGTTGGGAGGCAACCCAATTTTCTTTGTGTTTTTTCTTTTTGTTTCTGTTTAGTAACAACTTTTGTATATACCTTCTGTTTAGATGTGTTTTTATGTTTTAATTAGTGTTTGTGCTAAGTAGAACCTATAAGATAACCTATGATGATAGTTGATTTGATTCTGTTGAAAAATAGAAACTTTGCGCTCACGAGAAAAAATCAATAAATCACAGAAACGTGCTTTTGCATTGATTCTTTTTTGCTTCTGATCAATAAACAAATTGTACAGGACTTCCTATTTTGGTAGGATTTTTAGAGTTCCAGAAGTTTGCGTTAGTTACAGATTGCTACAGACTATTCTGTTTTTGATAGATTCTGCCTTTTGTGTGTTGTTTGCTTATTTTGATGCATCTATGGCTAGTATTAAGTGGTATGAACCATAGAGAACTTGGAATACAGTAGGTTTAACACCAATATAAATAAAGAATGAGTTCATTACAGTACCTTATGTGGTAGTTTTGTTCTCTTTCACTAACGGAGCTTATGAGATTTCCTGTTGAGTTTTGTGTTGTGAAGTTTTCAAGTTTTGGGTAAAGCTTTCATGGACTATGGAATAAAGGGTGGCAAAAGCCTAAGCTTGGGGATGCCCAAGGCACCCCAAGATATTAAAGAATAGCCAAAATCCTAAGCTTGGGGATGCCCCCGGAAGGCATCCCCTCTTTCGTCTTTGTTCATTGGTAACTTTACTTGGAGCTATATTTTTATTCGACACATGACATGTGTTTTGCTTGGAGCGTCGTGTATTATATTAGTCTTTGATTTTTAGTTTACCACAATCATCCTTGCTGTACACACCTTTTGGGAGAATCCCACTTGATTAGAATTTATTAGAATATGCTATGTGCTTCACTTATATCTTTTGAGCTAGATAGTTTTTGCTCTAGTGCTTCACTTATATCTTTTAGAGCACGGCGGTGGCTTAATTTTATAGAAATTGCTAGTCTCTCATGCTTCACTTATATTATTTTGAGATTTTCTTAGAACAGCATGGTATTTGCTATGGTTATGAATTTGGTCCTAGAATGATGAGCATCCAAGTTGGGTATAATAAAAACTATCATAGAAAGTGCATTAAACACTAGGATCAATTTGATGCTTGATAATTGCTTTGAGATATAAAGGTAGTAATGTTAGATTCATGCTAGTGGGTAATTATGAAATTGAGAAATACTTGTGTTGAAGTTGGCAAGTCCCGTAGAATGCACGTATGGTAAAAGTTGTGTGACAAATTTGTTACATGAGGTGCTCTTTTGAGTGTCTTCCTTATGAGTGGCAGCCGGGGATGAGCGATGGTCTTTTCCTACCAATCTATCCCTCTAGGGGCATGCGTAGTAGTACTTTGCTTCGAGGGCTAAGTAGACTTTTTCAATAAGTATATGAGTTCTTTATGACTAATGTGAGTCCATGGATATATGCACACTCATCCTTCCACTTAGCAAGATTCTATTATATCGCGCAACTTTCGCCGGTAGCATGCACCCATTATTTACCTTCCTCAAAACAGCCACCATACCTACCTATTATGGCATTTCCATAGCCATTCCAAGATATATTGCCATGCAACTTTCCACCGTTCTGTTTATTATGACACGCTACATCATTGTCATATTGCTCTTTGCATGATCATGTAGTTTACATTGTATTTGTGGCAAAGCCACCTTCATAATTTTCATACATGTCGCTCTTGATTCATTGCATATCCCGGTACACCGCCTGTCGGTGTACTAGAGTAGGGGTACCCTAGTATCCCGAACTTGTGCACGGGTAGTTGCAGCCACCCGCGACAAGGCTTGCCGGGTGACCGCCAAGGTCCTTCGCGGTTCCTGTGGAGCCATTCAAGGACAAAGTATCCAAGCCAAGGAGACAAGGCCCCGGCAAGAGGAGCTTGCCGGGAAGGCCAACCAAGGCATAAGAGCAAAGTATCCAGCCAAGGAGACAAGGCCCCGGCAAGAGGAGCTTGCCGGGAAGGCCCACCAAGGCATCTCAAGGAGTTTGCCGCGACACGCCATGCGTCCCGGCAAGGCCCGGGGAGCGACAAGCCTCCGGACGCGACAAGACAACGACCGCGGCAAGGCACTTGTCGCGGCACGCTACCACCCCGTACCTACGCTCCAGCGCATCCACCAACGTGTCGCCCTGGGGCCTTCCCAGGTGCGCGTGGCAAGAGGCTGTGTAGCCAGCGGTGTGCGGTGGCAAGCGGCGCTGACAAGATCGCCATCGTGGTGAGCGGTGGCGTCCCTAACGGTCCCTGTTTGCACTGTTTGGGCGACGTAGACGGGCATTTAATGCCTTTGTCCCCTGCCATCAGGGTTAGGTAGGAAACACTGTACAGGTAGCTGTACCAACCACAACTCCTTTTCCATTTTTACCCTTGTCTACGTTGCCACCTGTCGGTGACCCCTTGAACATATAAAAGGAGGCCCATGCGCAATGTAGAGGGGGGTTCGAAAGGTTCGAAGCCAGAAAACACTCACGCTCGGTCTCGTTAGCAGCTAGAGTGTACTATAGCACTCAGCGCTCCCGAGCAAGAACTCAATACAATCAGACAAGCAGCAGTAGGAGTATTATCTCTCCGGAGAGCTCCGAAGCTGGGTAAACCGCTCAAGTGCTTCGCCTCGATCTGCTCTTCGCGCGACCTCCGCCCTCCGCCGAACCGAAGGGGGCTCGGTCCGCCGGTCCCATAGGTGTTCGTGGATCAGTTTCCCCGACATCTTTGGCGCGCCAGGTAGGGGGCGTCGAGATTGTGTGAACCTGATCCGGCGTTCACGCGAGCTAGATCTTCGTCTTCTTCATCGACATGCCACCGAAGAAGAAGGCTTCAGAGGCAGCTGTTCCATCCGCGTCGATCCCACCGCCACCGGAGCAAGCGGGTGGTGGGGTAGACGCCGGCGGAAGAACGGACGCCAACGAGGGAGCGCACGGTGATGCCAGGTCCAAGGACAAGGCTGCGCAGACCTCGGCGTCCGTTCATGTTCCGCGCCCATCTCAGGAGGCGCAGGACCGACAGCGTCATGGTATTCGCAGTACCATACGTTTGTTGGACCAAGATCGAGCTGGTGGATCTCGGGGTGCTCAAGACCAGCATGCACGCCAACGTGCTGGCACGAGCGAGACACGGTCGCCTGGACGGGATACTGCTCCTTCTAACATAGTTAGAAGTCCGAGCACATCCCGCTCCTCGCACCGTTCGCCACTACCACCCACCACTCCAGCAGAAGCTTTGGCGCGAGCTCAACTGCTCCTGGATTACCCTCCAACGGCGGACAAGACCGATCAATGGAGGGCCACCATTCAGAGTCTCATCGGCTTCGCCGACGGCGACACTCCGCGACCGCCGAGTACGTCGCTGCCGCGGCAGGACCGCCAGGCGCGAGCCGATGGCGACGGAACCGGTGGGGGTGCAACCACCGTGCACTCTCCACCCCGAAGGCCAAGATCGCCGACTCGCCGGGTCCACCTCGATAGCGACTCCACCGCATCATCGGATCCACGAGCTCGTCGCGATCAACGCCAACTTCTTCGCGAATGACAGCAAGAAGACGCTCGTACTCGCATCGAGCGCCAAAGAGAAGCGCGGCGTCAATCTGACCAGCAACATCGAGCGCCGTACGCGGTAGGTTGCCCTGTGTTCACTCGTGAGCTGCGGCAAGTCCAGTGGCCCAGCAAGAAGAATTTCAAGCCAGACGTACCAGAGAAGTATGACGGCAAGACGCATACGTCAGAGTTCCTCAGCATCTACACCATCGCGGTGCAAGCTGCCGGGGGACGGGACGACAAGATCCTTGCCAACTACTTCCTACTGGTGCTCAAGCCCAACGTCAGATCCTAGCTCATGCATTTGCCGGACAACTCCATATCCTCTTGGGCCGATCTATGCCATCAGTTTGTCGGCGCCTTTACAGGCGGCCACAAGCCTCATGGCCAAGAAAGCGACCTTCATCTGCTCGCTCAGAAGGAAGGAGAGCCCCTGCGCAAGTACATTCAAAGATTCAGCCGCGTATAGCACAACATTCCAGATGTCCACCCTGCCGCGGTAATCAGCGCGTTTCATCAGAACGTGCGGAACCGCAGGATGCGGGAGGAGATGGCGATGTGCAAGATCAGAGACGTCAGTGAGCTATATGCCCTGGCCGACAAGTGTGCGCGTGCTAAGGAAGGGAGGAAACTCCCTGGAGAGAATACAGAAGCCGGAGGATCTGACAGTGAGGAGGCCGCCCCGGCAAAGAAAAACCGGCGGCGGAACAACAGGAAGAAGAAAGGCAAAGATGTGCTAGTCGTTGAGCAGTCCGGCAACGGAGGTGGCGCCAAGAAAGCCAAAGCTGGTAGCTCCGGCGGTAACAACTGCCAGGCTGTGGCGGTCGCCGACAAGCAGGATGGCACCAACAAGCAGTACTGCAAGATCCACCGCACGAAGGGCCATGACCTCCAGAGCTGCAAGAAGGTCGAGCAGCTTGTGGAACAGCAAAAGGCTGAATACGAGCGGCGCGACAAGGAGAAAGCCCAGGAAGGTGCTGGAGGAGACGGTAAGAAGCGTCCTAGCCGAGGGGGACGCCGCGGCAAGGCCAAGCAGTGGCAAGGAGACAGACCTCCCCGCGGCCGCGACAAGGATGAAGATGACGACGACGACGAAGACATGGATGACGACGAGACCGATGAGCAGGAGTTCCAGAAAGCCACAGAGGTCCTATGCGTTGACGGCGGTGCTTCTCTGCATACTTCACACCGCCAGCTCAAGCAGTGGGTGCGGGAAGTCAATGCAGCGGAACCACCCGTCGAGTCACGCAAGCCTCTGAAATGGTCCAGCACGCCTATCATCTTTGATATTGAGGACCACCCTGATCGCATAACTGCGGTTGGGTGCTTGCTGATGTTGGTTTCACCAACTATCCGCAACCTCAAGGTCACTAAGATGCTAGTTGACGGCGGGGCCGGCTTGAACTTGATCTCCTCCGCGGTACTCCAGAAACTCCAGATCCCTGATAGCGAGCTCGAAGAAACCGGCACGTTCCAAGGAATCAATCCGGGTAGGAGCAAGCCGAAGGGGAAGATCACGCTGCCGGTGACATTTGGCAGCGAGTTGACCTTCAGAATTGAGAGGATCACTTTTGACATTGCTGACTTTCCATTGCCTTATAATGGGATACTCGGCCGTCCAGCACTCGCCAAGTTCATGGCAGCCTCTCACTATGCATACAACATGCTGAAGATGCCAGGCCCGATAAGTGTCATCTCTATCCCTGGCGACAAGAAGGATGCCCTTATCTGCGCCGACAAGATCTACCGGGAAGCGGCAGCCGCAACAGATCGCAAGTCACTTGCCGCTGAAGCTCCCGGGGCAAAGAAGACCAAGTCCGGCAAGAGTTCTGATGCCCACTCCGGCAAGCGCACCTCTTCGGAGTGCTGCGCTACCGTCGAGGACGCATCGTCGAGCTCCACCGGCAAGTGTAAGAAGACAATGGCAGCTCCACCGGAGACCAAGAAGGTGTCCGCCAAGGAGGACGGCACTGGTGGTACCTTCACCATCAGTGCCACTCTCGACCCTAAATAGGAAAGTGCGCTCGTTGCTTTCCTGCGGGCGAACGTCGACGTGTTTGCGTGGCAACCGTCTGACATCCCCGGTGTTCCCAGGAAAGTAATCAAGCACCACCTGGCCGTCTGTCCTCATGCGCGGCCCGTCAAGCAGAAAGTCCGGAAATAGGCAGTGGAGCGCCAAGAATTCATCGCAGAAGAAATCAAGAAATTGGAAACAGCAGGCCTTGTCAGAGGAGTGCTCCATCCTACGTGGTTGGCCAATCCTGTAGTCGTGCGCAAGGCAAACGGGAAATGGAGGCTTTGTATCGACTTTACCGATGTCAATAAAGCTTGTCCCAAAGACCCATTTCCCTTGTCGCGCATCGACCAGATTGTTGACTCCACGGACGGATGTGACTTGCTCTCATTTCTTGATGCATACTCAGGGTACCATCAGATCTTCATGGCAGAAGAGGATGAGGAGAAAACCGCATTCATCACCCCATGTGGCACATACTGTTTCGTACGGATGCCTTTCGGTTTAAAGAATGCTGGTTCAACATTTGCATGGGTAGTCCACCACGCTTTTGAGCCGCAAATGCATAGAAATGTGGAAGCCTACATGGATGACATAGTGGTCAAGAGCAAGGACAAGGCGACTCTGATTCAAGATTTAGATGAAACCTTTGCAAATCTGCGCAAGATCAACCTCAAGCTTAACCCCGAGAAGTGTGTGTTTGGGGTCCCTTCCGGCAAGCTTCTCGGGTTCTTCGTGTCTCAGCGGGGAATTGAAGCCAATCCCGACAAGATCAAGGCCATCGAGCAGATTGAAGCACCAAAGCGCGTCAAGGATGTACGAAGACTTGCCGGTTGCATAGCTGCTCTCAGCAGGTTTATCTCCAGGTCTGCTGAGCGCGCCCTGCCATTTTTCAAAATATTGAAAAAGGCAGGTCCAATGAAATGGACTCCGGAAGCGGAGGCTGCGTTGCAGGACTTGAAGAGGTACCTGTCCTCCACTCCAACACTTGTCGCACCTAAACCACAAGAGAAGTTGCTGCTATATATAGCGGCAACCAATCAAGTGGTTAGTGCTGCGTTAGTAGCGGAGAGGGAGGCGGATGATGAGCCAGCAACCACGGCAGATGCATCCAGCGACAAGCAGGGGGCTTCACCAGCAAGCTCTGGTCCCGACAAAGATGGATCTGCACAGGCGCATGGGAAGATGCAGAAAAGGATGGTGCAGCGCCCAGTTTACTTTGTCAGTTCCCTTCTGCAGGGGGCTAGGTCAAGGTACTCTGGTGTGCAGAAATTGCTTTTCGGCCTTCTCATGGCCTCGAGAAAGCTGCACCATTACTTCCAAGCACATGAGATCACAGTCGTCACTCGTTTTCCGCTGAAGAGGATACTGCAGAATCCAGAAGCAACAGGCAGGATTGTCGAGTGGGCACTAGAACTGTCAAGCTTTGGCCTTAAGTTTGAGAGCACTTCAACTATCCAAAGCAGGGCATTGGCGGAGTTCATAGCAGAATGGACGCCAACACCAGATGAAGAAATTCCGGAGACAAGCATCCCCGTCAAGGAAGCAAACAAAGAGTGGTTGATGTATTTTGATGGTGCCTTCTCGCTGCAAGGTGCCGGTGCGGGTGTGCTACTTGTCGCACCCACTGGAGAGCACCTCAAGCACGTAGTCCAGATGCACATTCCCAAGGAGCAAGCAATGAACAATACGGCAGAGTATGAAGGCTTGCTTGCCGGTCTCAGGATCGCGGCAGACCTTGGGATAAAGAAGCTCATTGTCAGGGGTGACTCACAGCTTGTCGTCCGCCAAGTGAACAAGAATTATCAGAGTCCGTTGATGGAAGCTTACATTGATGAAGTGAGAAAGCTAGAAGAGCACTTTGACGGCATACAGATGGAACACGTTCCAAGAGCTCAGAACGACATTGCCGATGGCCTGTCAAAGTGCGCCGCACTTAAATTACCTGTGGAACCAGGGATCTTTGTGCTCAAGCTGAATCAACCATCTGTAACACCGTCAACTGGATAGAGCAAGAATAGGAAGTTGATTTTTGGCGACTATTTTCCGGCAGAGCTCCCCGAAGCCGCCGCCCAGAAGGTCCCCAAGATCGACTCCAAGTGTGCTGAGGAGCAGTCTGCTCCGGCGAGCCTTAGGGTTTGTTCCGTTGAAGCAGACGCTCCCGACAAGTTTTGCTCCGGCAAGCTTGCCGGGGAACGTCAAGCTCCGGCTGAGCCACAGGTTCTCGCCATAGAAGCGGATATTCCCGCAGCAGCAGATGCGCCTTTAGTCCTTGTTCTCGAGCCGCAAGCTCCAACATGAGCACAACAGATTGTCCGTTTCCTTCAGATAGGAGAACTTCCCGAAGAGCAAGAAGAAGCGGAAAAAGTAGCCCGGCAGTCAAGTATGTACCAGTTTGTTGACAGCACACTGTACAGAAGAAGACTCAACGGTGTAAAATTGAAGTGTATTCACCGGTAAGATGGACAAAAGCTGTTGGCAGAGATACATGGAGGCATATGTGGTCACCACATTGGCGCAAGAGCACTTGCCGGCAAAGCGTTCCGGCAAGGTCTCGTTTGGCCGACAGCCCTCCAAGATGCAACTGCACAAGTAACCAAGTGTGAAGCATGCCAGTTCCATTCCAAGCAGATACACCAGCTAGCTCAAGCTCTCCAGACGATCCCTTTATCCTGGCCATTTTCGGTCTGGGGGCTCGATATCCTCGGCCCCTTTCCCCGAGCTGTCGGGGGCTTTGAATACTTGTATGTTGCAATCGACAAGTTCACAAAGTGGCTGGAAGTGGAACCAATGAGGAAGGTAACAGCACAGTCAGCAGTCAAGTTCTTCAGGTCGATTGTTTGCCGTTTCGGGATCCCTAACAGGATCATTACCGACAATGGCACACAATTCACGAGTCGCACCTTCATGCAGTACGTCCAAGATCTTGGCGCCAAGGTCTGCTTCGCTTCTGTTGCTCATCCGAGAAGCAACGGTCAAGCGGAGAGGGCAAATGCTGAAGTGCTGCGCGGGCTCAAGACCAGGACTTTCGACAGGCTGCGCAAGTGCGGAAAGAACTGGATTGAGGAGCTGCCGGTGGTTCTTTGGTCGGTCAGGACGACACCAAATCGAGCCACCGGCCAGACGCCTTTTTCTCTAGTCTATGGAGCAGAGGCAGTTCTCCCCACGGAACTAGTATACGGGTCACCTCGAGTGCTCGCTTATGATGAGCTTGAGCAAGAGCAGCTGCGACAAGACGACGCGCTGCTCCTTGAGGAGGACCGTCTTCAGGCTGCTGTACGAGCTGCTCGATACCAGCAAGCTTTGCGCCGCTACCATAGCCGCAAAGTTAATGCCAGAAGTCTCAAGGAAGGCGACCTTGTTCCTCGGCGCGTTCAGTCCGCCAAGAATTCCAACAAGTTGACGCCGAAGTGGGAAGGCCCTTACCGGGTGAAACAAGTCACTAGGCCTGGCGCTGTCCGCCTTGAGACCGAAGATGGAAATCCGGTGAGCAACTCCTGGAACATTGAGCATCTTCGTAAGTTTTACCCATAAGGCGCGGTTGCCGGAACCTGTTCCGGCAACCACCTTTTGTACAAGTCTTGCCGATGTTGCATGTAATCCTTTGTACAAAGCCGGGCGCAGATCCCGTGCATAAGTAAAGCACATGTGCTCTGCACATCTTGTCAATTTCATGCTTTCTATAATTCTTTGCATGCATGTATCTGACACCTTGTGCAGCACATACCCACGGTAAGCAATAACGAGCCGTAAGGCTTCATATCATTATTTTCTCTGCTTTCTCTTTCTCAAAGGAAGGAAGTTCCCTCGCGCACAAGTTTGCCGAGGGGGGGGAGGAGATAATGGTGTGGACCAGGCATCGTTCAAGGAAGTGTTCGCCTTACCGGAAAGAAAACGACAGAAAAGCTAAGTTGCCAAAGTTTGAGCAATCAATTTTAAATTTTTAAGTTATCTTCCTCGAACGACCGTACTTTGTATGGAAAACCTGTGCGCAGAGGAACCAACTTGTAGCTAGTTGCGCCCTTACTTTGTTTCGAGTCCGCTCAACAACTTAAGTGAGCTGCGACTAGTTGCGACAAGGTTTCTTGTCGGCAGCGGCACCGCCAGCAGGCTGCTGACGTTCCGCACTCAGCGCTCACGGCTAAGGTGCCTGCGCCGACAAGTTCCCTAAAAGCGTAGGGCGAAAACATACAAAGGAAGGAATCAAGTAAAGGAGATAACATAGAAAATTGCCATCCAAAATAGAGTTGTATTACAAGATAGCTTGTCGCAGCTCTAACGGTTTTGTCTCGTAACATGACCAGCAGCGACAAGGAAAAGAGAAAACGGGCGGCCTAATCTACGCGATCGCCCTCAACCCTCTTGATCCCGCTCACCTTGTCCACAATGGGCGCGACAAGGGCCTTGAGCGCTTCCAGATCGGCGTCCGGCGGCAAGGACCTGAGGACGTTGGTGAGGTTGAGGCCTGGATTGCGAAACGCCACCTTCACCAGCACCTTCTGAAGAGCCCCTACGCAGATCTTGCGCGACTCGTCGGCCAGCTGCTTTGGGATCTTCTCCCGGAGTCGCTGGAGGGCCGTCGCCACGCCTTCGAAGAACAAGCTGAGCTTGGCGCTGGGTTGGAGGTGCTCATCGGAGGAATACCCGAAATCCTCCATTCCTAGCAGCGCCAGCTCCTTGTCGATGGCCGCGGCAGCATCCACAAGACCCTCGGTCCAATGCTCCACGGTCTCCCTGAAAGTGTCCTGGGCGGCAGCAGCATTCGCCAGCAGCGCCTCGTCGGCCTTGATTTTCTCCGACAAGGCCGCTTCCCACTCCCTGGTGCCGTCCAGCGTCTGAGTCAACGTGGCCAGCTTCAACTCGAGATCTGCACTGGAATCCTTGGCGGCGCTGAGCTCCTTGCTCCTGTCAGCAAGAAGACCCTGTAGCTCATGGCAGCGTCCTTCTCGCGCTCATGCTTGAGCGCGGCAAGCTCCTCGCCGCTCGCCCGGAGATCGGCTTCCAGCTGCGCCACCTTCGTCTCCAGCTCCTTCTTTGTGGCCTCGGCAGCTGCGGCAGCATCCTTTGCCTCCTTGAGAGCCCCGCCAATTGCTTGCTCACGCGCGGCAAGCTCCTCCTCGTGGCTGTCAAGATTGACCTTGCGCTGCGCCAACTCTCCTTCCTGCGCAAATAGGTTTTCGGCGACAAGCCGTTGCTTCTCTTCAGCTTCAGCCTTCTCGAGGAGGAAGGCTTTCCGCTCCTCGAGAAGTTGCTCCCGCTCCTCCGCCAAGGACCGGAGAGCATCTTGCCTGAGGCCCCGGAGCTCCTCCGCGCGCTTCTCAATGTCAACTCCCGCCTTCGCGACAAGTGCTTCGCGGGACGCCAGCTTGGCTTGTCGGGCGCGGTAGAGTGACAGCAGCTTCCGCAGCAGCCGCTCCTCCTCAGGCTCGTCGCTGCTGCTGCTTGGCGCGTCAACCAGCTTCAGCCCAGCGGAGGCAAGTACTTCTCCGTCCAGCATCTCTCCTTCGACCGGCGCCCTGGAGCTTGAAGCCCAGGGGAGCTTGATGAAGATGCCGTCGCCGGCCTTCAGATAGGCGCCGGGCTGGGGCTCTTCGGAGCCTAGCGCTACAGCAGCGGCGGAGGGATCAGCGGTCGGCGTAGCGCCTGGCGCTCCTGTGGCCTTAGGGCCATCAGTGCGATCGCCAGATCCCTCGCCGGCTTCTGCAGTGGCAGCCTTGGCGGCCTCTTCGCCGGCAGGATCATCAGCGCCGGCCTCTCCTTTGGTGGTGACGGTGTCGTCAATGCTGCTGCGCGCGTTCTCCTCGCCGGCGACCTCGGTTTCCATCGGCTCCGTGGCAGATGGATCTGGCGAACGGAAAAAGGGAGAGAAATCAAGCGAACATTCAAAAAAGAAAAACAGAAGAAGAAGAACCCAAGGGAAGTTCTCAGGCAAAAGGATTACCTGTGCTAGGATCTGCGGTCATGGTCTCAGTCACCGGAGGATCGCTGGTGCTGTCCCTTGCCGGAGAACCACCCCTTGCCGGAGAATTTTCCCTTGCCGGAGAACGCTCCCTTGCCGGGGAATCCTCCCTTGGCGGTGTAGTGGAAGCAGATGGCATTTCGGGAGTGGCCTCCGGGCCCTCCTGGTGAGGCTGCTCTGCTCCTGTACAAACCAGCAATCAGATATCAGCAAAGAAGGAGCACCCATGCGCACCCGAAAGCAGGAAATAAACAATACACTTACGCTGGGGGCCGCACTGGGGGCTGCTTTGGGGAATGATTGCCGGGTCCGACAAGGTGGTCTCGGACATGTCCTCTGCCGTTGCGGTGGGATCATCCTCGATGACAATCACCGGGGCCTTGGCTCTCTTCGCCGCTCTCTAGGCCAGCGTCCTGAAAAGGAATAGGTTCAGAGTAAAAGCAAGTCAGATACAAGACAAAGCAACAAAATTGAAGAGTTGCAAGAACAGCAAAGAATCTTACTCTTCTTCTTCCTCGTCGGAGCTGAGCGCGGAGAGATCAAAGTCCGGCTCGCCTCTGGTGCGACAAGGCGGAGGAGTAGGTTCCCTTGCCCGCTTGGCAGGGGCAGTAGCGATGGACCGGGAAGACCCCGCCCCAGTTGACGTAGCGGCGTGGGGCGCTCCCGCGGCAACTGTGCTTGCCGCGGTAGAGCGTGGCCCGGCACGGCGGCTGTTGGCTCGTCTGCCGCTCTGCTACGTCCTGGGCCTTGCGGAGACGTCTTCTTGGTGGAGCTGGGGGCTCTACTTGCGACGAGCTGCCTGAAGGTTCGAGCCCGACAAGCTCTCCCTCGCCTGGCTCGCTCGGCTCATCTTCGGGCCCGACAAGCTCTTCCTCGCCGACAAACTCCTCGCGCTCGGCAAGACTTGCCGCCTCTGCTGCCTCTGCCTCCTCCATGGTGAATCCGAACTCACCCACGGCAACGGCTGCTGCCACCTCTTCCAGCCTGGTGGCGATGCGCTGCATTTCATTATCGGTGGTGTCACGGGTGAGGCTCTTCTGTTCATCAGGGCGGATCAGCACTTCTTCCAGGCCGTCAAAGAAATCCCTCACAATGTCGGTGGCAGGCTCTTGCCAAGTCGGGACGATTCCGTGCGAGTCGCACAGAGGCATCATTGCACGGATGCGGTCGAGCGAAGAGTTGTTGCACAACGGAACCACACCCCTCGGCAACACGAATGGATGTTGAGGATCGCGCTTGAACAGCTCCAGGAGCATCGCATCCAGCTCCAGGACGGTGAAGTTGAAGTTGAGGCCCGGGTGCAGCCTCATGATATCCGCCGAGTTCTGGAACTCCCAGGCGGGTCTCCTCCTCTCCTGCAAGGGGGCGATGCGGCGGCGGAGAAAGTCTGCGCCAACGGCGCCTACGGTGAGCCCGGCAAGCCTGAGGCGAAGGATCCGGGTGACGGCAATCTGCAGCCTGTCGTCTTCCGGGGCCACGTTGCTCCAATCATTGCCGCGCACTATTGGGGCTTGGCGCAGGGCAGTAAATGGCTGCGGGTTCTCCTCGACGATCCAGCACCACTCTGCTCTCCATTCCTCCCACTTGCTGCGGAGCTCTCCCTCCAGATAAGCTTCCTTCTTGCCGACTCTTGAGATCCAAGCGATCCCGCCGGCAAGAGGCTCTCCTCTCTCAACCCGGGGCATAAAGAAGTGGCGAAAGAGGGCTACATTTGGGTGGACTCCGACAAAGTTTTCGCAGAGATGTGCGAAAACTACCATGGTTAGAACGGCGTTGGGGGTGAAATCAAGGAGGCGGAACCCGTAGGTGTTCATGATGTCACAGAAGAATTCAGAGAAGGGCGGGCAGAGCCCGCAGTAGAAGAACAGCGCGAAGAAGGGGTACCCATTTGGAGCCAGTTCCGATGCGGCAGCCGGGAGTACCCTCGTGCGCGGATGCGCTCGCGTCTCCGTCGACCAGAAGAGGTAGTAGTACTCCCTCAGCTCCTTCGCGGCAAGCTGAGGGGGGAAGAGGGCCCGCTCCTTTCGCAGCGCCACGAGCCGCTGCGTCTCGACCGACTTCACGCCCTTCCCCTTGTCGGCTTTCGGAGCCATGGCGGAGGTGGTGGGGGAGATCGACGGTGTTGGTGGTGCTGCTGGCAATGGGGGGCGGAGCGCTGCTCTCTCTCTCTCAGCTTCGGGAAGAAGGGGGAGCGGCGGAGATTTGGGAAATGGAGTAACAACCGGCAGGATGGGCGAAACTGTCCCTGTTTCCCCTGCTTATAAAGAGGGAGGGGGCGGACGTTTCGCCCTTCCGAGTAAAGAAACCACCCACGATCTCTCCCACGACGCCGCATTCGACGCGTGCCGTTGGGGGAGGGCGCGGTGGATATGGAGAAAGATACGGCGTAACCCAGGCTGCACGTGCCCGTGCCCTGTTTTGGGCCTGGCCCAACAGCGCTCGGCACCGTGTGTGGCCCAGGCCCGGGGGCTCCTGTCGGTGTACTAGAGTAGGGGTACCCTAGTATCCCGAACTTGTGCACGGGCAGTTGCAGCCACCCACGGCAAGGCTTGCCGGGTGACCGCCAAGGTCCTCCGCAGTTCCTGTGGAGCCATTCAAGGACAAAGTATCAAAGCCAAGGAGACAAGGCCCCGGCAAGAGGAGCTTGCCGGGAAGGCCAACCAAGGCATAAGAGCAAAGTATCCAGGCCAAGGAGACAAGGCCCCGGCAAGAGGAGCTTGCCGGGAAGGCCCACCAAGGCATCTCAAGGAGTTTGCCGCAACGCGCCATGCGTCCCGGCAAGGCCCGGGGAGCGACAAGCCTCCGGACGCGACAAGACAACGACCGCGGCAAGGCACTTGCCGCGGCATGCTACCACCCCGTACCTACGCTCCAGCGCATCCACCAATGTGTCGCCCTGGGGCCTTCCCAGGTGCGCGTGGCGAGAGGCTGTGTAGCCAGCGGTGCGCGGTGGCAAGTGGCGCTGACAAGATCGCCATCGTGGCGAGCGGTGGCGTCCCTGACGGTCCCTGTTTGCACTGTTTGGGCGACATAGACGGGCATTTAATGCCTTTGTCCCCTGCCGTCAGGGTTAGGTAGGAAACACTGTACAGGTAGCTGTACCAACCGCAAGTCCTTTTCCAGTTTTACCCTTGTCTACGTTGCCACCTATCGGTGACCCCTTGAGCATATAAAAGGAGGCCCATGCGCAACGTAGAGGGGGGTTCGGAAGGTTCGAAGCCAGAAAACACTCACGCTCGGTCTCGTTAGCAGCTAGAGTGTACTGTAGCACTCAGCGCTCCCGAGCAAGAACTCAATACAATCAGACAAGCAGCAGTAGGAGTAATATCTCTCCGGAGAGCTCCGAAGCTGGGTAAACCGCTCGCGTGCTTCGCCTCGCTCTGCTCTTCGCGTGACCTCTGCCCTCCGCCGAACCGAAAGGGGCTCGGTCCGCCGGTCCCATAGGTGTTCGTGGATCAGTTTCCACGACACCGCCAGAGGCATTCATATAGAGTCATATCTTGTTCTAGCTATGAGTTGTAATTCTTGAGTTGTAAATCAATAAAAGTGTCATGATCTTCATTATTAGAGCATTGTCCCAGTGAGGAAAGGATGATGGAGACTATGATTCCCCCACAAGTCGGGATGAGACTTCGGACTTTACAAAAAGAAAAAAAGGCCAAAAAGAAATAAAAAAGAAAGGCCAAAGAAAAAAAGGGAAAAAAGAAAAAAGAAAAAAAAGAAAAAAAATAAAATGAGACAAAAAGAGAGAAGGGACAATTGCTACTATCTCTTTTCCACACTTGTGCTTCAAAATAGCACCATGATCTTCATGATAGAGAGTCTCCTATGTCGTCACTTTCATATACTAGTGGGAATTATTCATCATAGAACTTGGCTTGTATATTCCAATGATGGGCTTCCTCAAAATGCCCTAGGTCTTCGTGAGCAAGCGAGTTGGATGCACACCCACTTAGTTTCTTTTGTTGAGCTTTCATACATTTATAGCTCTAGTGCATCCGTTGCATGGCAATCCCTACTCACTCACATTGATATCTATTAATGGGAATCTCCATAGCCCGTTGATACGCCTAGTTGATGTGAGACTATCTTCTCCCTTTTTGTCCTTACAACCACCACCATATACCACCATAGTGTTATGTCCATGGCTTGCGCTCATGTATTGCATGAGAGTTGAAAAAAGCTGAAGCGCGTTAAAAAGTATGAACCAATTGATCGGCTCGTCATCAGGGTTGTACATGATGGGAGTATTTTGTGTAATGAAAATGAAGCATGGCCTAACTATATGATCTTGTAGGGATAAGCTTTCTTTGGCTATGCTATTTTGATAGGACATAATTATTTGTTAGTATGCTTTGAAGTATTATTATTTATATGTTTTATAAGCTTTTATCTTGAATCATTTGGATCTTAGCAATCATGCCACAATAAAGAAAATTACATTGAGAATTATGCTAGGTAGCATTCCACATTAAAAATTATGTTTTTATCATTTACCTCCTCGAGGACGAGCAGGAATTAAGCTTGGGGATGCTTGATACGTCTCCAATGTATCTATAATTTTTGATTGTTCCATGCTATTATATTACCTATTTTGCATGTTTATGGGCTTTATTTTACACATTTATATCATTTTCGGGACTAACCTACTAACCAGAGGCCCGGCAGGTATTGCTGTTTTTTTGCCTATTTCAGTATTTCGAAGAAAAGGAATATCAAACGGAGTCCAAACGGAATGAAACCTTCGGGAGCGTGATTTTTGGAACAAACGTGATCCAGAGGACTTGGAGTGCAAGCCAAGAAGCAACCAAGGTGGCCACGAGGGTGGAGGGCGCGCCCACCCGTCCTGGGCACGCCCCCTATCTCGTGGGCCCCTCGAGCGGCCACTGATGTACTTCTTCCTCCTATATATACCTACGTACCCCGAAAACATCCAGAGAGCCACCGAAGAAATATTTCCGCCACCGTAACCTTCTGTATCCACGAGATCCCATCTTGGAGCCCTCGCCGGTGCTCCGCCGGAGGGGGAACCGACCACGGAGGGCTTCTACATCAACACCATAGCCCCTCCGATGAGTTGTGAGTAGTTTACCACAGACCTTCGGGTCCATAGTTATTAGCTAGTTGGCTTCTTCTCTCTTTTTGGATCTCAATACAATGTTCTCCCC
This sequence comes from Triticum dicoccoides, assembly GCF_002162155.2. Lineage (NCBI taxonomy): Eukaryota > Viridiplantae > Streptophyta > Magnoliopsida > Poales > Poaceae > Triticum > Triticum dicoccoides. The sequence goes on along the minus strand of NC_041387.1, from coordinate 88,640,168 downwards.
CTCTCTTGTGGAGATCTATTCGATGTAAACTCTTTTTGCGGTGTGTTTGTTGAGATCCGATGAATTGTGGGTTTATGATCAAGTTTATCTATGAGAAATATTTGAATCTTCTCTGAATTCTTTTATGTATGATTGAGTTATCTTTTCAAGTCTCTTTGAATTATCAGTTTGGTTTGGCCTACTAGATTGATCTTTCTTGCCATGGGAGAAGTGCTTAGCTTTGGGTTCAATCTTGCGGTGTCCTTACCCAGTGACAGAAAGGGTTGCAAGGCATGTATTGTATTTTTGCCATCGAGGATAAAAAGATGGGGTTTATATCATATTGCTTGAGTTTATCCCTCTACATCATGTCATCTTTCTTAATGTGTTACTCTGTTCTTAGGAACTTAATACTCTAGATGCATGCTGGATAGCAGTCGATGTGTGGAGTAATAGTAGTAGATGCAGGCAGTAGTCGGTCTACTTGTCACGGACGTGATGCCTATATACATGATCATGCCTAGATAATCTCATAATTATTCGCTTTTCTATCAACTGCTCAACAGTAATTTGTTCACCCATCGTAATACTTATGCTATCTTGAGAAAAGCCACTAGTGAAACCTATGGCCCCCGGGTCTATCTTTTATCATATACACTTTCAATCTACTTTTATTTACATCTTTACCTTTTGCATCTATATTATAAAATACCAAAAATATATTTATCTTATCATATTATCTCTATCAGATATCACTTTCGCAAGTGGCCGTGAAGGGATTGACAACCCCTTTTTCGCGTTGGTTGCGAGTTCTTTGTTTGTTTGTGTAGGTTCGTGGGACTTTTGAGGAGCCTCCTACTGGATTGATACCTTGGTTCTCAAAAACTGAGGGAAATACTTACGCTACTGTTGCTGCATCACCCTTTCCTCTTCAAGGAAAACCAATGCAAGCTCAAGACGTAGCAAGTAGCACCATGATCTTTATGATAGAGAGTCTCTTATTTTGTCACTTTCATATACTAAGTGGGAATTTTTCATTATAGAACTTGGCTTGTATATTCGAACGATGGGCTTCCTCAAAATACCCTAGGTCTTTGTGAGCAAGCAAGTTGGATGCACACCCACTTAGTTTGTTTTGTTGAGCTTTCATACATTTATAGCTCTAGTGCATCCATTGCATGGCAATCCCTACTCCTCAAGTTGACATCAATTGATGGGCATCTCCATAGCCTGTTGATGGGCATCTCCATAGCCTGTTGATTAGAAAAGCTTTAGCATACGAACTACACGATCCTTGTGCTAGGCTTAGGATTGGGTCTTGTCCATCACATCATTCTCCTAATGATGTGATCCCGTTATCAATGACATCCAATGTCCATGGTCAGGAAACCGTAACCATCTATTGATCAACGAGCTAGTCAACTAGAGGCTTACTAGGGACATGGTGTTGTCTATGTACCCACACATGTATCTGAGTTTCCTATCAATACAATTATAGCATGGATAATAAACGATTATCATGAACAAGGAAATATAATAATAATAACTAATTTATTACTGCCTCTAGGGCATATTTCCAACATAAACCTCCTTATATATTCCTCAAAACAGCCACTATACCTACCTATTATCGCATTTCCATAACCATTCCGAGATATATTGCCATGCAACTTTCCACCATTCCGTTTATTATGACACGCTCCATCATTTTCATATTGATTTTGCATGATCATGTAGTTGACATCGTATCTGTGGCAAAGCCACCATTTATAATTTTTCATACATGTCACTCTTTACTCATTGCATATCCCGGTACACCTCCGGAGGCATTCATAGAGAGTCATATCTTGTTCTAGTATCGAGTTGTAATCCATGAGTTGTAAATAAATTGAAGTGTGATCGTCCTTATTATTAGAGCATTGTCCCTTAAAAAAGGCCAAAAAAAGGCCAAATAAAAAAAGAAAGGCCCAAAAAAGGGGGACAATGTTACTATCCTTTTCCACACTTGTGCTTCAAAGTAGCACCATGATCTTTATGATAGGGAGTCTCTTATTTTATCACTTTCATATACTAAGTGGGAATTTTTCATTATAGAACTTGGCTTGTATATTCGAACGATGGGCTTCCTCAAAATACCCTAGGTCTTTGTGAGCAAGCAAGTTGGATGCACACCCACTTAGTTTGTTTTGTTGAGCTTTCATACATTTATAGCTCTAGTGCATCCATTGCATGGCAATCCCCACTCCTCAAGTTGACATCAATTGATGGGCATCTCCATAGCCTGTTGATTAGCCTCGTCAATGTGAGACTTTCTCTTTTTTGTCTTCTCCACACAACCTCCATCATCATATTCTATTCCACCCATAGTGCTATATCCATGGCTCACGCTCATGTAATTCGTGAGAGTAGAAAAAAGCTAAAGCGCATTGAAAAGTATGAACCAATTGCTTGGCTGAAACCGGGGTTGTGCATCATGGGAGTACTTGGTGTGACAAAAATGAAACATAGCCTAACTATATGATTCTGTAGAGATAAACTTTCTTTAGTCATGTTATTTTGAGAAGACATGATTACTTGTTAGTATGCTTGAAGTATTACTATTCTTGTGTCAATATGAACTTTTATCTTGAATCATTTGGATCTGAACATTCATGCCACAATAAATAAAATTACATTGAGAAATATGCTAGGTAGCATTCCACATCAAAAATTCTGTTTTTATCATTTACCTACTCGGGGACGAGCAGGAATTAAGCTTCGGGATGCTTGATACGTCTCCAACGTATCTATAATTTTTGATTGTTCCATGCTATTATATGGCCCGTTTTCGATGTTTATGGGCTTTACTATACACTTTTATATCATTTTTGGGACTAACCTACTAACCGGAGGCCCAACCCAAATTGTTGTTTTTTTGCCTATTTGAGTGTTTTGAAGAAAAGGAATATCAAACGGAGTCCAAACGGAATGAAACCTTCGGGAGCGATCTTTTTGAAACAAACGCAATCCAGGAGACTTGGAGTGGACGTCAAGAAGCAGCCGAGGCAGCCATGAGGGTGTAGGGCGCGCCCTAGGGGGGTGGGTGCACCCCCCACCCTCGTGGGCCCTTCGTGGCTCCTCTGACCGACCTCCTTCGCCTATATATATCTACGTACCCCGAAAACATCCAGGAGCATGACGAAACCCTATTTCCGCCGCCGCAATCTTCTGTACCCGTGAGATCCCATCTTGGGGCCTTTTCCGGCGCTCCGCCGGAGGGGGAATTAATCACGGAGGGCTTCTACATCAACACCATAGCCTCTCTGATGAGTTGTGAGTAGTTTACCACAGACCTTTGGGTCCATAGTTATTAGCTAGATGGATTCTTCTCTCTCTTTTAATCTCAATACTATGTTCTCCTCGATCTTCTTGGAGAACTATTCGATGTAACTCATTTTACGGTGTGTTTGTTGAGATCCGATGAATTTTGGGTTTATGATCAAGTTTATCTATTAGAAATATTTGAATCTCCTCTGAATTCTTTTATGTATGATTGGTTATCTTTCCAAGTCTCTTCAAATTATCAGTTTTGTTTGGCCTACTAGATTGATCTTTCTTGCAATGGGAGAAGTGCTTAGCTTTGAGTTCAATCTTGCGGTGTCATTTCCCAGTGACAGCAGGGGCAGCAAGGCACGTATTGTATTGTTGCCATCGAGGATAAAAATATGGGGTTTATATCATATTGCTTGAGTTTATCCCTCTACATCATGTCATCTTGCCTATTGCGTTACTCTGTCCTTATAAACTTAATACTCTAGATGCATGCTGGATAGCGGTCGATGTGTGGAGTAATAGTAGTAGATGCATGCAGGAGTCGGTCTACTTGTTGCGGACGTGATGCCTATATACATGATCATCCCTAGATATTCTCATAACTATGCACTTTTCTATCAATTGCTCGACAGTAATTTGTTCACCCACCGTAATTCTTATGCTATCTTGAGAGAAGCCACTAGTGAAACCTATGGCCCCCGGGTCTATTTTCCATCATATAAGTTTCCATTCTAATTTATTTTTCAATCTATATCATAAAAATACCAAAAATATTTATCTTATCTTATTATCTCTATCAGATCTCACTTTCGCAAGTGGCCATGAAGGGATTGACAACCCCTTTATCGTGTTGGTTGCGAGGTTCTTGTTTGTTTGTGTAGGTATGAGGGACTTGTGTGGAGCCTCCTACTGGATTGATACCTTGGTTCTCAAAAACTGAGGGAAATACTTACGCTACTTTGCTGCATCACCCTTTCCTCTTCAAGGGAAAACCAACGCAGTGTTCAAGAGGTAGCAAGAAGGATTTCTGGCGCCGTTGCCGGGGAGGTCTTCGCTCAAGTCAAGAAATACCAAGTACCCATCACAAACTCATCTCCCTCGCATTACATTATTTGCCATTTGCCTCTCGTTTTCCTCTCCCCCACTTCACCCTTGCCGTTTTATTTGCCCTCTCTTTTCCATTTGCCTCTTTTTCGCTTGCCTCTTATGCGCCTGTTTGCCCTAATGGCCTTGCCTAAAAACGCCTATCTTCACCTTCGAAGGCTGGAAGAGATCGAAATCAACGTTAGAAGCTTTATGGCTTTACAATTTGAGCATAATAATTTCTTTAGAAACGAGCTTAAAGAACAAAAAAAGCTTTATGGAATACATGAATAAAGATCTTGATGATATGTCTAAGGAATTTTATGGTTTGAATTCTCAGTTTGCTCGTCTTGAAAAATCAATTGCCCAAATTTCCGATAAGCGAGCCACCTTAGTTAATAAGATGGCCGCCAAACCAGAAGGGTTAGAAAGAAATAATGATGAAGATCTAAAAGTGATTGATGTGTCTCCTCTTAAATCTTTGTTTTGCAATATGAATCTTGATAATAATGGGACTCGAGATGAGTCAACTTTAGTTCAAAGGTGTCCCAATGATTCGGAGTTTTTAGATCTTGATGCTAAAATTGGTAAAAGTGGGATTGGAGAGGTCAAAACTTTACATAGCAATGGACCCACTATTTTGGATTTCAAGGAATTTAATTATGATAATTGTTCTTTAATAGATTGTATTTCCTTGTTGCAATCCGTGTTGAATTCTCCTAATGGTTATAGCCAAAATAAAGCTTTTACTAAACATATCGTTGATGCTTTGATGCAATCTTATGAAGAAAAACTTGAATTAGAAGTTTCTATCCCTAGAAAACTTAATGATGAGTGGGAACCTACTATTAAAATTAAAATTAAAGATCATTAATGCTATGCTTTGTCTGATTTGGGTTCTAGTGTTTCCACGATTCCCAAAACTTTATGTGATGTGCTAGGTTTCCGTGAATTTGATGATTGCTCTTTAAACTTGCACCTTGCGGATTCCACCATTAAGAAACCTATGGGAAGGATTAATGATTTCCTTATTGTTGCAAATAGGAATTATGTTCCCGTATATTTTATCGATCTTGATATAGATTGCAATCTTTCATGTCCTATTATTCTTGGTAGACCTTTCCTTAGAATGATTGGTGGAATTATTGATACTAGCAAACATGCTCGTGCGTTGCAACGGTAGATACAAAATTACACGTTGGTCGAATAAGTATGACTCAATACCCCGACATATCAGTATCTTCTATTTTAACACAGTGGCTCATCATTTTGCCACTTATCTTTCTTCCGACTCTCGCTGATGATGGATGTGATGTCCATGTGATCACAATGCATTCGACATGGTAAATCCCAATGCAACGAGCTTGCCACCGCATGACACACTTGTCATTGTGTAGCGCAAGAAAATGTTTAAAACTTTAAAAATAAATCTCATCTACCACGAACTACTCCCAACGCCTAGACATATAAAGACTTTCCAAAAACTAATCAAAACCTAGACATAAAAGACTATTGAAATGGTGAAAAGTTTTTTCAATTGACATACATTTAAAAAAACATTTTTAAAAATTCGTAAACATTTTTTTAGATGAACATTTATTGAACACATGAATAGTTTTTTAGTTCCTGAACATTTTTTTAATTAATGATTTTTTTTAAATTAGGGCAAAAAATTGAAATTTGCAGAAAAGGTGAATATTTTTTGATAATTTTATAAAATTTCATGGATATTTTTTTAGATTCGCAAATATGTTTTGTATACATTATCATTTTTTCAAAATCAAGAACATGGTTTATTTCCTGACAATTGTTTTTCCAAATTGTGATTTGTTTTATAATTTGCCAACATTTTTGTAAAATTACCAACGTTTTTTGAAATAACGAAACATTTATGATTTTTTGAACATTTTTAAATTTCCTAGACATTTTTAAAATTTGTCAATCTCGAATTAATTTAAAGAAGAAGTAAAAAACAGAAAAGATAAAAAAATGAAATGAAAAAACAGCGACGCCACGCCCCGCGGGCCGGCCCATGAAAACATACAGGGGGGGATGAGGTGGGTGAGAAAAAGAAGTGAGAATATCGATAGAAGCAGGGTTCGATCCCTGCTCTTCCCAGTGGAAGTACCAGGCTTCTGCCAATACGCCACCGGTGCGCATTTGATTTAGACTGGGTATCTTAGGTATAAAACACTTACTACGACGGTGACTTAAAAATACGAACCGCGTTGTTCACTTATGGATGGCATAGCGGGTAATATAAAACAACTTCGAGGGTAATTTTTTAGACGGACGACCAGAAGCAATACTTGGTTTATTAGTAGGTATAGATGAAGGAAGGAAATATTAGATTCCAATTTCCATTAAGGAAAGGCATGGAACACTTTCCTAGAAATAAAATCAAATTACCTTATGAATCTATTATGAGGGCCACTTATGAATTGAATACCAAAGATGACAATACTTAGATCTATTCTCGCTTTTATGCCTAGCTAGGGGCGTTAAACGATAGCGCTTGTTGGGAGGCAACCCAATGTTATTTTTGGTCCTTGCTTTTTGTTCCTGTTCAGTACTAAATAATTCATCTAGCCTCTATTTAGATGTGGTTTTATGTTTTAATTAGTGCTTGTGCCAACTAGAGCCTATAGGATCATCTTGGGTGATAGTTAATTTGATCTTGCTGAAAAACAGAAACTTCTGCGCACGAGAATAATTTTAATAAATCATAGAAACGTGCTTTTGAGTTGATTCATTTTGAAGTACATCAATAGGAAAATGGACTAGTACTTACTATTTTGGTAGGGTTTTTAGAGTTCCAGAAGTATTCAAAAGTTATAGATTGCCTCAGACTGTTTTGTTTTTGACAGATTCTGTTTTTCTTGTGTTGTTTGCTTATTTTGATGAATCTATGGCTAGTATCGGGGGGTATGAACCATAGAGAAGTTGGAAAACATTAGGTTTAACACCAATATAAATAAAGAATGAGTTCATTACAGTACCTTAAGTGGTGGTTTTTCTTTCTTGCACTAAAGGAGCTCATGAGATTTCCTGTTGAGTTTTGTGTTGTGAAGTTTTCAAGTTTTGGGTAAAGATTTCATGGACTATGGAATAAGGAGTGGCAAGAGCCTAAGATTGGGGATGCCCATGGCACCCCAAGATAATTCAAGGACAACCAAAAGCCTAAGCTTGGGTATGCCCCGGAAGGCATCCCCTCTTTCGTCTTCTTCTATCGGTAACTTTACTTGGAGCTATATTTTTATTCACCACATGATATGTGTTTTGCTTGGAGCGTCTTGTATGATATGAGTCTTTGCTTTTTAGTTTACCAGAATCATCCTTCCTATACACACCTTTTGGAGAGGCACACATGATTCGGAATTTATTAGAATACTCTATGTGCTTCACTTATATCTTTTGAGCTAGACAGTTTCGCTCTAGTGCTTCACTTATATCTTTTAGAGCATGGCGGTGGTTTTATTTTGTAGAAATTATTGATCTCTCTTGCATCACTTATATTATTTTGAGAGTCTTTTAGAACAGCATGGTATTTGCTATGGTTATAAAATTGGTCCTGGAATGATGGGCATCCAAGTTGGGTATAATAAAAACTATCATAGAAAGTGAATTGAATACTATGATCAACTTGATGCTTGATAATTGTTTTGAGATATAAAGGTGGTAATGCTAGAGTCATGCTAGTTGGGTAATTATGCAATTCAAAAATACTTGTGTTAAAGTTGGCAACTCCCGTAGCATGCATGTATGGTAAAAGTTGTGTAAAAATTTTGTTGCATGGGGTGCTCCTTTGATTGCCTTCCTTATGTGTGGAGGTCGGGATCGCGCGATGGTTAACTCCTACCAACCCTTCCCCTAGGAGCATGCATAGTAGTACTTTGCTTCGGGGGCTAATAAAACTTTTATAATAAGTATATGAGTTCTTTATAACTAATGTGAGTCCATGGATTACACGCACTCTTACCCTTCCATCATTGCTAGCCTCTACGGTACCGTGCACTGCCATTTCTCACCTTGAGAGTTGGTGCAAACTTCATCGGTGCATCCAAACCCTGTGATACGATACGCTCTATCACACATAAACTATGGGGAACGTAGCAGAAATTCAAAAAAATTCCTACGAGTCACCAAGATCTATCTATGGAGGGACTAGCAACGAGAGAGGGGGGAGTGCATCTACATACCCTTGTAGATCGCTAAGCGGAAGGGTTCAAGAGAACGGGGTTGAGGGAGTCGTACTCGTCGTGATCCAAATCACCGGAGATCCTAGTGCCGAACGGACGGCACCTCCGCGTTCAACACACGTGTAGCCCAGTGACGTCTCCCACGCCTTGATCCAGCAAGGAGAGAGGGAGAGGTTGGGGAAGACTCCGTCCAGCAGCAGAACAACGGAGTGGTGGTAGTGGAGGAGCGTGGCACTCCAGCAGGGCTTCGCCAAGCACCGCAAGAGACGAGGAGGGAGAGAGGTAGGGATGCGCCAGGGAGAGGTCAAAACTCATGTGTTGGCAGCCCCAAAGACCTCAACTATATATAGGGGAGAGGGAGGGGGCTGCGCCCCCTCTAGGGTTCCCACCCCAAGGGGTGCGGCAGCCCCAAAACCCATCTAGGGTGGCGGCCAAGGGGAGGAGAGGGGGAAACTTGCCCCCCAAGTAAGGTGGAGGCGCCCCCTCCCCAAACCCTAGGCGCCTTGGGCCCTGGTGGGGGGGCGCACCAGCCCACCTGGGGCTGGTTCCCATCCCACACTTGGCCCATGCTGCCCTCTGGGGCCGGTGGCCCCACTTGGTGGACCCCCGGGACCCTCCCGGTGGTCCCGGTACGTTACCGATAGCACCCGAAACTTTTCTGGTGACCAAAACAGGACTTCCCATATATAAATCTTTACCTCCGGATCATTCCGGAACTCCTCGTGACGTCCGGGATCTCATCCGGGACTCCGAACAACATTCGGTAACCACGTATATCTATTCCCTATAACCCTAGCGTCATCGAACCTTAAGTGTGTAGACCCTACGGGTTCGGGAACCATGCAGACATGACCGAGACGTTCTCCGGTCAATAACCAACAGCGGGATCTGGATACCCATGTTGGTTCCCACATGTTCCACGATGATCTCATCAAATGAACCATGATGTCGAGGATTCAATCAATCCCGTATTCAATTCCCTTTGTCTAGCGGTATAGTACTTGCCCGAGATTCGCTCGTCGGTATGCCGATACCTTGTTCAATCTCGTTACCGGCAAGTCTCTTTACTCGTTCCGTAACACATCATCCTGTGATCAACCCCTTGGTCATATTGTGCACATTATGATGATGTCCTACCGAGTGGGCCCAAAGATACCTCTCCGTCACACGGAGTGACAAATCCCAGTCTCGATTCGTGCCAACCCAACAGACACTTTCGGAGATACCCGTAGTGCACCTTTATAGTCACCCAGTTACGTTGTGACGTTTGGTACACCCAAAGAATTCCTAATGTATCCCGGAATTGCACAATCTCATGGTCTAAGAAAATGATACTTGACATTAGAAAAGCTTTAGCATACAAACTACACGATCGTTGTGCTAGGCTTAGGATTGGGTCTTGTCCATCACATCATTCTCCTAATGATGTGATCATGTTATCAACGACATCCAATGTCCATGGTTAGGAAACCGTAACCATCTATTGATCAACGAGCTAGTCAACTAGAGGCTTACTAGGGACATGGTGGTGTCTATGTACCCACACATGTATCTGAGTTTCCTATCAATACAATTATAGCATGGATAATAAACGATTATCATGAACAAGGAAATATAATAATAATAACTGATTTATTATTGCCTCTAGGGCATATTTCCAACAGTCTCCCACTTGCACTAGAGTCAATAATCTAGTTCATATTGCCATGTGATTAACACTCACAGGTCACATCGCCATGTGACCAACATCCAAAGAGTTTACTAGTGTCACTAAACTAGTTCACATCATCATGTGATTAAGACTCAATGAGTTATGGGGTTTGATCATGTTTTGCCTGTGAGAGAGGTTTTAGTCAACGGGTCTGCAACATTCATATCCGTATGTACTTTGCAAATCTCTAGGTCATATTGTAAATGCTGCTTCCACGCTCCACATGAAGCTATTCCAAATGGTTGCTCCACTATACGTATCCGGTTTGCTACTCAGAGTCACTCGGATAGGTGTTAAAGCTTGCATCGACGTAACCCTTTACGCCGAACTCTTTATCACCTCCATAATCGAGAAACATGTCCTTATTTACTCCAAGGACAATTTTGACTGTTGTCCAATGATCGATTCCTGGATCATTCTTGTACCCCTTGACTAACTCATGGCAAGGCACACTTCCGGTGCGGTAGACAGCATAGCATACTATAGAGCCTACGTCTGAAGCATAGGGGACGACCTTCGTCCTTTCTCTCTCTTCTGCCGTGGTCGAGCTTTAACTCTTAACTTCATACCTTACAACTCAGGCAAGAACTCCTTCTTTGACTGATCCATCTTGAACACCTTCAAGATCATGTTAAGGTATGTGCTCACTTGAAAGTACCATTCAGCGGGTTTTTTTATCTATCCTCATAGATCTTGATGCTCAATGTTCAAGCAGCTTAATCCAGGTTTTCTATTGAAAAACACCTTTCAAACGACCCTATATGCTTTCAAGAAATTCTACATCATTTCTGATCAACAATATGTCAACAACATATACTCATCAGAAATTCTATAGTGCTCCCACTCACTTCTTTGGAAATACAAGTTTCTCATAAACTTTGTATAAACCCAAAATCTTTAATCATCTCATCAAAGCGTATATTCCAACTCCGAGATGCTTACTCTAGTCCTTAGAAGGATTGCTGGAGCTTTGCATGCTTGTTAGCATCTTTCAGGATTGACAAAACCTTCTGGTTGTATCACATACAACCTTTCCTCAAGAAAACTGTCGAGGAAACAATGTTTTGACATTCTATCTGCAAGATTTCATAAGTAATGCAGTAACTGCTAATCCAATTCCAATAGACTCTTAGCATCGCTACGAGTGAGAAAGCCTCACCGTAGTCAACTCCTTGAACTTGTCGGAAAACATCTTAATGACAAGTCGAGCTTTCTTAATGGTAATACTTACCATCATTGTCCGTCTTCCTTTTAAAATCCATCTGCACCCAATAGCCTTACGACCATCAAGTAGTTCTGCCAAAGTCTACACTTTGTTTTCACACATGGATCCTCTCTCGGATTTTATGGCCTCGAGCCATTCATCGGAATCCGGGCCCACCATCACTTCTCCATAGCTCGTAGGTTCATTTTTGTGTAGCAACATGACCTCCAAGACAGGATTACGTACCACTCTGAAGCAGTACGCATCCTTGTCGACCTACGAGGTTTGGTAGTGACTTGATCCGAAGTTTCATGATCACTATCATAAGCTTCTACTTCAATTGGTGTAGGTGCCACAGGAACAACTTCCTGTGCCCTGCTACACACTAGTTGAAGTGACGGTTCAATAACCTCATCAAGTCTCCACCATCCCTCCACTCAATTCTTTTGAGAGAAACTTTTCCTCGAGAAAGGACCCGTTTCTAGAAACAATTACTTTCGCTTCCGGATCTGAGATAGGAGGTATGCCCAACCATTTTGGGTATCCTATGAAGATGCATTTATCCGTTTTGGGTTCGAGCTTATCACGATGAAACTTTTTCACATAAGCATCGCAACCCCAAACTTTCAAGAAACGACAGCTTAGGTTTCTCTAAACCATAGTTCATACGGAGTTGTCTCAACGGAATTACGTGGTGCCCTATTTAAAGTGAATGTGGTTGTCTCTAGTGCCTAACCCATGAACGATAGTGGTAATTCGATAAGAGACATCATGGTACGCACCATATCCAATAGGGTGCAACTATGATGTTCGGACACACCATCACACTATGGTATTCTAGGCGGTATTAATTGTGAAACAATTTCCACAATGTCTTAATTGCGTGCCAAAGCTCGTAACTCAGATACTCATCTCTATGATCATATCATAGACATTTTATCCTCTTGTCACGATGATCTTCAACTTCACTCTGAAATTACTTGAACCATTCAATAATTCAGACTTGTGTTTCATCAAGTAAATATACTCAGTATCTACTCAAATCATCCGTGAAGTAAGAACATAACGATATCCACTGCGTGCCTCAGCACTCATTGGACTGCACACATCAAAATGTATTACTTCCAACAAGTTGCTTTCTTGTTCCATTTTACTGAAAACGATGCTTTCAGTCATCTTGCCCATGTGGTATGATTTGCATGTCTCAAGTGATTTAGAATCAAGTGAGTCCAAACGATCCATCTGCATGGAGTTTCTTGATGCATATATACCAATAGACATGGTTCACATGTCTCAAACTTCTCAAAAATGAGTGAGTCCAAAGATCCATCAACATGGAGCTTCTTCATGCGTTTTATACCAACATGACTCAAATGGCAGTGCCACAAGCAGGTGGTACTACCATTACTATCTTATATCTTTTGGCATGAACATGTGTATCACTACGATCGAGATTCAATAAACCATTCATTTTAGGTGCCAGACCATTGAAGGTATTATTCAAATAAACAGAGTAACCATTATTCTCCTTAAATGAATAACCGTATTGCTATAGACATAATCGAATCATGTCTATGCTCAACACAAACACCAAATAACAATTATTTAGGTTTAACACCAATCTCAATGGTAGAGGGAGCATGCGATGCTTGATCATATCAACCTTGGAAACACTTCCAACACATATCGTCAGCTCACCTTTAGCTAGTCTCCGTTTATTCCATAGCTTTTATTTCGAGTTACTAACACTTAGCAACCGAACCGGTATCTAATACCCTGGTGCTACTAGGAGTACTAGTAAAGTACACATTAACATAGTGTATCTCCAATATACTTCTGTTGACCTTGCCTGCCTTCTTATCTACCAAGTATCTAGGGTGGTTCTGCTTTAGTGTCCGTTCCTCTAATTACAGAAGCACTTAGTCTCGGGTTTGGGTTCAACCTTGGGTTTTCACTAGAGCAGCAATTGTTTTGTCGTTTCATGAAGTATCCCTTCTTGCCCTTGCCCTTCTTGAAACTAGTGGTTTTACTAACCATCAACAATTGATGCTCCTACTTGACTTCTACTTTCACGGTGTCAAACATCGCAAATACTTCAAGGATCATCATATCTATCCCTGATATGTTATAGTTCATCACGAAGCTCTAGTAGCTTGGTGGCAATGACTTTGGAGAAACATCACTATCTCATCTAGAAGATTAACTCCCACTCGATTTAAGTGATTGTTGTACCCACACAATCTGAGTACAAGCTCAACGATTGAGCTTTTCTCCCTTAGTTTGTAGGCCAAGAAGCTCGTCGGAGGTCTTATAACTCTGACGTGGGCACGAGCCTAAAATCCCAATTTCAGCCCTCGAAACTTCTTCCCGACGTTTTGAAAACGTCTTTGGTGCCTCAACTCTAAACCGTTTAACTGAACTATCACGTAGTTATCAAAACGTGTATGTCAAATGTTCGCAACATCCACAGACGACGTTCGAGGTTCAGCACACCGAGCGGTGCATTAAGGACATAAGCCTTCTACGAAGCAACGAGGACAATCCTCAGTTTACGGACCCAGTCTGCATAATTGCTACTATCAACTTTCAACTAAATTTTCTCTAGGAACATATCTAAAACAGTAGAACTAAAGCGTGAGCTACGACATAATTTGCAAAAACCTTTTGACTATGTTCAGGATAATTAAGTTCATCTTATGAACTCCCACTCAGACAGATATCCCTCTAGTCATCTAAGTGATACATGATCCGAGTCAACTAGGCCGTGTCCGATTATCACGTGAGACGGACTAGTCATCATCGGTGAACATCTTCATGTTGATCGTATCTACCATACGACTCATGCTCAACCTTTTGGTCTCTTGTGTTTCGAGGCCATGTCTGTACATGCTAGGCTCGTCAAGTCAACCTAAGTGTTTCGCGTGTGTAAATCTCGCTTACACCCGTTGTATGTGAACGTTAGAATCTATCACACCCGATCATCATGTGGTGCTTCGAAACAACGAACTTTCGCAACGGTGCACAGTTAGGGGGAACACTTTCTTGAAATTTTAATGAGGGATCATCTTATTTACTACCGTCGTTCTAAGCAAATAAGATGCATAAACATGATAAACATCACATGCACTCAAATAGTGACATGATATGGCCAATATCATTTTGCTCCTTTTGATCTCCATCTTCGGGGCTCCATGATCATCATCGTCACCGGCATGACACCATGATCTCCATCATCGTGTCTCCATGAAGTTGTCTCGCCAACTATTACTTCTACTACTATGGCTAACGGTTTAGCAATAAAGTAAAGTAATTACATGGCGTTGTTCAGTGACATGCAGGTCATCCAATAAATAAAGACAACTCCTATGGCTCCTGCCGGTTGTCATACTCATCGACATGCAAGTCATGATTCCTATTACAAGAACATGATCAATCTCATACATCACATATCATTCATCACATTCTTTTTGGCCATATCACATCACATAGCATACCCTGCAAAAACAAGTTAGACGTCCTCTAATTTTTGTTTGCATGTTCTTACGTGGCTGCTATGAGTCTCTAGCAAGAACGTTTCTTACCTACGCAAAACCACAACGTGATATGTCAATTGCTATTTACCCTTCATAAGGACCCTTTTCATCGAATCCGATCCGACTAAAGTGGGAGAGAGTGGCACCCGCTAGCCACCTTATGCAACAAGTGCATGTCAGTCGGTGGAACCTGTCTCACGTAAGTGTACGTGTAAGGTCGGTCCGGGTCGCTTCATCCCACAATACCGTCGAAACAAGATTGGACTAGTAACTGTAAGCATATTGAACAAAATCAACGCCCACAACAACTTGTGTTCTACTCATGCATAGAATCTACGCAATAGACCTAGCTTTGATACCACTGTGGGGAACGTAGTAGAAATTCAAAAAATTTCCTACGAGTCACCAAGATCTATCTATGGAGAGACTAGCAACAAGAGAGAGGGGAGTGCATCTACATACCCTTGTAGATCGCTAAGCGGAAGCGTTCAAGAGAACGGGGTTGAGGGAGTCGTACTCGTCGTGATCCAAATCACCGGAGATCCTAGTGCCGAACGAACGGCACCTCCGCGTTCAACACACGTGCAGCCCGGTGACGTCTCCCACGCCTTGATCCAGCAAGGAGAGAGGGAGAGGTTGGGGAAGACTCCGTCCAGCAGCAGCACAATGGCGTGGTGGTGGTGGAGGAGCGTGGCACTCCAGCAGGGCTTCGCCAAGCACCGCAAGAGACGAGGAGGGAGAGAGGTAGGGCTGCGCTAGGGAGAGGTCAAAACTCATGTGTTGGCGGCCCCAAAGACCTCAACTATATATAGGGGAGCGGGAGGGGGCTGCGCCCCCTCTAGGGTTCCCACCTCAAGGGGTGCTGCAGCCCCAAAACCCATCTAGGGTGGCGGCCAAGGGGGGGAGAGGGGGAAACTTGCCCCCCAAGTAAGGTGGAGGCGCCCCCTCCCCAAACCCTAGGCGCCTTGGGCCCTGGTGGGGGGGCGCACCAGCCCACCTGGGGCTGGTTCCCATCCCACACTTGGCCCATGCTGCCCTCTGGGGCCGGTGGCCCCACTTGGTGGACCCCCGGGACCCTCCAGGTGGTCCCGGTACATTATCGATAGCACCCGAAACTTTTCCGGTGACCAAAACAGGACTTCCCATATATAAATATTTACCTCCGGATCATTCCAGAACTCCTCGTGCGACCGGGTTCTCATCCAGGACTCCGAACAACATTCAGTAACCACGTATATCTGTTCCCTATAACCCTAGCATCATCGAACCTTAAGTGTGTAGACCCTACGGGTTCGGGAACCATGCAGACATGACCGAGACGTTCTCCGGTCAATAACCAATAGCGGGATCTGGATACCCATGTTGGTTCCCACATGTTCCACGATGATCTCATCGGATGAACCACGATGTCGAGGATTCAATCAATCCTGTATTCAATTCCCTTTGTCTAGCGGTATAGTACTTGCCCGAGATTCGATCATCGGTATGCCGATACCTTGTTCAATCTCGTTACCGGCAAGTCTCTTTACTCGTTCCATAACACATCATCCCGTGATCAACCCCTTGGTCACATTGTGCACATTATGATGATGTCCTACCGAGTGGGCCTAGAGATACCTCTCCGTCACACGGAGTGACAAATCCCAGTCTCGATTCGTGCCAACCCAACAGACACTTTCGGAGATACCCATAGTGCACCTTTATAGTCACCCAGTTACATTGTGACATTTGGTACACCCAAAGCATTCCTGCGGTATCCGGGAGTTGCACAATCTCATGGTCTAAGGAAATGATACTTGACATTAGAAAAGCTTTAGCATACGAACTACACAATCCTTGTGCTAGGCTTAGGATTGGGTCTTGTCCATCACATCATTCTCCTAATGATGTGATCCCGTTATCAATGACATCCAATGTCCATGGTCAGGAAACCGTAACCATCTATTGATCAACGAGCTAGTCAACTAGAGGCTTACTAGGGACATGGTGTTGTCTATGTACCCACACATGTATCTGAGTTTCCTATCGATACAATTATAGCATGGATAATAAACGATTATCATGAACAAGGAAATATAATAATAATAACTAATTTATTACTGCCTCTAGGGCATATTTCCAACATAAACCTCCTTATATATTCCTCAAAACAGCCACTATACCTACCTATTATGGCATTTCCATAACCATTCCGAGATATATTGCCATGCAACTTTCCACCATTCCGTTTATTATGACACGCTCCATCATTTTCATATTGATTTTGCATGATCATGTAGTTGACATCGTATCTGTGGCAAAGCCACCATTTATAATTTTTCATACATGTCACTCTTTACTCATTGCATATCCCGGTACACCTCCGGAGGCATTCATAGAGAGTCATATCTTGTTCTAGTATCGAGTTGTAATCCATGAGTTGTAAATAAATTGAAGTGTGATCGTCCTTATTATTAGAGTATTGTCCCTTAAAAAAGGCCAAAAAAGGCCAAATAAAAAAAGAAAGGCCCAAAAAAGGGGGACAATGTTACTATCCTTTTCCACACTTGTGCTTCAAAGTAGCACCATGATCTTTATGATAGGGAGTCTCTTATTTTATCACTTTCATATACTAAGTGGGAATTTTTCATTATAGAACTTGGATTGTATATTCCAACGATGGGCTTCCTCAAAATACCCTAGGTCTTTGTGAGCAAGCAAGTTGGATGCACACCCACTTAGTTTCTTTTGTTGAGCTTTCATACATTTATAGCTCTAGTGCATCCGTTGCATGGCAATCCCTACTCCTCATGTTGACATCAATTGATGGGCATCTCCATAACCCGTTGATTAGCCTCGTCAATGTGAGACTTTCTCTTTTATTTTTCTTCTCCACACAACCTCCATCATCATATTCTATTCCACCCATAGCGCTATATCCATGGCTCACGCTCATGTATTGCGTGAGAGTTGAAAAAAGCTGAAGCGCGCTAAAAAGTATGAACCAATTGCTTGGCTGAAACCAGGGTTGTGCATGATGGGAGTACTTGGTGTGACGAAAATGAAACATAGCCTAACTATATGATTTTGTAGGGATAAACTTTCTTTAGCCATGTTATTTTGAGAAGACATGATTACTTGTTAGTATGCTTGAAGTATTACTATTTTATGTCAATATGAACTTTTATCTTGAATCATTTCAAACTGAACATTCATGCCACAATAAAGAAAATTACATTGAGAAATATGCTAGGTGGCATTCCACATCAAAAATTCTGTTTTCATCATTTACCTACTTGGGGACGAGCAGGAATTAAGCTTGGGGATGCTTGATACGTCTCCAACGTATCTATAATTTTTGATTGTTCCATGCTATTATATGGCCCGTTTTGGATGTTTATGGGCTTTACTATACACTTCTATATCATTTTGGGGACTAACCTACTAACCGGAGGCCCGACCCAAATTGTTGTTTTTTTGCCTATTTGAGTGTTTCGAAGAAAAGGAATATCAAACGGAGCCCAAACGGAATGAAACCTTCGGGAGCGATCTTTTTGGAACAAACGCAATCCAGGAGACTTGGAGTGGACGTCAAGAAGCAGCCGAGGCGGCCACGAGGGTGCAGGGCACGCCCCCCACCCTCGTGGGCCCCTCGTTGCTCCCCTGACCGACCTCCTTCGCCTATATATATCTACGTACCCCAAAAACATCCAGGATCACGACGAAACCCTATTTCCACCACCGCAATCTTCTGTACCCGTGAGATCCCATATTGGGGCCTTTTCCGGCGCTCCGCCGGAAGGGGAATCGATCACAGAGGGCTTCTACATCAACACCATAGCCTCTCCGATGAGTTGTGAGTAGTTTACCACAGACCTTCGGGTCCATAGTTATTAGCTAGATGGCTTCTTCTCTCTCTTTGAATCTCAATACTATGTTCTCCTCGATCTTCTTGGAGATCTATTCGATGTAACTCTTTTTGCGGTGTGTTTGTCGAGATCCGAAGAATTGTGGGTTTATGATCAAGTTTATCTATGAGAAATATTTTAATCTCCTCTGAATTCTTTTATGTATGATTGGTTATCTTTGCAAGTCTCTTCGAATTATCAGTTTGGTTTGGCCTACTAGATTGATCTTTCTTGCAATGGGAGAAGTGCTCAGCTTTGGGTTCAATCTTGCGGTGTCCTTTCCCAGTGACAGCAGGGGCAGCAAGGCACGTATTGTATTGTTGCCATCGAGGATAAAAAGATGGGGTTCATATCATATTGCTTGAGTTTATCCCTCTACATCATGTCATCTTGCCTAATGTGTTACTTTGTTCTTATGAACTTAATACTCTAGATGCATGCTGGATAGCAGTCGATGTGTGGAGTAATAGTAGTAGATGCAGGAAGGAGTCGGTCTACTTGTCGCGGACGTGATGCCTATATACATGATCATGCCTAGATATTCTCATAACTATGCACTTTTCTATCAATTGCTCGATAGTAATTTGTTCACGCACCGTAATACTTGTGCTATCTTGAGAGAATCCACTAGTGAAACCTATGGCCCCTGGGTCTATTTTCCATCATATAAGTTTCCAATCTACTTTATTTTGCAATGTTTACTTTTCAATCTATATCATAAAAATACCAAAAATATTTATCTTATCTTATTATCTCTATCAGATCTCACTTTCGCAAGTGGACATGAAGGGATTGACAACCCCTTTATCGCATTGGTTGCCAGGTTCTTGTTTGTTTGTGTAGGTATGAGGGACTTGCGTGGAGCCTCCTACTGGATTGAAACCTTGGTTCTCAAAAACTGAGGGAAATACTTACGCTACTTTGCTGCATCACCCTTTCCTCTTCAAGGGAAAACCAACGCAGTGCTCAAGAGGTAGCAGTGGCTGAGCTACAAATATTATGTCAGCTATATGATCATGCAGAGCAATATGACAATGACAATGTGTGTCATATGAAAAACAGAATGATGGAAGTTGCATGGCAATATATCTCAGAATGGCTATGGAAATGCCATAATAGGTTGGTATGGTGGCTGTTTTGAGGAAGATATAAGCAGGCTTATGTGTGATAGAGCGTATCATATCACGGGGTTTGGATGCACTAGTGAAGTTTGCACCAATTCTCGAGGTGAGAAAGGGCAATGTACGGTATCGAAGAGGCTAGAAAAATGCGGAAATGTGAGAGTGCGTATAATCCATGGACTTGCATTAGTCATAAAGAACTAACATACTTATTACGAAAGTTTATTAGCCCTCAAAGTAAATTACTACTACGCATGCCCCTATGGTGATAGATTGGTAGGAAAGACCATCGCTCGTCCTCGATTGCCACTCATAAGGAAGACAATCAATAATAAATCATGCTCCAACTTCTTAGGATAATTAGAGACCATATGTGCATGCTTCGGGAATCACAAACCTTAACGCCAATATTCTTACTAAACCACAATCATTAACTAGTACCTCCCACATACCATCTTAACATCGCAAAACTATTGCAAGGAATCAAACTTATCATATTCAGTGATCTACAAGAAAGTTTTTTATCATATTAGGACCAATTTCATAACCCGTGCATATTGCCATTACTATTTATCAAACTCTCAAAAAGATATAAGTAAAACATGAGAGTTCAACTACTTCTTCAAAATATAACCACCATCGTGCTCTAACAGATATAAGTGAAGCACTAGAGCAACTGCCTACCTCAAAAGATATAAGTGAAGCACAAAGAGTATTCTAACAAATCACGAATAAATGTGTGTACCTCTCCAAAGGTGTGTGCAACAAAGATGATTGTGGCAAACTAAAAATCAAATAAAGCAAATACTCATATAATACACGACGCTCCAAGCAAAACTCATATCATGTGATAAATAAAAACATAGCTCCAAGTAATTTACCGATGGTTGTTAGACGAAAGAGGGGATGCCTTCCGGGGCATCCCCAAGATTAGACGCTTGGGTCTCCTTGAATATTACCTTGGGGTTCCTTGGGCATCCCCAAGATTAGGGTATTTCTACTCCTTATTCCTTCATCCATCACGATCTCACTTAAACTTGAAAACTTCAGAACACAAAAATCAACAGAAACCTCGCGAGATCTGTTAGTACAACAACCAAATCGCAAACTTTAGGTACTATTATGAACCCATCCATATTTTATTATTGCATAATACCTAGTTTATTCAAACTTCTCCATGACTTATACCCCCCTATGCAATCCATAGATTCATCAAAACAAGCAAAGTATGCAAGGAAAACAGAATCTGTCTAAAATAGGACAGTCTATAGTAATCTGAATAATGACTATACTTATATAACTCTAAAAATTCTAAAAAATCAGGAAAACATGGGGAAATTTGTATATCAATCATGTGTAAAACATTCAAATCAAAAGCACATTCCAGTGATTTTTAGATTTTTCTGGAGTGGGCGGAAAAGTTTCTGTTTTTTCATAGAATCAAGTCAACTATCAACCAAATCATCTCAAAGGCTTTACTTGGCACAAAAACTAATTAAACCTCAAAAACACAACCATAATAGTGGAATAATTGTGTGCACACTCAAAATCAGAAGAGATAACTATTAGGTTGTCTCCCAACAAGCTCTTTCCTTACAACCATTAAGATAGGCTTAAGATGCTATTGATGCTCACATAAAAGATAATAATTGAAACACAAAGAGAGAATCATGTAGCATGTGAAAAACACATTTAATTCTAACATACTTATTATGCATATACATTTTATAATCAAACAAATTATCAAGGCAAGAAAAAACTAGCATATGCAAGGAAGAAAAATGAAACAATAGCAATATCAACATGAAGAGAGGTAATTTAGTAACATGAAGATTTCTAAACCATATTTGCCTCTCTCATAATAATTACATGTAGGATCATATTCAAATTAAAAAAATATAGCTATCACATAAAATATTCTCTTCATGATCCACATGCATAAAAGTCTTATAATCTTCCAAGATAGCAGGATTAACATCAAATAAAGCCATGACCTCTTGGAACCCACTTCTATCAAAAAATTCATAAGGTTGAACACTCTCCAAATATGTGGGATTTTTATTTCTTAAAGTTGACACTCTTCCAAACCTACTTTCAATAGTATTGCAAACATTATTATCAATATCATATCCATCAGGAGGATTAAATAAATTCTCAAGATCATAAGAAGCATCATTATCCCAATCATGATCATTGCAATAAATATTGGACAATAACAAAATTATCATCTCCAAGCTTGTAGCTTTGCATATCATTAGCACAATTGACATTAATATAATTTATAGTGACATCATTGCAATCATGCTTTTCATTCAAGGAGCTATCATGAATCACTTCATAAATTTCTTCTTTTAACACTCCATCACAATTTTTAGATTCATGATATTCAAGCAAAACTTCATAGAGGTAGTCAAGTGCACTCAACTCACTAGCAATTGGTTCATCATAGTTGGATATTTCTGTTTTTAAGTGTTGACAAGAAGGCAATAAAAGCAAGCAAAACAAAATATTTCTGTGCTTTTGCAAAAAAAATAGAAGTGGGAGAGATGAAATCGAGAGGCAAAGGCAAATGAAAATAAGAGCAAGTAGATGATAGTTTATGTGAAGGTACTTGATAGATTTTGGTGAAGTCTCCCCGGCAACAGCACCAGAAATTATTCCTGCTACTTGTGAGCTGCGTTGAGATTTCCTCAAAGAGGAGAGGATGAAGCAGTACGGTAGAGATAAGTACTACCCTCGGTTAAGAACCAAGGTTATCAATCCAGCAGAAAAACCATGCAAAACCTCGTTAACAGTACCTGCACACACAATAAGCAAATTCTTGCACCAAACGCAAACAAGGGGGTTGTCAATCCCCTCGGCGGTTATTTGCAAGGATCAAATCTTGTAGTGGTAGATAGATATAAAAACACAAAATAAATTAATGGTAATAAAATTCCAGCAAGGCATTGTTGGATTTTATAGATGATAAAGATAGACCCGGGCCGGGCCATAGTTCTCACTAGAGGCTTCTCTCTTAAACAAAAACATATAGTGGGTAAAAAAATTACTGTTGGGCAATTGATACAAAAGCACGTAGTTATGATGATATTCAAGGCAATGATCATATATATAGGCATCACGTCCAAGACAAGTAGACTGACTCCTGCCTGCATCTACTACTATTACTCCGCCCATCGACCGCTATCCAACATGCATCTAGGATAGTAAGTCATAAAACGAAATAACGCCTTAAGCAAGATGACATGATGTAGATAAAGTAAATCCAAGCAATATGAATAAACCCCATATTCTTAATGGCAATAATACAAATACGTGTCATGTCCCTTTCTGTCACTAGGATTGAGCACCACAAGATTGAACCCATCACAAAGCACCTCTCTCATTGCAAGATAAATCAATCTAGCAAAAACAAACAGATAGATCAGAGAGAAATACAAAGCTATACCAATCATGCATATAAGAATTCAATAAAGACTCAAATATTTCTCATAGTTATTGGGGACGATGACGAAAAAGAATCCCCCTCTCCGGAGGCCAGATCAGCCTCCAGACAATCCCCTCAAAGAAGAACAAAGGAGGCGGAGGTTCTCTATGCTGCAGAAAATTCTGATAAATCACATAGAGAGTTTTCGTGTAGAAGATAAGTATAAAGCAAAGGGCATCAGTGATACCTCTCTAGCATATCTATGATTTATGAAGTATTCATGCCATCTTCACAATAATTTTATATGTTTCTGGTGCACACTTATATGATTTTATGGACTAACCTATTAACTTTATGCGTAGTGTCAGTTCCTGTTATTTTTGCCTATTTGTAAGTTTTTGCAGAAAAATTAGACCAAACAAAGTCCAAGCGCGATGAAAATTTACGGTGATTTTTTGGAACATAAGAGACCCCCGAAGATTGGGGAAGAACCATAAGACCCATATGGATGCCACAAGCTCGCACGACACACCCTAGCGGGTAGGGAGTGTCGTCCGAGCTTGTGGGCCCCTCATAACTCTGATTGGCGTGATTCCAATGCTGAAAATTCCTATAAATACATAGAACCCCAAAAAGAAACCTAGAACTTTTACGCCACTGCCGCAAGCCTCTGTTCGGAAGGTATCTCATCTGGAGGCCTTCTCCGGCACCCTGCCAGAGGGGAAAACCATCACCAGAGGCCATCTTCATCATATCGGCGGTCTCCATGACGAGGGGGGTGTAGTTCACCCTCGGGGCTGAGTGTATGTACCAATAGCTATGTATTTGATATCTCTATCTCATGATCTTGATTTGGCATGATCTTGATGTACCATGAGCTTTGTTAATATAGTTGGATCATATGATGTTCTTCCCTCTCTATCCTTGTTGTGATGAATTCAGTCTTGCTCTTTGAGGGTTCATTGTTATCGGATTCAATATTTTGGACTTGAGATCACTTGATATATGTTTTTCCCTTTGAAGTTATCTTATTGGATTGAGTCTTTAAGGATTTGAGAACACTTTATGTATGTCTTGCGTGTGGATACCCGTCCAATGGGGTATTCTATCGAGTCACTTGATATATGTTTTGGTAACCAACTTGCGGATTCCCGTGGTGACTTGGGGTAATCTAGGAAAAGAGGTTGATACATGTTTTCGTCCTACTTTCTTCGATAGAAACTTTGGAGTGATTCTTTGTCGCATGTTAAGGGTGAAAGAACATGCGGTGCCCCCATGTTTGGTTTTGGTAATTGATGACAATCTCTATGGACTAATGGTTATCTTGAGTTATATTTGAAGGATCTGTCCATAGGCTTTTCTTGAAGTCCATGTGTGGTTTCAAGGAGTTTATGAGTTGACCAAGGTGCTATTAAGGAATTATCCAAAGAATGGTCATGTGAGTGTTGAGCTTATTGCAAGCATGTCTTGAAGAAGAAGATTGTGTGATCATTCACGTTTACATTCAAGACATCATCCAAATAAAGAGAGTTGGAAAGATTCAAGGTTGATCAAGACTAAGTCAAAGAGTAAATCAAGTTGATCAACACACAAAGCATAGAATATGTACCAAGAGGGATCAAGCGATCCCATGGTATGGTAAGCACTATCAATTACGCTTTGTGTACTAACCCATGATCTTCGTGAGAGTTCTTTGTGGGGTTAGGTTGTGGTGTGCAAGTTCAAGTGAAGCATCACGAAGATATCAAATGCTTGAAGCTTGTCGTCCATTGTGGTGACAATGGACTTGTGAAGATGTGCGGAAGAGAGGCTCACCCACAATGGAGTATGGGGGAGCAATCAACTAGTCTTCATCGAGCCAACGCAATCAAGAAAGGTGGTCCAACTTGAGGGAGTCAAGATCGTCATCATCTAGCTCAAGTGGACCATGTGCAAGGCAAAGGTTTGCCCTTGATAGGTTTTCTATTTTACCGGTCTCATGGTAGTTGTGGGAGACCGGGTTATAGGATCGCTTGTCGTACTATCAAGGGGGGCTCCTGATGAGTTGCTTGATCGTATCGTTCGTAGAGAGCTCAAACCATTGCATCCTTGCATCATATTTTTGGTTCTTGTTTGGTTCTTCTCCTTGTGAGATTTGGAGCTTATGGTCATTTTTATGACAAGCTCGAGTTCATCGAAAACGGAGTTCACATGCATCTTCTATGATGTTTTCGATGTTGGAGGGTATGCCGGTTCTTCTCTATTGGAGGCGTCACTCCTTTGTTTGCTAAGCATACCTCCTCGCTGTTTTGATGCTACTCGTTGTCTTGTATCCAACAAGCTTGAGTTTGCTCAATTCGGAGCTCATATGAAGAAGTTATGGCAGTTCTGTTTTCTCCCTGCGGTAGTACCGCGGTGGCAGCGGTAGTACCGCTTGTAGCATCAAGCGGTAGTACCGCTCCAGTACCACTCTACTACCGCCTCGATTTTGGGTCTTGCTCTTTTCGTGTCGGGTTTAGCAGTAGTTGCACGGCAGTAAGGCACGGCAGTTCCGCCTATAAGCGGTAGTACCGCCCCGATTGGGCGGTAGTACCGCCTATAAGCGGTAGTACCGCTCCGGTCGGGCGGTAGTACCGCTACTGCATTACTGCCGACGTACTCTGCTCTCCCCTGCCTCTTTTGGACCCGTGTTCTGCTCCTCCAGCGGTAGTACCGCTGGGGTGAGCGGTAGTACCGCTTATAAGCGGTACTACCGCCCCAAGGTTCTTGTTTTGTGTGTGCGGGCTGAGCACATAACGGTTGGATTTTCCCCCTCCTATAAAAAGGGGGTATTCTTCCCCAATGAACCTTATCCTTTGAGCTCGTGTTCTTCCCCCATTGTTGACCTTCTCCGAGCTTGCTATCTCTCAATCCCTCCATGGATTCTTGCTAGTTTTTGGGGGGAAAGAGAGAGGAGATCTAGATCCACATTTCCACCAATCACTTTCTCCTCTATGTGAGAGGAACCCCTTGGATCTAGATCTTGGAGTTCTTGGTGTTCTCCTTCTTGTTCTTCCTCTCATTTTCCTCCCTAGCATTAGTTGCTGCGGTGGGATTTGGGAGAGAAGGACTTGGGCACTCCGTGTGCCCTTGCCATTGCATTTGGTGCATCGGTTTGAGTTTTCCACGGTGATACGTGGAAGTTTCAAGTTGAGAAGCTTATTACTCTTGGGTGCTTGGTGCCCTTGAGCTTGTTCCTCTTGGGTGCTTTGGCGCCCTAGACGGTTGCTGGTGCTTGGAGCTCAGTCATTGTGGTGTAAAGCTCCGGGCAAGCGTCGGGGTCTCCAATTAGGTTGTGGAGATCGCCCCGAGCAATTTGACGGGTTCCAGTGACGCCCCCAAGGGTTGCCAAAGTGTACGGGTTCGGTGACCGCCCCCAAGGGTTGCCATTTGTACGGGTTCGGTGATCGCCCTCAAGGGTCCCTTAGTGGAATCACGGCATCTTGCATTGTGCGAGGGCGTGAGGAGATTACGGTGGCCCTAGTGGCCTCTTGGGGAGCATTGTGCCTCCACACCGCTCCAAACGGAGATTAGCATCCGCAAGGGTGTGAACTTCGGGATACATCGTCATCTCCGCGTGCCTCGGTTATCTCTTACCAGAGCCCCTTTACTTATCCACTTTACTTTGTGATAGCCATATTGTTCTTTGTCATATATCTTGCTATCACATAGTCGCTTATCTTGCTTAGCATAAGTTGTTGGTGCACATAGGTGAGCCTAATTGTTGTAGGTTTTGTGCTTGACAAATTAACCGCTAGGTTTATTCCGCATTTGTTCAAGCATAAACGATAATTATTTTAAAGCACCTATTCACCCCCCCCCCCTCTAGGCGACATCCACGATCTTTCAAAGGGATTGTCATACGATTCAATTATGTTAGCAGTGTTGAGAGATTGCACTAGTGAAGGTATGAACACTAGGCCTTATTTCTAAGCATTGATATATCGTTTTGTTCGCTCTGCTACTTGTTACCTTGCTGTTTTTAACTATTCATATTATAAAAAACATATTTCTACCATTCATATTACACTTGTATCATCATATTTTTGCCGAACTACTACACCTCTACAATTTACAATTGTATTGGTTGTTTTCGGGAACAAGAGGTTTCTTGTATTTGATTGCAGGATTGTTTGAGAGAGACCATATTCATCCTACACCTCCCATGGATTGATAAATCTTAGGTCTTCCACTTGAGGAAAATTTGCTGTTGTCCTACAAAACTCTGCATTAGAAGTCCAACCGAGTTTACAAGAATAAAGTCCCATAGTCGACATCAGTCGGAGGTAGTGCCTATGGGCCCCACCTGTCCACCTCAAGCGGCCATGGGGTGGCCATGTGGTCCCCACAAGTAAGTACCCCCTCTGGCTCTATGACTTATTTCCTCCAAAAAAGTCTGTACTTTTTTCATATTCTTTTGGGCACCTTCTCTGAACAAAAAAAAACCATGCGAATTTTGCTACAATAGCGCTAGTCTAGGTTATATTTATTCATATGCAAGTTAGAGAGCAAAAACATAACAAAAGTGTTTGAAAGTAGATACGTTTGAGACATATCATACATCACTAGTTCTTCTCGATTTACGCATCATATAGAGGATAGAAGATTCATGAGTTGAATTTCTCCCCTAGACTCATGCCTACATCTAAACAACATAAGAGCTTAGGGAATGAAGGAGTGCAAGACATCACATGCTGTTATCCAGATCCAAGATGCTAATTTCACTCCCGAGTTGGCCAAATATTGCTTCATCCAAAGGCTTAATGAGGATGTCGGCTAGTTGTTGCTTGGTTCTAACATGAGCTATATCAATATCTCCAAGTCCAACATGACCCTGCAAGTAATGATGACAAAGGTTGAAGTGCTTGGTGTGGCTATGTTGAACAGGGTTGTTGGCGATCTCGGTTGTAATTTTATGATAACATAGAAGAGGCCCATAATCTTTCAAGTTCTGCTTCATCTAGAACAATTGAGAACAACAACTTGTGGTGGAAACATACTTGGCTTTGGAGGTGGAGATGGAGACACAATTTTGCTTCTTCGAGGGCGACCTTACTGATGAGCGTCCAAGAAATTGACAGAAATCGGAGGTTCACTTACAATCACTTTGTCTCCAACTCAATCTGCATCCGAATACCCAAAAACATCGAACTTTACAACTTTGGGGTACCAAAGCCCTAAACTTG
Source organism: Triticum dicoccoides (assembly GCF_002162155.2). Classification (NCBI taxonomy): domain Eukaryota; kingdom Viridiplantae; phylum Streptophyta; class Magnoliopsida; order Poales; family Poaceae; genus Triticum; species Triticum dicoccoides. The sequence goes on along the minus strand of NC_041387.1, from coordinate 88,611,508 downwards.
AGGTGTGAACAAGGTATCTATGGATGCTCTTAACCGTCAAATAATGGTTCTTGAGGGTGTACTTTGATATCTACCACACATGCATAAACTCAACATGATATCCGGCCTAGATGCACAAGGTAAAGCAAATATCCAATGAATGAGCAGTATACTTTGGGATCGACTGACTTACCATGGAGGTCTTGGTCAAGATGCCATGTAGTAAGAATAGTGTATTGCATGGTTCATCATTTGACAATTCGTATTTATTGAGAATGCCTTCGGTGTACTTTGCTTGAGAGAGAAAATATCTTCATCAAATTGATTAATTTGGAAACAGGGGAAGAACTTCAACGCTCCCATAGTTGACATGTCAAATTTGTTGGTCGTGGTCTTGGCGAAATCCTTGCACAAATTTATGTTAGGGGAACCAAATATAATGGCATCCACATAGATTTGACATATGATCAAATTACCCTTAGATCTTCCAATAAGAAGAGTGGCACCGATTTGCCCCATCACAAATCCTTCCTCGACTACAAACTCTTTAAGGTGATCATAAAAAGCACATGGGGCTGCTTGAGATCGTACAATGACTCATGGAGTTTATAGAAGTGGTCCTTGTGGTGAGGATCAATGAAACCAGTGGTTTCCTCATTAATGCGGCAATTTTAAAAATATTTTAGTTTTTTACTAACTTTATGGAATTCTATAAAATTGTTCATTTTTTAAAAAATATTCTTGATTTTAACTTTAAAAAGTCCACAATTTTAAAACATTTTTTAGATTTTTTTCATAAATCTAAAATATCTCCCAAAATTAAAATAACTTTCATGATTCAAAATATATTAACATTTCCAATGTTTTTATTAGTTTAGAACGTATCATGGATTTTTTAAATAAGAATTAATTTTCAAAATATTTCAGCATTTAAAACATGTCAAAAAATAAAAATGTTCTCTGATCTTAAAAGTTTCCACAAACAATGAATTCTAAATAAAATCAAAATGATACCGTACGTTCCAAAATTTTAGAAAATCTTCAGATATTTGAAGAATGTTCGTGTATTACAAAAAATCATTTACTTAAATTTTTATGAAAAAACTAAAATTTTCACGTATTTAAAAACGTGCCTAATTTTTAAGTAATTTGGTGATTTTTAAAGATGCTCATGATTTTCAAAATATTTAATGTTATAAAAGGTTACTGTATTTTGAATAATGTTCTAGCGAATTTAAAAGTTGCCGGGTTTGTTCTCTTATTATTATTATTATTATTATTATTATTATTATTATTATTATTATTATTATTATTATTATTATTATTATTATTATTATTATTATTATTTTACTTTTACTTTTACAGTTAATTTTCATATTATTTTAAATTTGTGAACATTCCTTAAATACAATAACTTTTTTTCATTGAGATTTTTTTAAGCCATGATTTTTTTAAATTGAAGAATATTTTAAAAGTTTGCATATATTTTTTTACAAATAATGAAAATTTAAAATTCGGGAACCTTTTTGGAAATTTCGACCATTTTGAAAATTTTATGCTCATTTTTATTTTTCTGATCGTTTTTTAAATTTGTGGACATTTTTATAATACATGAACTATTTTTAGATTCTCGATTATTTCAGAAAAAAATAGTTTAATCTATCAGAAATCAGAGTTGTTTTTTCTGTTAGCCAGCAATAGTGATTTTTCTAGACTGAGCGCCCGTTAAAGGAAAAACACAACATACGGGCGAGCGATTGGCCAGTCCCATAGCGTGTCACTGCTATAGCATGCTGCGCATTTTGTGACTCCCAAGTAGCGAGCTACATGCCCCGCCAGAGAAATTTTGGTCCCGGCGTCTCCGACTGCCATCTTGGCACCGAGAGGAGGA
>NC_041387.1:88570228-88609311 GCF_002162155.2 Triticum dicoccoides | reverse complement strand
TTTCAAGAGTTTTATATTCTTTAGCAACATCGAACGGTCATCGTAGTTTTGTCAAGATAAAATTACTCTCAATTTTTTTGACGGTGTCATGAAGTTAGAGAGTTTTGTGCCTCACACATCCAATTGTTTGGGTGTGATTAGTTGATGTTAGTGTGTTAAACTTTTTTGTTAGTTTGATTCTTTATGAAGGTGAAATCTTCATCGACGCCATGGAGGGGATAATCCCCGGCCAATTAGCTATACAGCATGCACAACGTGTATCTAGACCGGGGAGATTACCTCCTGATCCCTGATAAATATGTGTTCTATCCTTGCAATGATCTGTTGACAAACATATGTTTTTCTCTGAGTTATTGCTGCATTTTGTGAGCCGTGTCAGGATTAATTAACTATGTTGGTGACTGGACTCTGAAACACTGGAGACACGAACTGTGACACGATTGTGACATGGCAAAATTGTAGCTACCTTTTTCTTTATACTATAGTACTAGACTGCAGCTATTTTTTAGCACTTAGAAGCATGCATATGTGCAGTCGATTGCAAAAGCCAAAGTAGTATACACACATTCTCGCTCGACCAAATACGGATGCAGGCAACTCTCAAGTTACGAGACACCATTTTCCACAAAACCGTATTTACTATACGCCTAATGGTGACAGTGCTGGTACGTACACGTCACGAGAGAATTCAGATGCTTAATTCTCGTCGATCACGCCTCCTCGGAGTTGCAACTACGGGCGGCCGGTGGCGCTGACGGGCACGTAGTGGTCTGCGCCAGCTTCTTGAGCTTGGCGATGATGGCGACCAGCTTGTTGTCGAGCCGGCTGACGATGCACCGGGGCAGCCACCCCGCCGCCGGGTCAAGCTGCACCACGTAGGTCACGATGCAAGACTCGACGCCGTCGTCATCCAGGAGCTTCTCGACGACCCACCCCGACTGCAGGAGCAGGCCCCGGCCGATAGAGCTCCGGCCCTTGGAGTCCCGTGGCAGAAGGCCCGCCGCAATCTCCTTGGGCAGCGACGCCACGGCCACCACCAGCGTGCCGTCGTCCATGGTCTGGCGCCGCTCGTACACCACGAGATCTCGGCGGCGGAAGAGTCCACCCGGCCGCTTGGAGGTGTCGCCGAACTTGAGGTGGATGATGCTCAGGTCGTCGCCCAGCTCCTTGATGTATGTCGCGTCAACGAGGTCAGACTCCCACTGCTGCACGTAATAAGTAATAACAGCAACAGCGCATTGGATTGAGATCAACTTTTCAACGGAGGATGATAATGAAGGGTAAACACATTGATCAGCTTAAATAGAGACGTTGACATGTTTTTTTTTTGTATAGTGAACTACATATTCCAGCTAAGCATAGCTAGTTGGCACGGTTATAATAATGCAATGTTAGTGGACTACCTTTTCTTGTGAGGAATATTGAACAGTAGCTACATCCAAAATGGTAGAAGCTCAACCTACCAGATTAGGGAACAGGACCAATGGACCATCCGAACATGCATGGTGGGCACCTAGTGCCATGATCACCGAGTGGTGTACTTAAAGAGGTTAGGTATTGATCTTTTCCCCCCAACTTAACTCGGTGTACATAATTTTCGAGTCAAAGAATGGACACTGCACGTTCGTCTGTCCTACGCATTTTCTTTTTTGTCTCATCAAATTCACGGTTTTATCACATGTCTTCCTTCTGGAATAGAAACTAGGTTACTTCAAAAGCATTCTATTGGAACTTTCAAGGGTTTATTCATATGTATTTTGTTTAATCCCATTTTATTCGTTCAGATTAACTGTAGCTGGAAGATGCATGTGGCTCCACATGCGCGTGGTCATATGGGGCGGCCATGCATGTCTGCATGCCGACTGCCACCGAGCAATCCCAATAGTTAATTAGCACACATGCATGCATCTACTCCCTCCTTTTCGGTTTATAGGGCTTATCTTAAAATTTTAGTTTTTCCATTTTATAAGGCTTAATTTGGTTATATCCCATCACATGTTCAGATTCCAAGGTGCATTAAATCATTGCATGCAAGTATTGAAAGAAAATTGACCAATGCATGTACTTTATGCATGCATGCATTGCAATTAATGCATTGATAAACATAATTTTTTGAGAAAAACAAGAGCATTAATTAGGTGCTTTTGCAAACTATGAAAAATATTCCACCACTCACCATCTACCTTGGTTGGTGAGATTTTTGAATTGAGCCTTATAAACCGGAAAGAATGGAGTAGTTAATCATCCTCGTATTGCGTGCGCTCTGCTCTCTTCTCGCTCTGGGATCTCGAGGTGCCAACTGCCAAATGATTTGGCTCGTACTTGTGGGCTCGCAAACTCACGCGTGCCCGCTTGCAGCTGCTCCATGTCAGATAAAATAAGTGCAGTACCCACCCACAGAATCAATTACTATCCCCCTTCACGGTTGGCCTGTGCAACGCTAGCTAGGCTGTGAATGCAATTCGGTCACGGGTGTATGCACCCTCCAGGCACGGTAGGCATGCACATGTGTTGGGTTGGCAAATCACGCGACGCGTTACCGTCACCTCCGTGGCCAATTAAAGCGGTCATAAGTTGCCCAGCTAGTCAAGCCAGCTGCTGGCAAAGTGTCAAGACTAACCTCCCAGTGGTACCTACACTAATCCATCATTATTGGCAAAAATCATACTCCAATAAGTACACTTCTATAGTTCGTGAGCCCAAATCACCCATCAGACACCTCTACAGCAAATTCTCTCAAAACAGTTATACTGGAGTAGTAGTACAGAAGAAGATAAAGAAAAGGAAATGAATATTTCGTATGCGTTACCTTTGCGGCGTCGACGGCGTTGGCGACGGCCATGAACTGCTCTGGCGAGACGGCGTAGAGCAGCCACCGGCTCCGGAACATCTGCCCCGTCCCCGACCGCCGCTTCGCTATCTCCACGCCGTTGCAGTACGCCAGTGTCTGCCACCCGTCGTCCTCCTCGCCGCCTCCTCCACTTCCTTCCCCGCCCCGTCCGGCGCCGCCGGAGTCCGACGCCGCGAGCAGCTCCTGGATGCAGCTCTCGCTAGCGTAGCTCACGTACCTCCTCAAAGAATCCTCACTTATGGACCTACAAACAAATGACAAGCCGATGGCAAACATACACAAACACGATCAGGCTTGCCCTTTCTTGTGAAGATCACACACACGCCCATCTATACAGGCTGACAAATTAAGAAGCAAAATGGGGTATATGTCAACTGGCTAGCAATCACGCACCATGACCTCGAGCAGACCGAAGGGGAGGAGGATGTGGGAGAGCTGCCATTGCTCATGCTTCTTCTCACCAAGTTTGTGCTTGTGCCTAGGATGATGATGTTTTGACGAGGCAGAGAAATGGATGGATATCTATTGGCTTTCTGGTAAATGGCCGAGCTATGTAGCGAAGCTGTATTAGTAGCTTAGATGGAGCAGGTTTAGCTTTTATATATGGAGAGATTGGAGTTGGAGAGGCGAGGTTTTATGACGGAGAGGAAGAGTGAGTAGGAAATGGAGGTGGAGCCACATGCAGTGATCGTGGCACATGGAGATGTCAGTGACAGAGAGGGCGGTGGCCGGCCGGTGGTGGCTTTGCCCTCCGCCATACACCACAGGGTAAAATAAAGACAAAAGGGCACTAGAAAACTGCAAATATTTCTGTACTTTGCTGCTCCATGATGATATTTCTTTTGCTACCTAGGAACTTGGAACTTTACAGCATTTAACTTGATGAAGAGTTGTTACATGTACATCACTAATTTGCCTAGTGCAATACATGGAGTACATACAATGTCAAAAAGAAGACCTAATTTGCACCAGAGTTGTTTGTAAGGTGATTTAGTGGTTGCATGCTGTGTATTTAATTAACCCTAGTGCACTGCAAATGCCGAAGGTGGTAGTAAGGATATATACTTTTCCTTTGGAGATCACACAATAAAGAGATGAAGAAGCAAAGGTAGATGCTGGGGGAAGGTTTCTGCACATGGCATGTTGGCAGGACTGCTCTACAAAGGAAAGAATTGTGAGCTTTAAGAGACTGATTAAATTACGGTTAAGTGAGATTAAAGTTGAGAATAAATGGAGAGGTTAGAGCAACTCCAATGGGACGACCCACTTCGTCCGCGGCCGTCCGTTTGGGTCGGCGCGGACAAAAGAGAAGGCCCATCGCGCCGACCCAAACTCAAATCGAGTCCGCTTCGCGTCCGCGTCGATGCATTTGCGGCCCAAATGCGTCGGTGTGGACGCAGAACGGACGCCACGCGTGCCTTCTTGGTGTTCGCCGCGTCCCCACCTGGCGGTCGTCCAACTGCCCGTGGCCTATCTGGTCGGCTTAATTTATGACCTTGGGCCCACGCGTCAGGGACGGCGGTCGGCCTTTTTTAAGCCGACCGTGCGGTGCGGCCGTCCTCATCCGCTTCCAGCCAGCCCCCATCCCCATCTAGCCACACTCTGCTTCCCTGTCGCTGGCAAACCTAGCCACCCCAGCGAAGCCAGATGGGGATCTTCTCTGGCGCCGACAGCAGCAAGGCCAAGGGCAAGTCCCTCATCATTCCTTTTCCCGTGGAGTTCCTCCGCCTGTGTCGGCGCCAGCCCGCCGACCGAGGCAGCGCGTCAACGTGCCAGTGCATCAGGCGGAGTGGCACTGGAAGCACCTCGTGCCTCTCCCGTACCCCGACACCACCCTGCCGCACGACTGACACCTGGATCCGGAGAGGATCCTAGTGCTGGCGGCGCCGCGGTCGGCTAGGGCGCATGCAGAGGATCGTAGTTGCGGTGGATGATAAATAATCCGTTGGATACGTAATACTGTTGTCACACAGTGTCCTGCCGCCGGTGGCCCTGCCGTCCCCAGTCAAATCCGAGCCGGAGCGCTGCTCCTGGACGGGAGTAGTGCGCAAGTGGGTCAACGCGCCACCGGTCTGGGTGGGGGCGACACTGGCGCAGGAGGCGGCGTACCTCGAATAGTGGCGCCAGCGACGGCTGGCCGAGGAGCGCCGCCACGGCAAATACCTCGAGATGCTCGAGCGCGACACCGAGGACGAGCAAGGCGAGGCCGAGGAGGAGGCGTGCCATGCCACGGCTGCACAGGCGGCCGCACAACCCCCCCGCGGCGGCACAGCCCGCGCCCGACATGAACGCCCTCTGAAACACGGCGTTTCCCTGGGCCAGCCCTGCGCCGATGCTCATCGACCTCACAGACACCGATGACGACGACGACGCCTAGGTAGCGCGCCTCCTCGTAGTTTAGTTTGTTTTTAATTTTCTTTAATGCAAATATGGACGCGTGGACTCTCGCCGGTCTTCGTGACCGGCTTTAATGTTTAATGCAAATATGCATGTATTCTTCTTTTTTTCTCGCGTCGTCAAAATGGATCGGGCCAGCGTTACGCGCATGCGCTGACCCAAAACGCAGAAGCGGACATTCATGTCCGCCTGGCCGACTCAAACGGACAAAAAACAAAAAAAATCACCGTCCGTTTGGGTCGGCCCGGTTGAGTTGCTATTAGGCTGCTCATAGTGGGAGTAACATAGGTAGTAACATAGATGCCACATAAGCAAAAATACTACCTCTCTCTCAGTTTACAGGGCGTGCGCGTACCCCTAGGTCATCTATTTGACCAACCTAATACAAGTCATATATTACAAAAAATATATCAATATAAACTTCAGATGTTCTATTTTTAAAAGATATAATTGTTGTGTTATATAGTTTATATTATGGTGGTTAAATTGGCAACCTAGGTATACGCTCAGGACTTGTAAACTGAGACGGAGGGAGTATTGATGTGGCAAGTAGTTAATGAGGAGAGAGGCAAATAGAGTAACCTAATATGTTACTCCCTCCTTCCATCTATATAGGCGTAATGAGATTTTTAAGACCGCCTTTGACTATTGACAAGATTAATAGTACATGACATGCACAATGTAAAAATTATATCATTGAAAGAACCTTTCACAGACGAATTTAACGGTGTTCTTTGTGTAAGTTGCATGTCATATATTATTGCTCTAATATTTGGTCAAAGTTAGCATCGAAAAACGCATTAGGTCCTATATAGATGGAAGGAGAGAGTATCATCACATAGCGCTTTCCAATGCAAAATGAGTCTACAAGACAATAAATAAACATGTATATGTTATTACACATATGACACTTCCCACTATAAGGGTAGTAACATAGAGTAGTAACGTATGCATGTTACTACTTTAAGTTACTCCCCACTATGACCAGCCTTAGAGGATTGCTTTTCGGGCGCTTGTACTTCTTTTCTGTGGGGTTTGGGGGCTATGATATGCTCTCATTGCCTATACATGTGCCAACCAAGCTCCATGGATGGAAGTGAATATATGCCACGTCAGAACAAAGAGGACCATCATGACCCTCTCTCAACTAGAATTGGTTGTGATATTAAAAGTACTTAGGAAGTATAGTAGGTGCTACATTTAGTAGCTCTCGACGTGGAAGAGGTGATGCGATATGCTTTGTACGCTGACAAGCCGCGGGACACGTAAATTTACACACCTGCTCCCTCCTCGCCACACAAATCGACACCTAGCTCGACCGCCATGTGTGGATGCCACCTGGTTGTGGATCCCGGACAGATCAGACGGCATCATCATTCTACCTAGAGGCGCGCATGTAGGCGAGGCCATTGGCTACGCGATAATCATCACGGCATCGATGGCGCGTAGCCTTAATTAGCAGCACGACGCTGTTGTTGGCGAAAAGTTGAAATTAAGCCCCGAAATCTGAATTTTAGCCGCTTTTCCATACGATGGTCGATCGTGAAGTAAATTCAAGCTCGGTCAGCCGTGTTGTCCTTTGGGGGCTGGCACGTACGTACTGGTACGTGATTGCGTGCCTTTGAATTGGTGGCTAGGTAGGTCTGGCCATGACTTTGGGACTTGATCGCTGTGGCGATTAACCTGTTCCTTTGGACTTGGGCTGTCTGCTGTGAATGCCGCACACGATGGTAACGTGCATGCACCGCCGTGCGTGCGATCGTCCTAAACAAAAGCTAATTAACGTGCCTAATGCTTCATTGCTCATCAAGCACGCGCAGTACAGCCGCCTCTACACTTGGATGACAAGCTAGTTTTTATCTGTACGTGCATGAGCTGCTGAGCATGTATAGTCCACGCGCTTTACCTGCCACCCACATACGATGGGTGCCAACATCCTAGATCACACTACCAAGAAAATCAGTTGGACCAGATTGGCCCATGCATCCACCCACTGAGATCGAAACGCGCTGCATCCTGCATCATGCATGCATGCGGCCCAGCCGTAGTGGAAAGAGCTCCACGATCATTCGGAGCTGCACTGCATTTGACTAACTAAAGTCGCTAAATTTATCGGCTGGGCGGTGGCAAGCTGTTGAGACGTCACTTTGTTTTGCCGATAGATAGCCAGGTTGACATTTGGTGAAAACGGTTAACGTGGGCTCGTGCATAACGATACAGACCGATGGTCAACTCCTCCTGCCATGCATGTGCTGCATGATATGCTGGTGCTCAATCGTGCATGGACAGCACTGGTTGACTGTTGGCCATGCATGCATACCTGCTGGTCACTGATCAGAATGAGATTAATATATGTGGCCATGCATTGGTCAACTGTTTGCAACCCGAAAAAGGAAGAAGAATAAAATATTCACATCAATAGAAAAGTTCCAAGCTCTCATTTTCAACAATCAAACGAACAAAGTGCCAATAGAGCTGGAAATTGCTTTTGGAGCACTGGCTCAATGGACAAAGCCGTAGTTAGGGACTTACTCCCTTCGTCCGGGTTTATTGGACCCTTAGACCAAATTGCAGGTACCAAGGCAGAACTAATAATTCCCTCGAATTAGCACCATTATACTTCGGCTTCTGCACCAAATTAACTGCCAAAACAATCAAATCTCGCTGCATGCGCGCACCTACCTGCATGCAGCCCCATGCTCACTTTAATGTAGCGGCTGTACCCAATACGAGGGACGCATGCGCCAGCTGATAAAGGAAAATCAAGCTATTTGTTGCCTTATTAAGTGCGAATGAAGGAAACGAGGCGTGGAGAAAATACTCCGGTTGCATGAGGGCCTTGTAAATAGGGACAGCGTCCGGTTGCCCACGGGCCTAATAAACCCGGACGGAGGGAGTACTAGGGTGGATACAAAAAATGTTGGACCTACGAAAGAACTCCTATTTTCGAAAGGGGGCCTTTTATTACTTAAAAGATTTAAGCATTACACCCGGTCTTTGCATAACTAAGATTTACACAGCCAAACAAAGTCCTCTCGCACAAACAAAAAATAGAAAGACGAAATACAAAGAAACATGTGGACCAATCCTAAGTAATTTCTTACGTAATTTCTTTTTCCACGAATTAAACAACCTCTCTGAATTTCAGGGTGGGCCTACGCCCCAACTAATGATCAATAAAAAACTGCCAAATCACCCCGTAACCTCCTTACTACGTAATCCTCGGTGGGTGTTGCAAAGCTCGGGAGGATACAGAGGTCCATAAACTACCTGGAATTATCCCATAACCTTGGGAGCTCAACGGTGACTTCGAAAGCTTGGTAGCTATGTGTTCGCTATGGCATGTCACGTGTCCAGTGTGTGTCTCGTCTCAGGCCAATTGGTTTGACGGCCGCTCTCGGGTGGCCCAAGCATGAATTGTTTGAGTTATGGAAAGGCTGCGGCAACGGCCAGATCCGTGGAATGAGTATGGTGGCTCCTTGATGGCCGTGGCGGTGATCTTAGGCGGGAAGATTTGTCACCCACCCTCTAGTGGCACTGCCTCCTCTCGTCACCATTGCCGAGCGGTGGGACACTCCTCCTCGGAATATGATCGGGTTGGTGGCTCCTAGAGGCTTGCACTTCATTGGCATATGGCCGCAAGGAGTGCCGGGAGAGGTGCGCAGCCTCGTCCGAAAGACACCACGGTGGTTCTCCGCCGAATACTGGTTTGCGCAGCTTTTGGATCACCGTTTTGTATCCTATGCAAAATTCTTGTTCTCACCCTCATTAGTCGGACACAATAACAATGAATTGTGTTCTTACCTTGTTGAAGCGTCGTCTTCATGCCGATGTCCTGCCCTTGATTGATTGGTCTTTGCATCTAGGATGAAAATACTTGTCCAAGCCATCTATGGTTGGACGCGGCAGCAGTGGGCGAGGGTGTTATCCTTTTTTTCTCGAATACGCAAAGCTTGCGTATCATTGCATTGATAAAAGAAGTAGAATGAGTACAGTGAAGGGTACAACACATGACACGAACGCAGACAGACGTGAACATGGTGCCCGGAGCAGACAAGGGATGCTCAACCCGAGAAGGGAAACAACACAACTAAACTCAATCAAGCCCAAACCGACACTGTCAAACCAACAATAAGTCTCAACATCATGAAAGCCTACACCGGGGACACCATGAGCGAGTAATATAGCGCCTTCAAGAAGGGAGACGACGCCGAGACGTCTTCGCCACCGGACCTAGGGTTTCCCCTGAGCTCGAAGAGGGGCACAACTGAAGGCCATGACAACGCCTCCAAGGAGGAATACGACACCCGCGGGCGCCACCGCTGCCAGCACCGGCAAGCCGAGCAAGGATTTCTCCCTGGCCTGAGGCTGAGCAATCCCATAGCCGCCGGGGATGGAATTGAAGATGAGGAAGCCAATGCTGGCCGGAAACAAGCCGAAGGGGGGTTGGTGGGGCTGCACCTGCCGCCGAAGGGTGGCACCGCCTCCGGACCTATGAGTATGAGCACCGGATCTGGCAAAAGGGGAGGCTTTGAGGCGTACACGGTAGGGTCAGCGGCGAAGCAAAGACCACTGCGAGGGGGGCGACGGCGACCGGCAACGCCGGCAAGCTGGGACTGGAGGGATGCAGATCCAAACTGCCGTGGCCGTAGCTGTCGGGTCATCGGCGAGCCAAGAGATCTGGAAGGGACGCAGCTACTGGCCACCGAGGCCGAAGCCATCCGGTAGAAAACGCCGGCAAGCCTTGGACACCGGAGAACGCGGGTATGAGGCCGCCGGGGCCGGAGCAGCGTAAGCAAAGACCCGTCGCGATGTGCCTCGCGCCTGCCACTACCACTGAAGCCTCGCCACCGCCACGCAAAAGCCATCACCTTGACTCGAGGGGGGAAGGGCCGCCGGAGGAGAGGGGAACTGCACCAGGCAAACCATGAGCATCCCGCAACCCGGCGCATGCCCCGCACCCGAACGCAGCCAACAACAGCATCAACGGAGGCTGGGCCGCGCCGCCGGGGGGAGGGGAGGGCAGCACCGTCGGATCGGCAGGATTGAAGCAGCAGCTGGGGGAGGCGTGACGCCCGTGACGGCCAGGGGAGGAGCTCGGGGACGGAGGGAGGTGCAGCAAGTCCAGAATTGCGCAGGGGTGAGGGAGCGCGGCTAGATCCGCCCCGCCACCACCTTCCTGGGGCCCGGCACGGCTTCGCCGGCCGGCCCTCCGGCAGCGGCGACGCGATGGAGGACGGCGGAGGTGCCTCCTTGCGGCGGCGGCTAGGGTTCCCCCCGTGTCGCCAGAGGAGAGCGACGCGGGGGGCGGGGGGTGAGGGTGTTATCCTTTCTTGAAGGCAACTTAATGATCATTTTGTCAATAGGTGAGGACAGAAAAATAGATTCGTTTTCCTTACAAAGTTGCCTGGTATTTGCATTTAGCAACAAAAATATAAATTTTGTCAAGAGGTGAGGACAGCAAGGTATACTTTTTTCTCATTTTTTTAACTAGTTATGTTCTATGCATCAATAGATGTAGAGGCTCGGGCATAATCTCTTTTTGGAGAAGCCTAGACAAAAGAAATGATTATACCGAAAAAGGCTTTCATCCCGCTTTATAGATAAAGCAAACCGTCAAAGAGCACACATACAGAATCAAGTCCACACACACGCACACATCCAGTCTCACGATCAAATACAAAGGTTCTGCTGAGGGCACAGCTCAACAAGCCCAAACAAAAAATAAAAAAAGGCAGAACACGCCGGACGAAGAAGACGCCTAGTCAGGCTCCGACGGAGGCGGCGGCGACAGGCGAACGACCATCGATCGGAGGTCAGCGATGAAGGCTGAGATGGCGTCGCGGTCCAAGGGGCGGCTAAGCGGCCGCCAAAGCTGCAAGAAATCCGAGAGTTTGAAGAGAGCGTCAGTAGACCGACGGAGAGGAGTGTGCTGAATCACAAGCTTATTGCGGACAGTCCAGAGGGTCCAGGCGAGGACCCCAATCTCAAGCCACCTAATGTGGCGAGAAGTCGCGGGGGACAACTGGAGTTCGGCAAATAAGTCCGGAAAGTTGGTGTGGCACCAATCTCCACCGACTATTTCGCGAAAACAGCTCCAGAGGAACTGGGCGGAGACGCAGGAGAAGAAAATGTGGTTCGAGTCTTCGGGAACCCCATAGAGCGGGCATAAGCCAGTACCCGGACCATTGCGCTTGCGCACCTCCACCCCGGACGGGATCCGACCGCGAATCCATTGCCACATGAAGATGCGGATCTTCAGAGGCATGCGGATGGACCAAACCATCGAAAGAGGGAGGGGGCGGCGGATGGTGCGATGGCCGGGTATAGGGACTTGGTGAAGAATTGGCCCGAAGGCTCAAGGCGCCATCGCACTAGGTCAGGGCCACCATCCACCAACGGTCCGTGGAGAGCAACACAGTCAAGTAACTCACGCTAGGCGGCGGATTCCATGGGGCCAAAGGCCCGCCGGAAAGCAAGGTGCCCTAAGTCAAGAAGGGCCCTATCAACAGAGATTACGGGGTCGACGGAGATGGAGAAGAGGCCAGGGAAGCGAGTCGCGAAGGGGGTGTCTTCGGCCCAACGATCAAACCAGAACAACGTCGAAGTTCCAGATCCCACCGAGATGGAGGTCCCGATACGGAGAACCGAAAGAAGCTGGACGATCGACTGCCAGAACTGAGAGCCTCCAGACTTTTGGCAAAAGGCGAGTGGCTGTCCGCGTAGGTATTTGTTCCGGATGATGTCAAGCCAAAGACCACCGTGTCCTTGCGATATTCGCCAAAGCCAGCGGGAGAGGAGGGCAATGTTCATCCGTTTAGAGCACATGATGCCAAGGCCACCTTGCTCCCGGAGCTTGCAAATGTCAGACCAACTGACCATATGATACTTCTTCTTATCATTGTCGCCCGCCCAGTAAAAGCGGGACTGGATCTTGACAATCTCCTTGTGAAGGGTCTCGTGGAGGCTGTAGAAGCTCATAAGAAACAAGAGGAGGCTGGAGAGGGAAGAGTTGATGAGGATAGTCCGGGCCGCTTTGGGCAGCCACCTCCCCTGCCAGGGCTCGACGCGCGTTTGAAGCTTGGCCACGGAGGGGCGCAAGTCCGCGACGGTAAGCCTGGAGTCACTAATGGGCGTCCCCAAGTAGGTTGTGGGGAATGAGCCCATGCGGCAATTAAGCCTGTTGGCGATGGCCAAAGACTCAGCAGGGGGTATCCCATCACCATCACATCACTCTTGTCGAAGTTGATCTTGAGGCCCGACATTTGTTGGAAGCAGAGGAGGAGGAACTTGAAGTTGGAGATATCATTCTCCGAGCCTTCAACCATAATGGTAGTGTCGTCAGCATACTGGAGAATGGATATCCCGACGTCACAGGCGAGGTGGGGAGTGATCCCACGAATATGGCCAGCGGCTTTCGCCTTATCAAGGATGGATGCCAGCGCGTCCACGACCATATTGAACAAAACAAATAATTATATCTTGAGGATTTCGCTTGGTGTGAACAATGTATCAGCTCAGACTGCGAAGAGAAGATCTGGCACATGACACCATTCATCAATCATATCAAACTAATTGGTTTATTCAAAGAAGCTGATAACCCTCTTTTCTCTCCACAAATCCAGTGCTGCTGGACTGCTGGTCCATCGGCATGCATCTACTTAGCCGGTGCATCAGTTTACTGTTTGACCAGACAATTTATTCGCATCCACAACGGTATGCATGCTTTAATGTATGAAACAGTTGATTGACTGGTCTACTGCCTTGTGATCTCACAGTGTTCGTGGCAGCATCATGTGGCGTGCAAAAATAATTAATGCACGGCAGATCAGGAGATGCTGTACGTGATTCAGAGACCGGTGGTGACTCTGACACTGACGAGCTGGTAACATGAAGACAGCCTCCATCTCCCAGCAGAGCATCACCCAAACAAGACACGCCACAGCAAACGGCAACCAATCCAGCATCGACGGCTGCAGTCTGCTATCGAAAACCATTATTTGTTTCACACAAAAAAAACCATTTTTTTTCTGCTGACCTGAGACTGGAGTTATCCAAATCCATCAGCACGAGAACAGACTGAAAAGAGCAGCGAGAAGTCGAAGAGAAAAAAGGTCGCCCGCTCGTTCACTGATCACAGAGAGAATTGTAGATGCCACAGAAGGGCAATGTTCCACAGAGATGACCAATGCACCGACTTAAGTTTTATTCATCGCCTAAAAACTGCTCCGCGCGCTAAAATTCAGGTTTTTTGGGCGTCAGACAGCTCCAATAAAAACTGTAAGGACGTGTTTGGTTGCCTGCATATGGCCCAGCCTGGCCCGCGCGGAAAGAACTTGACCCGTTTGGTTGCCTGCGTTTATTGTGTGGCCCGCATCGCACAAAACTTAAAGCACGTCCAGGCCAGGCCCAGGGGAAACGCTTGAACCGACAGTAGCTCGCTAGCTTAGCTCGGGCGAGGCAGGGGAGGGCGACGCGCTTCTCTCCTCATGCGAGCAGGGAGATAGCGCGAGCTCGCCCGCGTCGCCAAAAAATCGGCAGGAGGATTTCGGCTCGCCTCCCGCCGAGTCCACCCCTATTTAGCCCCTCCCTCACCGCCCCAACACCCGCCACCATTCTCCCTCCGTTCGAGCTTTCTCGCCGACGCGCATCGGCACGGACAAGCAGGTAAGCGGTGCATCTTCATTGGCCGGCGGTCCACGGCGTCGGCGCTCCTTCACTAGCCGGTGTTGATCTTCCACGACTGTCCCCCTCATCCTCGAGCTGCAGCCATGGCCTCTATGAGTTAAATCCCCCTTTCTCTTTGTTCCTTCTAGCTAGATCTGAGCTGCAGCTAGGGTTTGATCTAGATGCATGGTTGATTAGTGGTCTGATCTGTGAGTTGATATGGTTGATTGCTATGGTGCGGTTGCAATTAGTGGTAGGGCTAGATGTTCAAGCATGTGGTAGGCTACATTAGTAGTAGAGTTTGAAGTTAAACCTTGTGCTTGTGTTGATTCGTGCTTAGACCTGTGATTTGAAACTATTGGTGGTTCATTTGTAGCATGTTGTTTGTTGTAGACGTATGTTCGTGCTCATAGATTGTCCGCTATGCTTAGTATGATAGCGATGAACCATGTGCTTAGTATGATAGTGATGAAGCATGTGCTTGCTATGATAGTGATGAACCATGTACATGTAGTATGCTCCTACTTTCATGGATTGTCCGGTATGTTGTGTGCTATGCTTACTGTCAATGCGTGCTACGATTGTAGGACATGACCACGCAGACGCAAGATCTTAGTCAGGCCGTTGTCCTGTCCGACAGCCGGTTTCCTCCATCGTTTGTCGAGGATTTGCAGCCTATGTCCGAGATGGCACCTGATTCAGAGGTGTTCGCGTCCGATTCTCTCTATGTGCCAGTAGTGCTCGTTGAGCTAACTCCTGCTGCTGCTGCACTCAAGGTAGCAACAACAAAGGCAAAGAAGGATGGTAGGTCGAACAACATAAAGTGGCAGCCGTTCATGTCCATGTTCGTGCTGAACAAGATGTGTGAGCTCATCTCTAGTGGAGTTAGGTCTGACAAGGGCTTCAAGAAGGTGCACTTGAATATCGTTGCGAAGCAGGTGTTCGAGTTTTGTGGGCAGGAGATGTCTGCCACCCAGGTGTACAACCACCTGAGGAAGTGAAGAGGTCGATGGATCCAAGTGTCCAAGCTGAGAGACCTTAGCGGCGCCTCATGGGATGAGAACACTTGCTCCATAGTTCTGGAGGCAAAGCACTATGCCGGCCATGTCGCGGTTAGCTCACAACCCTCTTCCTTTTCATATTGTCCATCAGTGCCTACTCCTAATCGCAACTAACAACACTTGTGTTTCATTCTTTGGACCACCCAAGGGACGCTGAGTTCCTCAACACACCCATCCAGAACTACAGCCAGATGCAACACACCTTCTCCTTCGGGCTGGCAACTGGGAAGCATGCCATGGGCTCGAGGGAGCCTCTTGGTTCTCCCATGCCAGACTTCCCTGGGACCCCGGACGTCGAGGTCCTTGATGGCCCTGACAAGCCCTTCGTGAAGCCCTTCGACAGACATTTTGACCTCGTTCATGATAGGAAGAGGAAGAGAGGAGGCCTGATGGAGGAGGAGCTCAATGTATTTTGTAACATGACTGAAGCTGTGAAGGAGGTGGCAACAACCATCAGGGAGTGCAAGCCCCTCGACGTCCACCCTGACCTGTATGACGCTGTCATGACCCAGGGTGACTTCATCGACGAGGCTCTCATGGCAGCTCTCAGCCACCTGCTTGATAACAAGGCCCAAGGTGTTGGGTTCGTTGCCATGGCAGATGCTCACAGGGTGTTGTGGCTCAGGAGCTGGCTGGGCAAGCACTACTACTAGAGTAGTGCTACCTGTGAGTGTGCATGATCCCCGACGGTGATGGCGGTGGCGACGATGATGATGACGACGTACATTTTGTGTAGCTAGGGATGAAAAAAATTGATGGTCTGCATATTTTGGTGATGTGGTATATATTAACCCGTCACGCTGATGGTGAACTTGCGGTGGTAGGACAACACCCTTTTTTGGATGTGGTGGTAGGTTAACACCAAGGTAGTGGTAGGTTGAACTTGCTATGCCGTATGATCATGCATGCTTTATTTCTATTCTGCTCCATTGTTGTTTGTGTGCTACTTTGCTTGCTACTTGTGTGCTCCATAGATTTGGTGCTTCAACTCTTGCTCTTGTGCATTGCTAGGCCAAGTGGTATGCCGTGTTCATCGGTAAGGCTCCAGGGGTTTATAGTTCATGGGAAGAAGCCAATGCACAAGTGGCATCGTATAGCAACAACAGCCATAGAGGGTTCAAGACTAGGCAGGCAACAGAACAAGCTTACTCCAACTGGATGCGAAAGGATGGAGGCAGCAGTGTTGATAGTGGCAAGGTTGGAGGTGTCAAGGTGGATCATCAGTCTGGGCTAAAGCTGAAGAACTTCATCATCTTCGCCCAGTTCATCACCATTGCTGTGTTGTGGCGTTGGTGTGCTAGGTGTGATAATTGTGGGTAAGCTCACCAACTAGGGTACAAGGTAAGCACAACAGGTACGCCGTATGCAACCAAACACCGTGTTCATGTGCCGCTTGGGCCAATGCAGGCAACCAAACAAAATGCACTTGCGTATTACCTAATGCAGAGACACTAGATGCAGGCAACCAAACAACTTGCAGATGGCGTATTAGGGCCTGGTTTTGCTCAACCAGGCTGGGTTAAGAAGTGTATACGATGCAGGAACTGTTCACAACGGCAACCAAACACGCCCTAAAATAGTGCGCGCGCAAAAAAGGGTTGGAGGCGATGAAAATCGCTATCGCATGCTGCAAATTTGAAGCGCCAGATTGCGCGCGCTTCACAATTTACACTGCGTGTTTTTTTGGACGCGCATTTTTTGGCATCTAGTAAAGCTTTGTTGGGCCCGACACACTAATATCGCTACAGTGCGTGCTAAAACTATTTTAGCGCTCGAAACTTTTGTGCGCATGTTGGAGATGTTCCAACCAGTCCAAAAAGTTAGTATTATTAGCGAAGTATTGGCTTCTCATAACCCTCTTTCAGAATATATACTTAGGGCATCTCCAACGCCGACCCTCAAAATGCCTGCATACATCCGAAAAATGTTGTCCAGATGTGTTATGACATTCAACGCGGGTCTATATTGGTCCGTTGAACGGCTTGGACGTGTTTTCTCTCGCAAACCAGAGACAAATATGGGGGAAAAGGTTTTGCAGGCGTCCGGACCGCTGCCAAGCCCGTGTCTGACCGTCCTGACCCGCCAAAACCCCGTCCATAGCCCGCGCGTGCTTCCCACCTGAAACGGCCAGCGCCTCTCCAGAGCGTCAGTGCCACATTCATGCCTGACCAGAGCAAACACGATCCCTCACGGGTGCCGGCATTGAAGCGGCACGCCGGCCGAGAGAGCGCCGCCCGTGCCGCTTCCCTGTGCAGGCGACTGCTATGCATTTGAATGACACGATCACTACTAGGGAAAAGCCTAGCAGCAGCGCGGGTTTTGGCCCTCTCAGTAGCGCGGGTACCGGCGCTACTAATAAGGCGCTACAGCTAACATATAGCAGTAGCGCCTGTTGACCCACGCTACTGCTACTGATGAATAGCTATAGCGCTCTTTGGAAAACGGCGCTACTGATATTATCTGCAGCGCTTTTCAGCAGGAAGCGCTACTGGTAAGTCGGTGCTACTGCTAAATTCCCCCCCCCCTCGCTACTACTAGTTTTATTAGTTTTTTTCCTGCATATTTGTTTTTTATTTGTTTTGTATTTGAATAGGCTTTATACAATAATCTTTAGCATATCATCCACATACAAATGTAATCATAGCATATACATACAATTAGTCTCATCAAATCATGTCATCATCATAATCATCATCCAACACAAAGTGGTCTCTCGTCATCAATCTCGAAAATAGCGATACAAGTCTCGATTACTTGCAAATACATCGTCATCCATCTAAACAATGATATACGCGATAATAGCTATCACTTTGAGTACATGAGTTCGTATCCCTCTCTCGCATTAGCGTGAACCTAAACTAAGTACTGCGTGTCGCTCGAAACCGAAAACCGATACACCTGGGCCTGACACTCCGGCCACTTGTCATATATATACTCCTAGCGTAGCACTTCTTCGCCATCTATGATCTATGCACCTGCATCGTCACATGAGTCGATGATATGCAACATATATAGTTGAGCAACAGAAAGAGACAGACTTGGCAAAAATAGAAACAACATATCATAAGCATAAATAACAAAGTTCATCGTACCCAAAATGACCTAACTAGAGTGATTTTCGCTAGTCGAGGAGGAGGACGGTTTAATTACATCACAAATAAAGTTTCACCGTGCATAACTCAAAGTTTTGTCATAAAAGAAAGTATGGACTAAACGGACACATTGTCATATATCGACAATCACTCCATCATGTCGTGCCATCCATCCATGTCAGGGAGATAGTCATCGAGCTTAGTGAAAGGCTTCATGTCGAGACGCTGAGAGGCTATCCATGTTCGGACGTCTTCCCGCGACATTTGTCCTTCTGCATGGAACATCCTTGTTTTTCCGACGACCTCATTCATGAAGATTTGGGCAAGTTCGCGCTGGATGTTATAGAACTCAGCTCGAAGTCGATGATCCTCGATATCTCCTATGTCCTTTGCCCATTGCAGAATATGGGCATCGCCAGATCTAGGTGCCATGTGAAGGTTCTGGTGATCCCGTCTGTACTCCAGCATGTGGTGTAGGACATAAAATCCATCATTAAGAGAATCGTTCGGTTGTTGGATGCAGCAAAAGTTGGTCTTATGGCTGAAGGCAGCCCTGCCGCCCCTTCTCTTCTTGTCCCTAACCTCTCCACCCCTTGCTTGGTAGTAAAACATAGCACTGTCGAGAACATCTTTGATGTGGGTGTAATCCTTTTTGTGAATGTTCTTCGACGAGTCCAAGTAAAGAGCGTGGGAGAATCGGGGGTAGAGGATGATGAGGACGGCGCGCCCGCCGCTGCGCAAAATAAGTACACCTCAAATTAATTAGCCTCCACCGTGCAAATGAATTATTGAAATCGAAGAAAGGATAGCAGCGCGGATGACTTACACGGGATGATAAGGCACGAGAATCGCCTCCTTGTCCTTATTGGCGAGCATGAAACTGACGATGTAATCCCTCGCGTATTCACGATGCTGTGCACAGACTCCCAAGAAGCCCTCGTGCATGTAGTACGGGTCAGCGACACAGATAAAATGTATCTGCTCAACCCCAATGATGTAGTTCATGTGCAAGGCATAAAGGCGGACAAACGTAAAATCCAGCTTCTTCACGTGAAACATGTCGAATATGTAATCGAATCGGAGGAAGAACTTATCCGCGGGGAAGCCGTCGACGTACGACATTTGCCGCGGAACGTTAACCACGTAGAGTGGGTATCCTGGATCTTTCAAGGCGATGAGGCCTTTCTCTACCCGCAGCACATCGTCATGAAGTCTCCTTAGATCGCCGAATCTGGCTCGTAGCGCTGTTTCAGGTAGGATTGGTCGACCGGGGATATGCCATTTATTAGCATCGGGGATATCTACACGGTCCTGAAGCTGAGGCTGCTGAGGCGGCTGGATCATAGAATCAGCTTTTTTGCCTTTCCTCGCTCTCTTCCTAGGCTTCTTTACCACCGGATGGTCATCAATAATACGTTGAGACGGTAATTCAGGCACCGACTCATGATGCTCAAACCCTGAGGAGGCGCCAGTATAGACATACTGTTCAGCGCCATCGTCATCCTCATCCTCATCCATGGCGACGTCATCAGCGACTAATGGAGCCACCTGCTTACCTCGTCCGCTATCACCCAACCCGACACCCGACGCTAATTGGGTAGGTGGGGTGTTGATATTCATACCTTGCTGAGGCTGCGTGCTCGTGGGTGTGCTCTCGGCCGCCTTCAGACGAAGCAGACTCTTTGGCCACAACAGGACCCACCCATTGCAACAATCACCAAGTCGCCGCAGGGTCTCGTCGTCATCCCCCACTAGTATTAGAGGAGGCAAATTCTCATGGCCCGGTTTGACACTGGCCACGGAAACCTTGAAGACATTCGGGGGAATCGACCGGCTGTGGAACAATGGTTCCTTCGGCTCCATAATCGTCCCCTTCCCCACGTCCACCTTCTGTTCATCGATGGTGTACAATATGGTGCACGGGGTTTCGTCGGCCTGCAAAGAAAAGTCTGCGACGTGAGACATCCGAAAGGCAACGAAAACGGGAGATTATACATTTATATTGAAGGGGGCCGGTGTGGCAGATTCCGTGAGGGCGTCGAGCTCAGGCAAAGAGGAGGCACCACCGAGCACGTCCGGTGCGGGAGCCGATGCGGGAGCAGGTGGGGAGCCGGTGCGGGAGCAGGTGCGGGAGCCGGTGCGGGAGCCGGTGCAGGAGCAGGTGCGGCCAAGAAGTCAGCAAGGGGAAAGTCCTCTGCATTTTTTTCTGGATTTTGCCTTGTCCAAGTGTAAACGCCCGTCACCAAGGAAGTAGATATATCTGCAATCGCCTGTTTTGCGGTAGCTACCGCTGTTGCGACTGTCTGAGATGATTTCTTCTCAACCGCAATCTCAACCTTCTTGTCGATGCTTTCTTCAGTTAACCTCCGTCTTTCCTTTTTCTCCTCCGTGGTCTCACGGTAGTACTTCTTCCACGTGGCGACGTCTCCGACACCGTGCACGCGTCCATACGACGGTCGAGTATCCACCGGTTGTTGTTTCAATATGTTCAACACCCGGTTGAATGGAGTGTCCCACTTGGGCCTAGCCAATGCCTCAGACGGCGAGTCGCTTTCGGCCGCAATCCGGTGCTGCTCTCTCTGCAAAAGGCACAAGGATCGTTTACAAATATGACTAACGTGTGCAGTCGAATTGATCAGAAACTAAAATTACCAGCAGTCTCATGAACTCCGTAATGACCAGTGTTGTCTCGTAAACCTTCTTCACTGGGTCCCAACGGTGCCGGGCCCTCAGCACGTCACGCTCCTGCGGGACGGTGAAATCCGCCAAGGGGTCTGGGATGCCCACACTCGTGGCTTCCGTGTCCTCCTTGGCCCATTTGGACCTCTTTCCGCCGTAACCACGGCTTCCGAGGTGGTGGGTCCCAATGTTCCTCTTTTGAAGCCCCTTCATGTACTTAGACTTTTCTTTGGCAGCTTCGGCCTCGCAAGCCTCCTTGAATATTTGAAACTGCTCTTCCGTGATTGTCGGACTATCCTTTACAATCTCGGAGTAGGGTTCCCCGTCGTTGATCTTTGCTTTCACTCGATTTTTCCAGGCGGCCAACGCGTTGCTAAACTTGGTCATGGCGTGTTTGTTTATCTTCTTCATTGCCGGGTCCTTGTCTGGATCTTCATAATCCTTCTCTTTCCGGCCCGGGAACAAGAATATCTGGTGAAACTTCTTTAGGAGGGAGCTCCTCATATTTTCTATCTTCTTTAGATTCTCATCGTTGATGGTGGCGGTTGTCCGTATGATGCAGCCTATTTGATTGCCGTAGCACGCGCGCGCTTCCTCGGGCGCCTTTGGCTCAAAATTGCCGTCGTCCACCTCCGTGACCACCAGTCTAGTAGTCCTGAGTTTGTTAGGAACCCGTTGCCTCTTTGCTTTCGGTTCTACACCGGCTCCGCTCCCCGAGGCAGCACGGGTTGTCGTGGATCTAAGTCTGACAGTAGTGTGGGGGGTAGGTATGGAGAGGCAAGGTCCTAGCTATGGAGAGGTTGTAAGCACAAGAGATGTACGAGTTCAGGCCCTTCTCGGAGGAAGTAAAAGCCCTACGTCTCGGAGCCCGGAGGCGGTCGAGTGGATTATGTGTATATGGATTACAGGGTGCCCAACCCTTCTGCCTGTGGAGGGGGGTGGCTTATATAGAGTGCGCCAGGACCCCAGCCAACCCATGTAATGAAGGGTTTAAGGTACATTAAGTCCGGGGCGTTACTGGTAACGCCCCACATAAAGTGTCTTTACTATCATAAAGTCTACTTAATTACAGACCGTTGCAGTGCAGAGTGCCTCTTGACCTTCTGGTGGTCGAGTGAGTCTTCGTGGTCGAGTCCTTCAAGTCAGTCGAGTGAGTCCCTCGTAGGTCGACTGGAAGGTGATCTATTCTAAGGGTGTCCTTGGGCAGGGTACTTAGATCAGGTCTGTGACCTTACCCTAGGTACATGACTCCATCATTAGCCCCCGAATGGATTGAGGCTCGAGTGATGAAGGAGTTGATGTTGTTTCCGATTAGCCTTCGCATACTGGTCGTGCGTTGTTTTGAAAAAAATCTCTTTGTTGATAGTGAGCAACTTTTCTTCAGTCGACTCGATCCATTCTTTTCCTTCGTCGAGTGATCTTTTGGACTTCGCCGATTTCCGAGCGATGGATCGCAGGAAATCCCGCGTTTGGCAGACCGATCTGCTATTCGCGGATTCCGCGGGATGCAAAATTTGGGGAAGCGTGCGAAGCGGGGCGGACGGCGGTGTTCGGACGGGACAGGGCATAGACGCCTCGATCCCCGCGCCGCTTTTTTCGCCACGTATCGCGTCCGCGTAACTGTTCAGGATATGATTAGATCGACCGGGCCCACCTGTCATCCACTCAGAAAGGATCTTATAAATGCGCCCGGCGAGGGTTTTTTGAACAGTACGTCAGCATTCTCCCTCTGTTCCCTTCGTCTCCGCCCAACGCGCTCGCTCTCGCCTCCGCACAACTTCTCCTCGCGCGTCCCGCCGGCAGCCATGGTCAAGGAGAAGACGGCGGCGTTGGAACGCGCGAAGAAGGCGTCGGCGACGGAGAAGGCGAAGGGAAGATCCACCAGTCGTGGCGGGTCTTCATCTAGATCTCGCCTGCCGAAAGGCTGGGTCCAGGGAGATTGGATCCAGTCGACCATCACGGAGAAGGATCTCCTTGACATGGCCAACGAGGGCCTGATCCCTCATGGAGCTGCGAGGCTTCCGGGGAAAGAGTGGCAGCCCCAGCCGGAAGAGGGTGAGTGCGTGCTTCTGGCTACCCATGTCGACCGCAGATTTTCTTTGCCGCCGAGCATTTTCTTCCGTGGTTTCTTGAACTTCTTTGGAGCGCAACTCCACCACTTCACCCCGAATTCTATCGCCTATCTTGCCGCGTTTGTGTCCATGTGTGAGAGTTTCCTGGGTTGTCGACCGCATTGGGGTTTGTTCAAGCACATATTCACGTGTCGCTCTCAGACCGTGAAGAAGGCGAGCCCAGGCGACGAAAAAACCCGAGTTGTCCAAATGTGTGGGGGTCTGGGGATCCAGGTGAGGAACAAGAGCACCTTCCCAGCCATGACATTTCCCGAGTCAGTCAGAGGCTGGCAGTCGACCTGGTTCTACTGCCAGGATCAGTCGACGCCAGGGCAGTCGAGTGGACTCCCTCAGTTCACCATGGGCCGAGTGAACAAGCCCTCCTCTCTGAAGGTGATTCCGGAGGAGAAAGCTGACATGAAGATGCTGATGGAGCGTGTAGTTCAGTTGGTTCGGGAGGGAGTGACGGGTATGGATCTCCTGGAGGTTTTTCTTAGGCGTCGTATCCAGCCTCTTCAGTTCCGGAGCCATTGCATGTGGTTGTACTGCGGGACTGAGGATGTGACTCGGGTCAATCCAGAAGCAGTCGACGATGCCACTCTGGAAAGGTGGATGGCAGCTGTTACTGGGAACAAGGATAACCCTCGCGGAGCCAGAAGGATTCCTCCACTCGACTGCCACAGTGATCCAAACAAGGTATGTCTGCTCCACTTCCCATTGTATTCTCGTCACATTTATTTCTGTTTTCTCTGCCGATCGGTCGACTGATCTTTGTCTTGATGTCTATCAGGCCCTCACTGAGCTGTACTCGATGCCCAATGGAGCACAGGCTCCGACCGAGGAGGGAGAAGCGAGCGGGGGCGAGAGCCAGGAGGAGGAGTGGGACTCGGACGCCGCTGAGGATGATGATGATGATGATGACGATGATGATGATGACGATGAGGACGAGGAAGAGGAGGAGGAGGAGGAGGTCGCACCACCGCGCTCGGAAAGGCGGTCGAAGCTTGTCCATGACCCTGCGACTGAACGTGGCAAGGAGGTTGCGACTGTTACACAGTCGACCAAGCGCCCTCGGACCATCTCTCCGGCGCCGACTGAAAAGGCGTCGAAGCAGCCCAGGGCGGCCCCGTCAAAGCCGACCAAGCTCCTGCCGAAGATGAAGGTGTCCATCCCCACCATATCAGGGTAATCATGCTGCTTAAGTCTTCTCGTTTTGTGCGAACTTTATCTCTGGTTGGTGCTGGAGTCAGTCAACTGATTCTTTGGAGTTGCAGTGCTGCTACTTCTGAGACCTCAGCCCGGGCTGACGACCATGAGATGGAGGACGCAGCGACCTCAAAACCTGGTACTATACTCTTAACACCGTTTCTAGTCGACTGACTCATGATCTCTAACTCTGATTCTTTTCTGTAGCTCCATCCAATGCTGTTATCACTCTCCCTGATGCTGATGAAGATGAGGAACCGCTGAAGCACAGAAGGAGTAGGAAAACGTCTGCCGGCAGGGTGCCCCAGGATGTGACGGTGCCTGAGACTCTGGTCGCGGAGGAAGAGAACACCCCTCGACACATTGTGTCCTTCGCAGATCCACTGACGAGTGCTCTGCAGCCCTCCCTCTTCACGACGCACCACGTCCCAGAGGACCAAGCTGGCGCCGCGAAGGAGGCGATACGCCAGGCAGGGATCATGATGGAGCAGTTGAAGACCATCCGGGATGCGAGCTAGGCAGCTTACGACGCCAGTTCCGCCCTTCAAAGCAATGTTCAGGTCAGTCGACCACCACTTGTTCTGTTAGGATATGCTATCAAAAACTTTTCTTTCTAGAATTTATAGTAATCACCCACTGGGTGTGTCGATTGCACCCGCTGGGTGTAGTCCCCAAGGCTAAGGTCGACTGCTGGCAGTCGGCCTTAGGCTTTATAAGTTCAGTCTTTCCGTCATTCGACTATGGCGAATGGATTTCGCAAACCGGTGGGGGCACGCTGAGTGCACCCACTGGGTGTAGTCCCCGAGACTGTGGTCGACTGCTTGCAGTCAATTACAGTCTTAAAGAATACATCTTGTTTTTTTTTGAGGTCGACTGGTCGACTCTGTCTTCAATAGGATTAGTGGGGGCACGCTGAGTGCACCCACTGGGTGTAGTCCCCGAGACTACGGTCGAATGCTTGTGTTCGGCTGTAGTCTTAGAAACGCATGATTTTTCCTTTTCCACTCGGAAGTGAATTATCTTTGACATTTAGTCGATTGATTCTTCGCAGAGATCATGTGACCTTGCGGCTCGCTACACCGAGCTGGAAAACAAGCACATTTAGCTCGAGCTGGATTTGAAGCTGGCTCAGGAGAATCTGACGAAGGCAAAGGAGGAGACCAAAGGTATGTTTGGTGAGACCTTGACGACTGCTTTTTCCCTTTACTTGTTTCAAAATCTGATCTTGCTGTAACTTGCAGGTAAGGTGAAGGAGGCCCAACAGAAAAAAGACCTTGAACTAGCTGAGAAGATCAAGCTTGCTAACGAGAAGTTAGCTTCAGTCACCAAGCTTGAGCAAGAAAATACCAATCTGAAAGCTGCTCTTGGGAAGAAAAATGATCTGGAGGCCTTCCTGAGTGGCCTTGCCAAGAAGCTGTTCCTTATGCTTGAAGGTAAACCTTTACGCTAAACAATCATTTTCAACTGTGATTTCTCCATTCGACCATTGCCTTGACTCGGTGATCGCCCTTGCAAAATTTTGTCAAGACTTTGAAGAAGAGACTAGCCGGCTGGAACGAAACCTTGACCCCGTCAATTCTCCGGTGAACGACGAAGTTTCCATGAATGTTTTCCGACTGGAGTCCCATGTTGCAGCTGTCGTGGACTATCTTGCAAGGCTGAAGGTCGCCACATCTCGCATCGATTCAACGCTCTGGCCCAGGGAGACACTCCAGCACGACCTTGAGTCGCTGAAGGCTCGCTTGAACACGGTCCCTGGTCGAGTGCAGGAGTGGAAAAAGTCCTCGGCTCGGTGCGGTGCAGATGTTGCTCTGTGTCTGGCCCGAGTTCATTGCAAAGATGCGCGAGAAGACAAGCTGGCGGCCCTCCGGGTGGCCAACACCAAGAAACACGACTTCAGGTCTTTTATGGAAACTTTCATTGCTGCTGCCACTCGGATCGCAGATGGAATTGATCTTGATGAGTTTGTTGCACCTTCCAGCCCTCCACAGGAGGGGTAAAAAACTTCTTTTAAGCTCGACGCTTTAAATTTGCCTCGGTATGCCGAGTGGAGTTGTAACCGATAAACCTTAACAGGCTTAGCGCCTGAGCACTTTCGGTTCCTTTAAGTATCATTCCGAACTTGAATTTGATGTTTGAATATGATTGCTTTTGGCTTGAAATGTCTTTTGCAGGTTCAAAGCAAGACGCTCACTGCAGTCGACTTACTCCTTAACCCACTTAGGCGAGCACTGGGCTGCAGCTAAGCCCCCGAGTGAGAGGTTTGCTCTTCACTCGGTAGGATTTTTATATCTTAGGCGAGCACTGGGCTGCAGCTAAGCTCCCGAGTGAGAGGTTTGCTCTTCACTCGGTAGGATTTTTATATCTTAGGTGAGCACTGGGCTGCAGCTAAGCCCCCGAGTGAGAGGTTTGCTCTTCACTCGGTAGGATTTTTATATCTTAGGCGAGCACTGGGCTGCAGCTAAGCCCCCGAGTGAGAGGTTTGCTCTTCACTCGGTAGGATTTTTATAACTTAGACAAGTACTTGGACTGCAGCTAAGCCTCCGAGTGAGAGGTTTGCTCTTCACTCGGTAGGATTTTTATAACTTAGGTGAGTACTTGGACTGCAGCTAAGCCTCCGAGTGAGAGGTTTGCTCTTCACTCGGTAGGATTTTGATAACTTAGGCGAGCACTGGGCTGCAGCTAAGCCCCCGAGTGAGAGGTTTGCTATTCACTCGGTAGGATTTTTATAACTTAGGCGAGTACTTGGACTGCAGCTAAGCCTCCGAGTGAGAGGTTTGCTCTTCACTCGGTAGGATTTTTATAACTTAGGCGAGCACTGGGCTGCAGCTAAGCCCCCGAGTGAGAGGTTTGCTCTTCACTCGGTAGGATTTTTATAACTTAGGCGAGTACTTGGACTGCAGCTAAGCCTCCGAGTGAGAGGTTTGCTCTTCACTCGGTAGGATTTTGATAACTTAGGCGAGCACTGGGCTGCAGCTAAGCCTCCGAGTGGAAGTCTGGCTTACCACTCGGTAGGATTTTATTTAATCTTAGGCGAAAGGGATTCGCAGCTAAGCCTCCGAGTGGGAGTCTGGCTCACCACTCGGTAAGGATTTTTACAAACTTAGGCGAATCGGATTCGCGACTAAGTCACCCACTGAGGGGGAAATTTTATTGGACAAAATAAAAAGTGACAAAAATTATGGAGGAACTATGACACTATTATTTTGAAATCCATGAACGACAGGAGTACTTTATTGCAACTCATCCGAGTGATAAACTTAAGTGTAAAATGGGCGGAGTAGTTCCGCGTTCCAAGCTCGGGGCTCGTCGATATTATGTTCAACGTTGTAAAGACGGTACGCCCCGTTGTGGAGAACTTTGGTGACGATGAAGGGTCCTTCCCAAGAAGGAGCAAGCTTGTGATGTTTCTTCTGATCCACTCGGAGAACTAAATCTCCTTCCTGGAAGGCTCGACCCCTCACATTTCTGGCGTGGAAACGACGCAAATCTTGTTGGTAGATGGTCGATCGGATCAGAGCCATCTCCCTTTCTTCCTCTAAAAGGTCGACTGTGTCCTGCCGCGCTTGTTCAGCTTCTGCTTCGTTGTAGATCTCAACTCGAGGAGCATTATGGAGAAGATCACTCGGCAAGACTGCTTCAGCTCCGTAGACCAAGAAGAATGGAGTTCTTCCGGTTGACCGATTAGGTGTGGTCCGCAGTCCCCAAAGCACCGAGGGAAGTTCGTCGACCCAAGCTCCAGCTGCATGCTTGAGATCACGCATCAGTCGGGGTTTCAATCCCTTGAGAATCAGGCCATTGGCTCGCTCTGCTTGTCCATTCGTCTGCGGATGGGCGACCGAAGCGTAGTCGACTCGTGTGCCTTGAGAGTTGCAGAAATCCCTGAATTCTTCCGAGTCAAAGTTCGACCCATTATCCGTAATGATGCTGTGCGGGACTCCATATCTGAATATCAGTTCCCTGATGAAGCTAACAGCAACACCGGTGTCAAGGTTCTTGATTGGTTTAGCCTCAATCCACTTGGTGAACTTGTCGACTGCCACCAGTACATGCGTGAAGCCACTTCGCCCTGTTCTCAAAGGATCGACCATGTCCAACCCCCATACTACGAAAGGCCAGACGAGTGGAATGGTCTTCAGAGCTGATGCAGGCTTGTGCGACATATTCGAGTAGAACTGACATCCCTCGCACTTATCCACTATTTCCTTTGCCATCTCGTTCGCTTTTGGCCAGTAAAATCCGGCTCGGTATGCTTTGGCCACGATGGTCCGAGAGGACGCATGATGACCACAGGTTCCCGAGTGGATATCATTAAGGATGATTCGACCTTCTTCTGGTGTTATGCACTTCTGACCAACTCCAGTCGCACTTTCTCTATATAACTGTCCTTTGATTACGGTAAAGGCTTTAGATCGACGGACGATCTGTCGAGCCTCTTCCTCATCCTCCGGAAGCTCTTTTCTCAGGATATACGCGATATACGGAACTGTCCAGTCGGGGATGACCACCAAGACCTCCATGACCAAGTCGACCACTGCTGGGACTTCAACCTCAGTCGGATCTGTGGCACTCTTGGGCTGTGGAGCTTCTTCGGTGAAAGGATCTTCTTTGACTGACGGAGTGTGAACATGCTCCAAGAACACACCACTCGGAATGACTCCTCTCTTGGAACCTATCTTTGCTAGATCATCAGCTGCTTGATTTTTTAGTCGGGGTATATGATGGAGCTCCAACCCCTCGAACTTCTTTTCTAGCTTCCTCACTGCACTGCAGTATCCAGTCATGGCTGGGCTTCTCACGTCCCACTCCTTCATCACTTGGTTGACCACTAAATCTGAATCGCCATAGACCATCAGGCGACGGACGCCGAGTGAAATGGCCATGCGCAATCCGTATAAGAGGGCCTCATACTCTGCCTCATTGTTAGAGGAATCAAAGTGAATCTGGAGCACATATCTGAGCTTATCTCCTCTGGGGGAAACCAGGACAACCCCAGCACCGGAACCATTCAACATCTTAGAGCCATCAAAAAACATGGTCCAATGCTCCGAGTGAACTTCAGTCGGCTGCTGCTGTTCAATCCACTCGGCGAGGAAATCTGCTATTGCCTGGGACTTAATGGCTTTCTTTGCCTCAAACTTGATATCAAGGGGAAGAAGTTCAATCGCCCATTTCGCCACTCGACCAGTTGCATCTCTGTTGTGCAAAATCTCTGATAGTGGAGCGTCGCTGACGACTGTGATGGAATGATCAGAGAAATAATGAGCAACCTTCTTTGTGGTCATGTATATTCCATACACAAGCTTCTGATAATGAGGATATCTCTGCTTGGATGGAGTCAAGACTTCAGACAAATAATACACTGGGCTCTGAACTTTGAAAGCTTTTCCTTCTTCTTCCCGCTCGACCGTAAGCACAGTACTGACGACTTGTCCTGTGGCTGCGATATAAAGCAACAGAGGCTCTTTGCTGATTGGAGCAGCAAGCACCGGCTGGGTGGAGAGCAGAGCTTTTAGCTCGGCAAACGCTGCATCAGCTTCTGGAGTCCACTCGAACTTGTCTGCCTTCTTCATCAGTCGGTAAAGAGGCAATGCCTTTTCACCGAGTCGTGAGATGAATCGACTTAATGCGGCCAAGCATCCAGTAAGCTTCTGGACATCGTGCACTCGCATAGGGCGTTTCATTCGGAGAATAGTGCCGATCTTCTCTGGATTAGCGTCGATCCCTCGCTCGGAAACGAGAAAACCCAGTAACTTGCCACCAGGAACTCCGAATGTGCACTTTGATGGATTGAGCTTGATATCATACCTTCTGAGGTTGGCAAATGTTTCGGCGAGGTCAGCGAGCAGGTCGGAACCTTTTCGTGACTTGACGATGATATCATCCATATACGCTTCCACATTCCGACTGATTTGAGTGAGTAGACACTTCTGAATCATTCGCATAAATGTGGCTCCGGCATTCTTGAGACCGAATGGCATGGTGATATAGCAGAAGCACCCGAATGGAGTGATGAAAGCTGTTTTTACCTCGTCGGGTCCGTACAGACGGATCTGGTGGTACTCGGAGTAGGCGTCTAGAAAAGACAATCTCTCGCATCCCGCGGTCGAGTCAACAATTTGATCTATGCGAGGGAGAGGAAAATGATCTTTCGGGCAGGCCCGGTTGATGTGCTTGAAATCAATGCACATTCGGAGCGATTTGTCCTTCTTAGGAACCATGACGACATTAGCGAGCCACTCGGAGTGGTATATCTCTCGGATAAATCCTGCCGCCAACAGTCGAGCCACTTCCTCACCAATGGCTTTTCTCTTCTGGACGGCGGACCGCCGAAGATGCTCTTTTACTGGTTTTGCTGATGAGTCGACTCTTAGGCGATGCTCAGCCAGTCCCCTGGGAACACCTGGCATGTCAGCGGGCTTCCATGCAAAAATGTCCCAGTTCTCACGGAGGAACTGGATGAGCGTTTCTTCCTATTGCGGGTCGAGTGTTGTGGAGATGTGGGTCGGAGCTGCATCGGGGTCGGTCGGGTGAATGTGAACAGGCTTCGTCTCACCGGACGACTGAAATGCAGATTCTGTGGCGGGTTTCTTGGATCGCAGCAAATCACTCGGATCTGCGTTTTGCTTGTATTCTTCAAACTCGACCGCTGTCACCTGGGAATCAGCAATCTTTGAGCCCTTCTGAAAGCACTCTTCTGCCTTTTTCCGATCACCGGTGACAGTGATCACTCCTTTGGGGCCAGGCATCTTCAATTTGAGGTACACGTAACATAGTCGAGCCATGAACCGTGCATAAGCTGGTCTCCCCAAAATGGCATGATATGCACTCTGAAAATCCACGACCTCAAACGTCAACTTCTCTTTGCGAAAATGTTTCGAATCACCAAACACCACGTCCAGAGCTATTTGGCCGAGTGACTCGGCTTTCTTCCCTGGTATAACTCCATAAAGCTCATGTTACTGGTGCTCAGTCGGGACATAGGAATGCCCATTCCTTTCAGTGTGTCTGCATACAACAAATTCAGCCCGCTACCACCGTCCATCAGCACTTTCGTCAGTCGAGTGCCTTCGACAACTGGATCGACCACCAAAGCTTGCCTCCCAAGGGTGGCAATATGAGTCGGGTGATCAGATTGGTCGAATGTGATGGGTGTTTGGGACCATCTCAGATAATTTGCTTTTGCTGGGGTAACCATGTTCACCTCGCGGTTAATGACTTTCAATCGACTCTTGCTTTCCACATCTGCAAAGATCATCAGAGTGGAGTTGACATGCGGATATCCTTCCTCACTGTCCTCCTTGTCTTCGGCCTTGTCCGACTCCTTTTCCTTGTCCTTAGACTGTTTTCCTTGAAACTGCTGGATCAAGAGTCGACATTGGCGAGTGGTATGCTTTGGGTAAATGATATTCCCTTCTTCGTCTTTCTTCGTGTGGATGTGACACGGCATATCCATCACGTCGTTCCCTTCTTTATCCTTTACCTTCTTAGGGTTCCAGGATCCTTTTGGTTTCCCTTTAAACTTTCCATGAGCCACGGCCAGAGCCTCTCCAGGAGCTACCGGTTCAGCCTTCCGCTTCTGTTTCCGACTGGTGTTTCCCTTCTCCGACTGGCTCGGCTTGTGCTTGCCGCTTCGGAGTCGGTCTTCTTCTTTGTCGTTGGCGTACTTGGTAGCAATTTCCATCATCCGACTCAAGGTCATGTCTCCGGTTTGACCAAATTTCAAACTCAATTCTCTGTTCTTGACACCATCCTTGAAGGCGTAGACTGCCTGATGATCAGACACATTCTCCACAGTATGGTGCAAAGTGATCCATCTCTGAATATACTCCCTGAGAGTCTCATTGGTCTTCTGCACGCAGACTTGCAGCTCCGTCAATCCAGCCGGTCACTTGCAAGTTCCTTCAAATGTTCTGACGAACACTCGGGATAAATATTCCCAAGTGTAAATGCTGCTAGGAGGTAACTGATTCAACCACGCTCTGGCAGAACCTTCCAACATGAGGGGCAAATGCTTCATGGCCACCTCGTCATTCCCACCACCAATCTGGACCGCCACTCGGTAGTCCTCAAGCCAAGTTTCAGGCTTAGACTCACCGGTGAACTTGCTGACTCCTGTTGCCAACCTGAAATTGGGAGGAATCACTGCGGCTCTGATAGCTCTGCTGAAACATTCCGGACCAGAAATGTGCACTCGACTGCTCATGGGCGCATCTCTGTCGAGTCCACCTCGATGGGCTCTGTTCCGGTTGACCAAGCCTTGCACGATAATGGATCGCGCGTCGAAGCCTGGTTCCCTGGGGTCGACTGGAACTCTTCGCCCCGCACTGAGCTGACGTCTGTCATCTTGCTGTCAAGGAGCGTAAGACCCACCCCTCGGAGGGGAAGTGGGCACTCGACGCCTATCATCTCGGTCGTGTCGGTCTCCATATTGGTCTCGCCGATTCTCGCGCCCCTCACGCCGCGGAGGCGATCGGGGACTGTGAGCCGACTGAACCGTATTCGCAGCGACGGATCGACTGTGAATTCTGTTGCGCGACTGCGACACGGCTGAATTCTGATCTCCTGCTGCCCGGAGCAGATCCCTGATCTGCATCAAGCCTCTGCCAGCTTCCGACTGAGAGGGCTGGATGGACTCTGCAATACGGGTCGCAACTGTTAAATTCTGGATTGGGGTTCGATATACCTGAGTCGGCGGGAAGAGTTGACGTCGACTGGTGTCGGGAACTCGTTGCCGCGCGCGCTCGTCGAGTGCTCGCTGAAGATTCTCCAGGCGAGCGCGTTCGGCCAAATTGGCCAAACGTGCTTCCTCCCAGGCGCGAGCCTCGGGGGTTTCTCCTGCGATGGGAGTATGCAGGGCATCCATGTTCCTGCGGTGAAGTTCCTCTCTTTGCAGAGAGTCGAGTGGCTCGGGCTGGTACTCTTCGTGGTCTCGTGCGGGGTCGCCTCCGTCGCCTGCCCCACCATCACGGGCGAAGCCAGGGGGGCTGCGAGGCCCGTCGACCATCAAGATTTCCGCCGCTGGATCACTGCTATCGCATTCGGATGCAGTCTCTACGGAGCCAGTCGACAGATCGAACAGGCCGTAGAGAGATTCGTCGGGCTCGATTGCCGCAACTTGGGTGGTGGCCGTCTGGCGAGCCACCGCGTGTCTCACCCACCGCTGAAGCCTCGACCGACCCGAGCGCTTGCGCTGGCGGGAGACCGGGAGGGTGGTCGATAGGGGACTCCACCGATATGGGGTCGACGGTTGCCGCAGCAGAACGCCGCGGACACATGCGCGAAAATGTGTCGCACCGCGGACGGGGAGCGCATCAACGTAGAGTGGAGCCTCCTGGAGCCAGGCGGAGTCGTCGGCGACGAAGGTGAGAGCACCGAGATGAATCTCTCGACCCTCGACCAAAACTCCAGCAGCTACCATGATGAAAATACTCGGAAGAATCGCAACTTCTCCACAAAATCGCTAAAACACCTGCCCCACGGTGGGCGCCAACTGTCGTGGATCTAAGTCTGACAGTAGAGTGGGGGGTAGGTATGGAGAGGCAAGGTCCTAGCTATGGAGAGGTTGTAAGCACAAGAGATGTACGAGTTCAGGCCCTTCTCAGAGGAAGTAAAAGCCCTACGTCTCGGAGCCCGGAGGCGGTCGAGTGGATTATGTGTATATGGATTACAGGGTGCCCAACCCTTCTGCCTGTGGAGGGGGTTGGCTTATATAGAGTGCGCCAGGACCCCAGCCAACCCACGTAATGAAGGGTTTAAGGTACATTAAGTCCGGGGCGTTACTGGTAACGCCCCACATAAAGTGTCTTTACTATCATAAAGTCTACTTAATTACAGACCGTTGCAGTGCAGAGTGCCTCTTGACCTTCTGGTGGTCGAGTGAGTCTTCGTGGTCGAGTCCTTCAAGTCAGTCGAGTGAGTCCCTCTTAGGTCGACTGGAAGGTGATCTCTTCTAAGGGTGTCCTTGGGCAGGGTACTTAGATCAGGTCTGTGACCTTACCCTAGGTACATGACTCCATCACCGGTCTCAGTGCCGGTCTCGATGCTGGTCTGAATCTCAGCGCCGGTCTCAGTCTCAGCACCGGTCTGCGTGTCGGTCTCAGCACCGGTCTGCGTGTCAGTCTCAGTCCCCGATGCCACCGGTGGGCCCAGCAACAACATCTGTTGATCGTCGGTAAGGCTAAAAAATTCGTCTACCGCCCGGTAGACGTCGTCGCAATCACCAGAACCCTGTCCTTCATCGTTGCTAGCCATGTTTCCTATGATTAAATCTAGTCAATTAATTCTAGACCTAATAAAATGAATAATGACATGAAAAAGGACTATTGTTTTGCAGGAATGTTGACTCCTTCCTGGTGCGGCAAATCCCGGGCACTCGATATGTCCTAGTTTGTAGCACAAGTCATGCCGAAATTCACGGAAAATTTCGGCATGACCTTTGCTAAAAAGTGGACAAATCGAGAACCTGAAATTTGCCGGAACAGAAATGAATCAACATTCCGGCAACACATAGGCCACTCAGCATCATTCCCTGGAAACAACAAAACCACTTGGGCACAATCGAACAACTTCAATAAAAAGATATAACATGACCATTTCAATGAAAATAAAATTTGCCTAAATTCTTTTCCTTGAAAAATAGTGGTCTTTTCAAAAATCAAAAACCTTTGCCTATCTACTTAACCTAGCTTGTTAATCCAACGAACCTAATTAACCTACCTATTTAACCTAGTTAGTTAATCTAGTTTACCTAGATAATTAACCCTAATTAAACTAGTTAACGCAGGTAGTTCTCTGTCAAAGCCTAAAATAATTTTTGCACTAATTAACCTGGATAATTAACCTAATTAAACTAGTTAACTTGACTAGTTCTCTGTCAAAGCCCTAACTAAGTTTTTGCACTAACCTAGATAATTAACCTAATTAAACTAGTTAACCTAACTACTTCTCTGTCAAAGCCCTAACTAAATTTTTGCCCTAACCTAGATAATTAACCTAATTAAACTGGCTAACCTATATGCATGAGAGAGAGAGGAGGGGTGGGGGCTTACAGATGATGGCTCCGGTGGTGGCGACGGAGGCAGTGGTGGCGAGGGAGGCAGGGGCGTCTCCGGTGACGGCGAGGGAGGCAGGGGCGTCTCCGGTGACGGCGAGGGAGGCAGGGGCGTCTCCGGTGACGGCGAGGAAGGTGGCGTCGACGGCGGCTCCGGTGGCGTTGACGAGGCCGCGCGGCTCCGTGGCGTTGGGGGCGGCTCCGGTGTCGTCGACGGCGCACGGCTCTGGTGGCGTCAACGTCGGCGGCGAAGTGGGGCGATGGTGAATCGGGGAGATGGCGGCGCGCGGGGTGGGTTGAGGGATTTGGGGGAGAAGTGGTCGGGGGGAAGCGGTTTTTTGGTTAAGTCAAACTTAGCGGTAGCGCGTTTCGCAAAACGCGCTATCGCTAAGATAGCTATAGCGGTTTTTGCAAAACGCGCTGCTGCTATAGCTATGTAAATTTCTTCCTTTTTTAATTTCCTTTTCTGTTTCTATAGCGGGGGTCTAGGACACGCGCTGCAGCTACGTTAGCTATAGCGCCTCTTACAAACACACGCTGCTGCTATGCCTTCCTCCGATTTTTCGCTTTTTCGTTTATTTTGCTTTACATTTTATTTTTTCCTTTCTCCTTTTTCTATTTTTTTCATTTTCATTTACTTTTCTATTTGTTTTTCATCTTATTTTATTTCCGTTAGTAGTAGCGCTCTTCCCTGGAAACGCGCTGCTAATTATGCCCTAGCGGTAGCGCGTTTCATCTAAGCCCGCTACTGCTATGCATAGCCTATCATTCTGCCAATGGGAATATTAATAGTAGCGCTTTCGCGACTACCAGCGCTACTGCTAAGTTTGTATCTGTAGCGCGGTTTCTCTTAAATCGCTACTGCTATATAGCACTAGCGCGCTTTTTTGACCCGCGCTGTTGCTAAATTTCTGTGTATAAGGTTTTCCCTAGTAGTGGATGGCCGTCCATCCGTTCTACCTCCCACATTAGTAACATGTGCCGAGGCAGCTACTCCGGTGCCACCCATCCGTCCCTCTATCGTCCACCGTTGCTATATAAACTGCTGCCCCGGATGTAACCGAAAAAGGCTTTTGCCCCACTTTATAGATAAAGCAAACCACTAGAGCCACAAAGAGTACACACAAGTCCATGCCACACACACACACACAAGTCAGAAAGGGTTCTGCTGAAGACACAACTCAACAAGCCCTTAAAGAAAAAACAGAAAAAAGGAGGGATGAATGGCAGAGACCACTGCCATCGCCACCGCACATTCACAGAGTAATCCGGCTTGGGGGGGAGGAGGGAGGGGGAGTTCGACGAATAGGTCGGGAAAGTTGGTTTTGCACGACTGTCCGCCAACCACCTCGCGAAAGTAAGACCACAAGAACTGTGCGGACACGCAGGTGAAGAAAATGTGATTAGAGTCCTCAGTCGCGCACAACGGGCATATCCCATCGCCAGGGCCATTTCGCTTGAGTACCTCCACCTAGAGGGAACCCGACCTCGAATCCACAGCCACAGGAAGATCCTAATTTTGAACGACAGTCTAATAGACTAGATTTGGGTCAGGGGCTCCGGCCCAGGAGAAGTCGCGATGTCCTGGTAGACGAATTTACCGGAGAAGGCCGCATTCATCCGCCTCCGATCCTTTCTCCTTTCCGCAACACTCCAACCATGACTTCCTCACGCTCCAAAGCTCTCTGGGACGGTCTGGCGACGGACTAGAAGGAGATGGCCGCCGTTGCTGCCGGCTGGCTGCCCGGCAGGCAACCAGAGGACGATGACGTCCCAATGGAGGACGCGGTTGACGACGAGCCGGCGCCACCCTCCTCGTTCGGGCCACCCTCGCCGGTGTTTGCATCATGACCATCGACGAGGCTCATGCCCATTACATGGACATGGTGCGGGAGGAGCAATTCCAAGAGGCGCAAGCCGACACCGCTCGGCTCCCAAGAAGGCCACCGCTCCTTCTCTCCCATTGAAGCCAAGCTTGATGGGCTCAACATCGGCGCCGATTAGCCGCATGGCAGCAACGTGGAGGTGGACAACTTCACTTCCCGGGTCTCCAGAGGCGGAGGTTACGGAGGCGTAGCTGGAGAGCGGCGAGGTAGAACTGGAGAAGGCGAAGCTTTAGTTTTCTGGGCTCACTGCCTGACAAGAGGAGCGGGTGCCTGCGGCTATAGATTAGGTGTATTAGTTATACCTCTAGTACCGGACGAGCACCGCTTATGTAAATATATAAAATCCGTCATGTTTATATGTAATCCAGCATGTTTTTATGAAATCCGGCCATTTTTGAACGAATTTCATCCGATTAGTTCGCATTGTTGTTGAAATATATGCGGACTACGTTGGATGACGGTTAGTTCGCATTTTCACCGACGGATAAGGAAGAAAATTTACAGGTCATAGTTGAAGATGCCCTTATATAGTACCATAGGATACTAGATAATATTCAGAAAACTCAGCCCCATGACAGATGGCACCACTGTGTCCAAACAGTTCGAAACATCAACTTGTTCTTGAAAAATGACAAGATAGCAGATCACACAACAAAACAAAAAGAAACAGTTGCATGATTGTAAAGGCAAGTGTGGGGAACAGAGTCTGACTTCAACGCTGTAGTTTATTTATCGGGTCTGAAGTCTGAACCAACGGTTCATCATGCATGCGTTGGCATGAATAGCTCTTACTACTCAATAGTACTCCCTCCGTGTTCGGAATTACTCATCGAATGAATGTATCTAAATGTATTTCAGTTCTAGATACATCCATTTTCAAGACAAGTAATTTTAAACGGAGGGAATAGCTCTTACTATCCTACTCTTACAAAAAGGCCAAGTTACTAGAGAAACGGCACAAAACAACTCATGCCAGAACTTCGACAATGATTAACTTTCGATTTCTTTGAACCATGGATATCGGGCAACATTCGGAACCTCTTGTGCCCTATGCCAATCTTGTCTTGATAGCTGCCAACAAAGCCTTCTTGTTCTTACAGACGAATTGCACTTGGTATCACAGCATAATAGAAAAATGAAGAAAGAAAAACAACAAAAGTCTGCATGATTAGCAGGAATAGGACAAGAAGTGAGCAGAGATTGCCGCCTTCTCGTTTGTTTCTTCCTAATTCAAAGTGGGCAGTAAAAACCAACAC
Source organism: Triticum dicoccoides (assembly GCF_002162155.2). Lineage (NCBI taxonomy): Eukaryota > Viridiplantae > Streptophyta > Magnoliopsida > Poales > Poaceae > Triticum > Triticum dicoccoides. The sequence continues at coordinate 88,571,052 of NC_041387.1, read as the reverse complement.
AGGGGCAGTGACAATTCCATTGGTATCTTCTGGAAAACAAGTGAAGTGCACCAATGATCAGAGGAGTTGGAGTCGCAGATAAGAGCAAAATTGCACATGTGTACGTTGTGCGTAGACGATTAGATTCTATTGCCAATTTGGCACTGCCGGCCTTTGGCTGTATGCATGGATGGATCCCTGCCCTGGAGTCTCTTTCAGGCATATGGCTGAACAGAGAGGAGCTACGACGGACAGGCAGGCTTGCCTCATGATCCCTGAGCACAGTGGCAACTTGCCCATGTTCTCCAAACTCTGCATTCTCTCATCTGGATAAGCTTAAGAGTTTCAACTGTCCTTAAAAATCCATTTTCTATGGACACTTTTGGTACCGTAGCTTATATTTACCTAATGCCATCGGTCAACCTCTAGTTCCAACAGGCTGACCATCTTGCCATTGGACGGTTTGGGTGCTTTGTTATATATCCCAATCTCAAGTTCTGAACTTGAGTTAATTTTATCAACTAAAAGCATCTCCAACAGCCGCGCTAAACTAGCGCCGCGCCGCAAAATAGGCCTTTTTAGCGCGCGCGCAACGCGGCGGCTCGCTCCAGCGGGCGCGCAAAAACGGCGCGCGCGCGATATCGGGTTGGGCGCGCGGTCAAAAACACTTATCCGCGCGGTGTATTTGGAGCGCCAGCTACAGCGCGCCGCACACTCGAGCGCTCACGCCCGCACTCTCTCCCTCTCCTCGTCCTACGCCCCGCGTGCGCCGGCGCCGGCGCCCTGCCCCCCGCCATGGACGCGCACACCGGCGCCCCGCTCACCCCGCTGTACATCCGCGACCC
>NC_041387.1:88559067-88569909 GCF_002162155.2 Triticum dicoccoides | reverse complement strand
CGGCGAGCGCTGGCGTCGCCACCGCCGGAGCTCCGCCGAGCGTCGGCCTCGCGCACAGCCTCTTCTTGCCGCCGCGGATGACTACGGCGCCGGCGCCGGGTGGCGTCGCGCCGGCGCCATGGCTTCTCACACACATTCCCATGAAGATGCCGTTGAAGATCTTGCCAACACCGTCGGAGCTTCACATGATGCGGTGCGTGATGCGGTGCGTGATGAGGATAGGGAGGAAGGTTCATCTTCGGAGGCGGAAGAGTCGTCTTCGGAAGAGGACGAAGACGAAGAAGAGGAAGATGAAGATGAAGCTTAATGTGTCTTTCATGTCTTGAACTTTTAGTTTGCATTTGAACTTGGTTGGATGAACTTGTGGGCATGATTTTGATGAACTTGTGGGCATGAACTTTTATTCATCAACTTGTTTGTGTCAAATTTTACATGTTCATTTTTGTCCAAAATATCCATATATGCAAAATGCCCGGCGAGTCGCGCGCGCTGCATTTTAGCACGCTGCTGGAGCGGCGCGCGCGCGCTGCATTTCAGCGCGGCTGCTGAAGCCAGCGCAGGCGGGCGTGCAAAACCAGCCGCAGCGCGCGCGCTAACAGGTTTTTTGCGCGCGGCGCTTTAGCGCGGCTGTTGGAGATGCTCTAAAAACAACATTGAAAGCAACAAATTTGACAATAGAATAAGACAATTATCGCTTTTTTTTACATCAAAATAATGTTGGATGAAAACGAATGACATAATTTACTGCTGGAAGAAATAGATCATTGTACACAGCTATCATCCAGAACTCTCATAGTTTCCAATAAATCCCCAGCTTGTGCAAGATGCCAGAGACAACACCCCAGAAGAGGATCTCTCCAAATATGACGTACAGCAGAGTTCCCAGCCTTTCTGAATGCCAGACATTGACAAACACATGCTTTTGGATCCAGTTAACCTGCCAAAAATAACAAGACAAACAAATTAAGCCCATGCAAATACAGGCTCCAAATGTCACTACCAAGTTAACCTTCACCCATTACTTACAAGGGTTTTATCTTGCGACTCATAGTACCATCCGTTCACAAATGCTGCAAATATGCCTTGTGCCGCTAGGACGTACACAAGCATGGCGTTCATGCCGATCCACTCGAGGAACAAGAATGGTACTCTCAGGCCCCAGACATCAATCTATCATTGTGACAATGAAATGAGTAAATCATTGGGAAAGAGCTAATGGAAATGCAGCAATTTCATGCTCTAGGTACTTATGATAAACCATACCAGCATGTAGAAAGCTGACAGAACTATTCCAGCCGCGCCGGCAGTGAAGCAAACGTAACTGATACTGTAGAGTTGCTTATTGATTGGAATGGCTGAAATGGAAGGGTGATCGATGTAAGATTCTCAGGTCACAGTTTGTAGTAATTAGATCAAGTGTCGAAAATGGATTGTTAGGAAACCTTTTGTGAAGTGAAGGAGAATGCCGAGCAAGAGGAGCGAAATGCCCATCGAAAGCCAGTGTTTCAGTCTCTCCTTATGGGTCTAATATTAAGAAACTTTGATGTCATAGTTGCTTTTATCATAACCAAATGGTACCGGTACAATGTTTTGGATAATCACCTTGAAATGGATTAGAACATGGCCATAGTGGATTCCAATTGTCCCTGATAGAATCGACGATATTGAGCTGAAACATAAAACAGGGAAAATACTTAAATATTTGAAATAAACAAACTATATAACTAAGATTAATTCAGTGTAAGCTATGTTGGATCTCCAACCTTAACAATCCTTCTGGTTCGAATGGCGCAAGACACCATGATGGAGCATCGGCACGGAGAGGACCTGATTCTGGTGAGCTAAATGTACAATCCTGAAAATGGCAATTTCAGTGCACATATTGTCAGACTTGCACTTTCTAGCTTAATGTGTAGTATATCATTTAGCTGGTAAGGAAAACTTTCTGCAGCTACTTATACATAACAGTGAAATAAAATATGAACATATTAAGATTACAGTTCTACCTTAGTCCGGATCCAAACGGGCTGCGAGTAGAGATGATTAATCCCCCAGACCACCCTATCAACATGACCCACTGCATTGCAAGCCGGATCCAGGTGACCCCTTACACCACATTGTACCTGAAAACACAAGTACTTGTATCAAATACGGAAATAATCAACAGGGATAGCATCCTAAAGGTTAGCTCCAAGTACCGTAAACCGCTTCCCATCATTGACATCGCCATCCGAATGGTACACATAGCTCCAATCTGGAACATACAGCGAGAACGTCGTGACCATGTATACGACGAACACGATGAAACCGCCTAACCTGTCGATTGTCAGAAATGGCAAGAATTTTCCATCATAATCAGGGACAGGAAAAATTATGAATATGCAGTTTACAGTGCAGAAAGACAAGTATCAGCGAAACATTATTGTACCATTGCCACCGGTAGGCATGGAAGATGGCGTAAGGACCGGAACGGACGGTGACAGGCCGCACCTTTATGGTGAACACCTCTATGAGGGCAACCACGAAGTACACCAAAGCTATCCTCTGATGAGCCATCGTCAAATATAAGGAAAGAACTATGTTATGATTAAGACCTAGATGGATGACGAAATGAACGACAAGTTTGTTTGTCTAGTAAATATAAACCGAACCTGGAGGATGCCACACCATCTTATCACCTTCATGTCCACTCCATAAGCAAGGTCGTCCGGAGCGTGAGAGTATCCACCTACATCCGAGTTCGATAGTGTCAAATCAAGCAACATGGCTGCAAACTGAATTGTGTAAACACTCTACACATCGGCTTCAAGTACCTTGCAGTAGCAGGCCCCAGAAAAGCATTTTCAGTGTTCTGACGCTGACCTTCTTCACAGCGGCACCCATGTTTGGAACCCTCTGCAAAATATTCATCGTGATGAGCATTTAACATAATCTATATATCCACCAAAAATGTTTTGTTTACCAAATTTGCACGAGTATGAGCACGGAGAAGTGCTTTACTGACCTTCATGGCAAAGGCGATCGCAACACCGACGATGAAGAGGAAGAAGGGCATGACAAAGTCTGCCAGAGTGCAACCGTTCCACGGCGAGTGGTCCATCCGCTCGTAAGCCCCGCCGGCATCGTCCACCAGTACCATCAGCTGCACGCAAGAGATTGTCAGCAGTTCATATGCATGGTGACTTGTAAGCATTTCGTAGTATATTTGCTTGGGAAAAAGCAATCATATGTGCATATTCGGAGGAACATAGCTAGTACCACAATGGTGAGCCCTCTGAAGGCATCGAGAGCCGCCACCCTCGTGCTCTTCTTCTTCTGGGGCTCCTCAACAACGACCAGTCTCTCCTTCTCGGTGTCATCTCCGGCTCCGGCGTGGACGACGCCCTTGCCGTCTCCATGCTCCACCTCTACGGGAACTACATCAATGGCGTGCTGCTCTGAACCTTTCTCACCGCCGGATGCCGCTATGTCCTGCCCCTTCTCCATGGTAAATGTGTGTACAACTCACCTGATTAGGTTCTAGTACTTGAAAGCTGAAGCATTGGCACCGAACTACTTGGAATCTTACGAGATGAGTGGAGATTATGTATGTGGAATTTTATATACAGCTACACAATCATAAGAATTGTCCGTCAATCTGTCCTGCCACAAAAAAATGTTTAATTAGGTGCTAAATATATACTGGCACCAGCGTTGGGTTGCCGTCTTGTGGTATTTTAAGTTTTAAGTTCATGTTTTCTATGAGTGCGTGCTCGTCGCTTTCCTTGTTTGCTCAGCAGGGGCTTCACGTCCTCTGATTTCCATGTGTCAAGACCTTGATTGATAACCCTTTTTATGGTCTGTACAAATAAACAATGAGGGCACATTTGTTAATCAGGGTAAGTTCTACGCTGACAAGTGCTCCACTGCTACTGACTTTTTTTGTATAATTTATTTATTGTTTTAGAACACACATACATTTCAAGGAGAGATGCATTGTTCAAAAATGCAAATTTGGCATCACTCTCTCTTCAGATCGGCCAGTGTAACAGCTTAGGCGTGGTTGCCGGCGCCACGCTGTTTTTTCTTTTTTCTTCAGAACGCTTGATCTCTACCTTCTTCATCAATGGAAGTCGGCGCCTAGCTAGCTGCTTTTTCGTCAAAAAAATGGCGTGATTCCCTTGTTTAATTAATTAATAGGTGCAAACGCTGTACCATCTACCATCTTTTTCCTCGATGGTCCATACTAATTCGCAATTCAATACTACAGAGGTGCGTATCGGAGAATCAGTCCGTATGGAAGAGGACATGCGTCGCCGGCCGGCTCCGTTTGGATACCGGCATGTATATGTTCTTATATTGTTTTAGGGCGTGTCGCTAAAGGATGTTGTTCCACTTGGATAAAGACTAGTGATCGAATTATACATGCGGCTGGGTTACACCGGACGTCTCCAGTACGTATACTCCAAATAGTTATCAGATGTTGTGGCCCTTGTGGTTAATGGCTAGCACAGGGAGGGAAATGCCATTTTCGTAGCACCCAGCCGCGGGGCGTCGACATCCAACGAGTAGTAGTCACTCCATATAAAGTTAGTACAAAGTTGAGACAATTATTTTAGAAAGGAGGGAGTAGTATGTAGCTTAAAGAAAAAAAAACTACAACGTATGTGGAAGAACTGCCGAGTATGCATCTTTTCTATGCCGCACCTCGTAAGAAAAGGGCCAGCGCTCAGCGCCAGTGACCGGCGCAGGCATAGAACACGGTGGCCTTCCGCACCGTGAGAGATTAGGATGATGGTAACCGTTGGATCGCGCATCTGCATCGTCTTAGCCTTGCCTCCATTTTCGCACGTGCAAATCCCCCACGCACGAGGCAGCAGCAAAACGGCCTCCTCGCAGCTCGCGTTGCGTCCCTTGCTCATGTGTGAGGACCCATGCCTAGTAGTCCTGCCGTTCTCCTATAGGTACTCACAGCATCGTCCATGTTGTGCGTCGCATGGCGCAGCCGCTCTCCCATCCGGTGGCCGGAGTTGCAGCACATATCCCTTCTTCTTTTCTTGAATACGCAAGGTAGAAATAGTAGCAGACAAGAGTTACACAAAAACCTCTCACGCGCACTGACACACGACGCGGCGTGAGTCAGTAGGCTAGGGCGTACATACAGAAATGTGGGGTGTACGCACCCCCAAATTTAGAAGTTCTACGTCTCAGGCAAAATAGTGCACATGCCGGCGCCCGCACGGGCCTAGGCGCGAGCCTCTTCCTTGATCGTCGAAGAAAGGTGGGAGACGGGCGGCCTGTCATTGTCGAAGACACAAACGTTGCGTTGCTTCCAGATCCAAGTGGTGAGCAGCGCAAGCAATATGAAGCCGCGACGCAAACAGAGCGGGGAGCCAGTAGCCGATGATGCAAGCCAATCAAGGAAGGGGACGTCCGCAGATGGAATGGTGATCGGAAGCCGGCACCAACCCAAGTGCCATACTTGTCTAGAGAACTGGCATCCCGAGAGCAAGTGGGGCATGGTTCCCGGTACCTGGTCACTAAGGGAGGACGTCGAGTCATGCGGCAATCCATGTCGGGTGAGGCGCTCTACGGTCCAGCATCGATCTCTTAGAGCATCTCTAACAGTTGGCCCCCCAGAGGGCTTAAAAATCGCCGCCTGTGTTGGAAATATGCCCTAGAGGCAATAATAAAATGATTATTATTATATTTCTTTGTTTATGATAATTGTCTATTATTCATGCTATAATTGTGTTATTCGAAAATCGTAATACATGTGTGAATAAATAGACCACAACATGTCCCTAGTAAGCCTCTAGTTGACTAACGCGTTGATCAACAGATAGTCATGGTTTCCTGACTATCACTAGTAGAAAAGGGGGCAATGGTCCAGGCCGGGTCAGCCCATTAGTTTCGGTTCAATCCAGAACCGGGACCAATGGGGCATTGGACCCGGTTCGTGAGCCCCGGGGGCCGGCCGGGCCTCGTGGGCCATTGGTCCCGGTTCGCCTGGACCTATTGGTTCCGGTTGGTGGGACGAACCGGGACCAATGCGCCTCGCTCCTGGCCCACCACCAGTGGTCCCGGTTGGTGGAGTGAACCGGGACCAAAGGCTGCCCTTTAGTCCCGGTTCGTGGCACGAATCGGGACCAATTAGTTGCCTATATCTACCCCTCGCCCGCGAGCAGAGCACTCCCAGTGCTCTGTTTTTCGTGGCCGGCGAGGGGAGAGCTTTGTGGTGCTCTAGCTCACCTCCTATGCACACGAGGTGTTCGATGGAATGCCCGAGCCACACTACTTAAGCTTTCTCCTCTCCAAGCTCGACCTCCAAGCTCCATTTTCCTTAATATTTGTCTAGGTTTAGCGGTCCGTCGCGTCCCGTCCCCGTCTTCACCGCCGTCGATCGCCCGCGCCGATCTCGTCGCCAACACCACCGTGGTGAGCCTCTTGTTCTTATCTTCTTTCTGAAAGGAAAAAAAAATCTTACTTGTATATTTATATAGATACTTGTATAAGTTTCTTACTTTTATTATTGCATCTTATATAGTGTGATGGTTTTGGTATCCGCCCCCGTCGGCCCTCGTCCTGTCTATGGTTCAGATGTGGTATATATATTATCTTTTCATAACTATTGGTTCATTTATTGTTTATGACAATTATGCCGACCAACGTGACATAGATTTTATTTATCTAGGAGGTTGTTGAACCGGAAATTCCAACCGACCCTATTGTCGAGAGGTTAAATTTAGTTGAAGAAGAAAACAATTTGTTGAAGAAAAAAATTAGAAAAATTGAGGAGGAGAAGATGATATTGGAGTTGCATGTTGCGGATGTCGTCGATGATCACAAGATCAAGATGGATGCAATGTGCTTGAAGATTAGAAAGATTAGAAAATATGCCATTCATACCGAGGCTTGGTATCATTATGCCGTTGGATCAGTTGTTACATTGGTTGCGATTATGATCGCATTTGTTTTCGCATTGAAATGTTTTACATAGTTTCAGTGTATGGTTTAATTAATTTAGATGCTCTGCAGAGCTTTATGTTGTTAGATGAGAACTATGTATGTACTTTGGTTTTAATGTGATGATGAACTTCTATTAATTTGATCACTTAATTATCTATTCATGATGTTCTGTAATGATTTTGACACACTTAATTATATATAATGCACGCAGATGAACCGGCAATGGATGTACGGTTCAAGACACACCTCCGAGTACATTAAGGGCGTGCATGATTTTCTCGAAGTGGCTGAGGCAAACAAGCAGAATGGTTTTATGTGTTGTCCATGCCCTATATGTGGGAATACGAAGTCTTACTCTGACCGGAAAATCCTCCACACCCACCTGCTTTACAAGGGTTTCATGCCACACTATAATGTTTGGACGAGGCACGGATAAATAGGGGTTATGATGGAAGACGGCGAATAAGAAGAGTACGATGACAACTATGTGCCACCTGAATACGGTGATGCTACTGAAGATCAAGAGGAACCAGACGATGTGCACGATGATGCTGCAACGGGCGAAGCTGCTGAAGATCAAGAGGAACCAGACGATGTGCCCGATGATGATGATCTCCGCCGGGTCATTGTCGATGCAAGGACGCAATGCGAAAGTCAAAAGGAGAAGCTGAAGTTCGATCGCATGTTAGAGGACCACAAAAAAGGGTTGTACCCCAATTGCAAAGATGGCAACACAAAGCTCGGTACCGTACTGGAATTGCTGTAGTGGAAGGCAGAGAATGCTGTGCCTAACAAAGGATTTGAGAAGCTACTGAAAATATTGAAGAAGAAGCTTCCAAAGGATAACGAATTGCCCGACAGTACATACGCAGCAAAGAAGGTCGTATGCCCTCTAGGATTGGAGGTGCAGAAGATACATGCATGCCCTAATGACTGCATCCTCTTCCGCGGTGCGTACAAGGATCTGAACGCATGCCCGGTATGCGGTGAATTACGGTATAAGATTAGACGAGATGACCCTGGTGATGTTGACGGCGAGCCCCCCAGGAAGAGGGTTCCTGCGAAGGTGATGTGGTATGCTCCTATAATACCACGGTTGAAATGTCTGTTCAGAAATAGAGAGCATGCCAAGTTGATGCGATGGCATAGTGAGGACCATAAGAAAGATGGGAAGTTGAGAGCACCCGCTGACGGGTCGCAGTGGAGAAAAATCGAGAGAAAGTACTGGGATGAGTTTGCAAGTGAGCCAAGGATTGTATGGTTTGCTTTAAGCGCGGATGGCATTAATCCTTTCGGGGAGCAGAGCAGCAATCACAGCACCTGGCCCGTGACTCTATGTATGTATAACCTTCCTCCTTGGATGTGCATGAAGCGGAAGTTCATTATGATGCCAGTTCTCATCCAAGGCCCTAAGCAACCCGGCAACGACATTGATGTGTACCTAAGGCCATTACTTGAAGAACTTTTACAGCTGTGGAATGGAAACGGTGTACGTACGTGGGATGAGCACAAACAGGAGGAATTTAACCTAAAGGTGTTGCTGTTCGTGACCATCAACGATTGGCCCGCTCTCAGTAACCTTTCAGGACAGACAAACAAGGGATACCACGCATGCACGCACTGTTTACTTGACACCGATAGTATATACCTGGCAAGCTGCAGGAAGAATATGTACCTGGGCCATCGTCGATTTCTTCCGACCAACCATCAATGTTGAAAGAAAGGCAAGCATTTCAAAGGCGAGACAGATCACCGAAAGAAGCCTGCCATGCATACCGGTGATCACGTACTTGCTATGGTCAATGATTTACACGTAATCTTTGGAAAGGCTCCCGGCGCACTAGCTGTTCCGAGTGACGCTGGGGGACACGCACCCATGTCGAAGAAGAAATCTATATTTTGGGACCTACCCTACTGGAAAGACCTAGAGGTCCGCTCTTCGATTGACGTGATGCACATGACAAAGAACCTTTGCGTGAATCTGCTAGGCTTCTTGGGCGTGTATGGGAAGACAAAAGATACAGCTGAGGCACGGGAGGACCTACAACGTTTGCACGAAAATGACGGCATACCTCCAAAGCAGTATGAAAGTCCTGCCAGCTATGCTCTTACCAAAGAAGAGAAGGAAATCTTCTTTGAATGCCTGCTTAGTATGAAGGTCCCGACTGGCTTCTCGTCTAATATAAAAGGAATAATAAATATGGCAGAGAAAAAGTTTCAGAACCTAAAGTCTCATGACTACCACGTGATTATGACGCAACTGCTTCCGGTTGCATTGAGGGGGCTTCTACCGGAAAACGTCCGATTAGCCATTGTGAAGCTATGTGCATTCCTCAATGCAATCTCTCAGAAGGTGATCGATCCAGAAATCATACCAAGGCTAAGAAGTGATGTGGTGCAATGTCTGGTCAGTTTCGAGCTGGTATTCCCACCATCCTTCTTCAATATCATGACGCACGTCCTAGTTCATCTAGTTGACGAGATTGTCATTCCGGGCCCCGTATTTCTACACAATATGTACCCCTTTGAGAGGTTCATGGGAGTCCTAAAAAAATATGTCCGTAACCGCGCTAGGCCAGAAGGAAGCATCTCCATGGGCCATCAAACAGAGGATGTCATCAGGTTTTGTGTTGACTTCATTCCTGGCCTTAAGAAGATAGGTCTCCCTAAATCGCGGTATGAGGGGAGACTGACTGGAAAAGGCACACTTGGAAGGGACTCAATAATATGCAGGGACGGATATTCTTGGTCTCAAGAACACTACACAGTTCTACAGAACTCTACCTTGGTGACCCCGTATGTCGATGAACACAAGAACAGTCTGCGCTCCAAACAGCCGGAGCAGTGCGACGACTGGATTACATGTGAACACATCAGGACTTTCAGCAGTTGGTTGGAAGCACGTATCAGAGGTGACAACACTGTTTGTGATGAGATGTACTTGTTGTCCAGGGGACCATCTTTGACTGTATTGATTTGGAAAGGATACGAGATAAATGGGAATACATTTTACACGATTGACCAAGATCAAAAGAGCACCAACCAAAACAGCGGTGTCCTCTTTGATGCAACAACCGAGAGGGGAAAGGACACATATTATGGTTACATAGTGGACATATGGGAACTTGACTACGAACATGATTTTAAGGTCCCTTTGTTTAAGTGCAAATGGGTCAATCTGCCAGGAGGCGGGGTACAGGTAGACCCATAGTACGGAATGACAACAGTGGATCTGAAAAATCTTGGGTACACTGACGAACCGTTCGTCCTAGCCAATATGTGGCACATGTTATCTATGTGAAGGACATGTCTATCAGACCGAGAAAGAGAAAAGATAAGGAAGCGAATACATCATACAATGAGCCAAAGCGCCACATAGTTCTTTCAGGAAAAAGGGACATCGTGGGAGTGGAGGACAAGACAGACATGTCTGAAGATTATGAAAAGTTTCATGAAATTCCTCCCTTCAAAGTCAAGGCTGACCCCAGCATCCTGATAAACGATGAAGATTATCCATGGTTACGGCGCAATAAGCAAATGACACAAGCGAAGAAAAAGTGAAGACTTTCTCCCGCAACTATTATGATGGTACCATGCCAACTTTGTAACTGACGAGTATGATACCATTGTCCATTTTGTACATGCACATGCTATGTGGGTCAATTTATGATACCATGCCAACTTTCAACTTTTTCAGAGTTCATTTGAAATGCTTTAATGTCTTATGGTTCGGCCCTCGTAATAATTAAAAATAGCAACAATAAGTATTTTGTTGTAAGTAGAAACAAAATAAAATAAATAAAGCAAGAAAGAAAACAAAAAAAAAACAAAAAAGTGTTTTCAAATTTGAAAACTAATGGCACTAACAAAAAGTTTATAATTTTCCTAAAACTA
>NC_041387.1:88557953-88558817 GCF_002162155.2 Triticum dicoccoides | reverse complement strand
AAATAAAGCAAAAAACAAAAGAAAATAAATAATGCAGAAAACAAAAGAAAAAAACAACAATAAGTATTTTGTTGTAAGTAGAAACAAAACAAAATAAATAAAGCAAGAAAGAAAACAAAAAAACAAAAAAAGTGTTTTCAAATTTGAAAACTAATGGCACTAACAGAAAGTTTATAATTTTCCTAAAACTAAAAGCAAAAACAATTAAAAAATAAAGCAAAAAACAAAAGAAAATAAATAATGCAGAAAACAAAAGAAAAAAACTAGAAAAAATATATATATATAGCAACAATAAGTAAAGAAAACAAAAAAACAAAAAAATGCCTCCTACTGGGCCCCCACGGCCTGAATACGACTAGAAACCCTACTATGGGCCAGGATTCAGGCCCACAGTAGGCCCATCAGGCAAAGCAATAGCAAGTAGGCCCGAAAGCCTGCGATGGAGAGGAGCTCGAGAGGGATGCGGCAGTGGGGCTTATAAACCACTGCGCGCCCCTCTCAACTAGTGAGGTGGGACTAAACTTTGGCCCCGAGGCGGGCAGCACAGAGGCCTTTGGTCCTGGTTGGTGGCACCAACCGGGACTAAAGGGGGGCATTAGTCCCGGTTTGTGCCACGAATCGGGACCAATGCTCTTGCTATATATACAGCACTTAGCAGTTTTCGCCAAAATCCATCTATTTCTTCTCGCCCCGACGCCTTCTGCTCCTCGTCGCCGTCGCCGTCGCCGCCGAGCCCTGCCCCGATGCTGTCAGGCTGGTCCACCTCGCCGTCGCCGCCGCCGAGCCACTGCCCCGACACCGTCGCCGCGCCTGCCACCCCTGCCGGCCCCGACCCCATCGCCGTCGCCGCGCGTGCCACCCCTG
>NC_041387.1:88478543-88553933 GCF_002162155.2 Triticum dicoccoides | reverse complement strand
AATACAACGGGTGCAAAACAGTTGCGCACGCAGAATACTCAGGTTAAACTTGACGAGCCTAGCATATGCAGATATGGCCTCGGAACACGGAGACCGAAAGGTCGAGCGTGAATCATATAGTAGATATGATCAACATAATGATGTTCACCGATGAAACTACTCCATCTCACGTGATGATCGGACATGGTTTAGTTGATTTGGATCACGTGATCACTTAGAGGATTAGAGGGATGTCTATCTAAGTGGGAGTTCTTAAGTAATATGATTAAATTGAACTTAAATTTATCATGAACTTAGTCCTGGTAGTATTTTGCAAATCATGTTGTAGATCAATAGCTCGCGTTGTTGCTTCCCTGTGTTTATTTTGATATGTTCCTAGAGAAAATTGTGTTGAAAATGTTAGTAGCAATGTTGCGGATTTGATCCGTGATCTGAGGTTAAATCCTCATTGCTGCACAGAAGAATTATGTCCTTAATGCACCGCTAGGTGACGGACCTATTGCAGGAGCAAATGCAGACGTTATGAACGTTTGGCTAGCTCAATTTGATGACTACTTGATAGTTTAAGTGCACCATGCTTAACGTCTTAGAATCGGGACTTCAAAGACGTTTTGAATGTCATGGACCATATGAGATGTTCCAGGAGTTGAAGCTAATATTTCAAGCAAATACCCGAGTTGAGAGATATGAAGTCTCCAACAAGTTCTATAGCTAAAAGATGGAGGAGAATCGCTCAACTAGTGAGCATGTGCTCAGATTGTCTGAGTACTACAATCGCTTGAATCAAGTGGGAGTTAATCTTCCAGATAAGATAGTGATTGACAGAATTCTCTAGTCACCATCACCAAGTTAGTAGAACTTCGTGATGAACTATGACATACAAGGGATAACGGAAACGATTCCCAAGCTCTTCGTAATGCGGAAATTGACGAAGGTAGAAATCGAAGAAAAACATCAAGTGTTGATGGTAGACAAGACCACTAGTTTCAAGAAAAGGGGCAGAAGGAAGAAGGGGAACTTCAAGAAGAACAGCAAGCAAGTTGCTGCTCAAGTGAAGAAGCCCAAGTCTGATCCTAAGCCTGAGACTAAGTGTTTCTACTGCAAAGGGACTGGTCACTGGAAGCAGATCTACCCCAAGTGATTGGCGGATAAGAAGGATGGCAAAGTGAACATAAGTATATTTGATATACATGTTATTGATGTGTACTTTACTAGTGTTTATCGCAAACCCTCAGTATTTGATACTAGTTCAGTTGCTAAGATTAGTAACTCGAAACGGGAGTTGCAGAATAAACAGAGACTAGTTAAGGGTGAAGTGACGATGTGTGTTGGAAGTGGTTCCAAGATTGATATGATCATCGTCACACACTCCCTATACTTTCGGGATTAGTGTTGAACCTAAATAAGTGTTATTTGGTGTTTGCGTTGAGCATGAATATGATTTGATCATGTTTATTGTAATACGATTATTCATTTAAGTAAGAGAATAAATTGTTGTTCTGTTTACATGAATAGAACCTTATATGGTTACACACCCAATGAAAATAGTTTGTTGGATCTCGATCGTAGTGATACACATAATCATAATATTGAAACCAAAAGATGCAAAGTTAATAATGATAAGTGCAACTTGTTTATAGCACTGCCGTTTAGGTCATATTGGTGTAAAGCGCATGAAGAAACTCCATACTGATGGAATTTTGGAATCACTTGATTATGAATCACTTGATGCTTGCGAACTGTGCCTTTTGGGCAAGATGACTAAAACTCCGTTCTCCGGAACAATGGAACGAGCTATTGACTTATTGGAAATAATACATACCGATGTATGCGATCCAATGAGTGCTGATGCTCGTGGCAAGCATCGTTGTTTTCTGACCTTCACAAGATGATTTGAGCAGATATGGGTATATCTACTTGATGAAACATAAGTCTGAAATAGTTGAAAGGTTCAAAGAATTTCAGAGTGAAGTGGAAAAATCATCGTAACAAGAAAATAAAGTTTCTGCGGTCTGATCGCGGAGACAAATATTTGAGTTACGAGTTTGGTCTTCAATTAAAACAATGTGGAATAGTTTCACAGCTCACGCCACCTGGAACACCACATCGTTATGGTGTGTCCGAACGTCGTAACTGCACTTTATTTAATATGGTGCGATCTATGATATCTCTTTACCACTATCGTTTTGGGGTTATGCATTAGAGACAGCTGCATTCACGTTTTAAAATAGGGCACCATCTAAATCCGTTGAGACGACACTGTATAAACTATGGTTTAGCAGTAAACCTAAGCTGTTGTTTCTTAAAGTTTGGGGCTGCGATGCTTATGTGAAAAAGCTTCAACCTGATAAGCTCGAACCCAAATCGGAGAAATGTGTCTTCATAGGATACCCAAAGGAAACTGTTGGGTACACCTTCTATCACAGATCCGAAGGCAAGACATTCGTTGCTAAGAATGGATCATTTCTAGAGAAGGAGTTTCTCTCGAAAGAAGTGAGTGGGAGGAAAGTAGAACTTGACGAGGTAACTGTACCCGCTCCCTTACTGGAAAGTAGTTCATCACAGAAAACTGTTTTAGTGACACCTACACCAGTTAGTGAGGAAGCCAATGATAATGATCATGAAACTTCAGATCAAGATATTGCTGAACCTCGTAGATCAACCAGAGTAAGATCCGCACCAGAGTGGTACGGTAATCCTGTTCTGGAGGTCATGCTACTAGATCATGATGAACCTACGAACTATGAAGAAGCAAATGATGAGCCCAGATTCCACGAAATGGCTTGAGGCCATGAAATCTGAGATATGATCCATGTATGAGAACAAAGTGTAGACTTTGATTGACTTGCCCGATGATCGGTGAGTCATTAAGAATAAATGGATCTTCAAGAGGAAGACGGACGTTGATAGTAGTGTTACTATCTACAAAGCTAGACTTGTCGAAAAAGGTTTTTGACAAAGTTCAAGGTGTTGAATACGATGAGATTTTCTTACTCGTATCGATGCTTAAAAGTCTGTCCGAATCATGTTAGCAATTGCCGCATTTTATGATTATGAAATTTGGCAGATGGATGTCAAAACTGCATTCCTGAATGGATTTCTGGAAGAAGAGTTGTATATGATGCAACCGGAAGGTTTTGTCGATCCAAAGGGAGCTAACAAAGTGTGCAAGCTCCAGCGATCCATTTATGGACTGGTGCAAGAATCTCAGAGTTGGAATATACGCTTTGATGAGTTGATCAAAGCATATAGTTTTTGTACAGACTTACGGTGAAGCCTGTATTTACAAGAAAGTGAGTGGGAGCACTACAACATTTCTGATAAGTATATGTGAATGACATATTGTTGATCGGAAATAATGTAGAATTATTCTGCAAAGCATGAAAGGATACTTGAATAAAAGTTTTTCAAAGAAAGACCTTGGTGAAGCTGCTTACACATTGAGCATCAAGATCTATATAGATAGATGAAGACGCTTGATAAGATTTTTCAATGAATACATACCTTGATAAATTTTTGAAATAGTTCAAAATGGAACAGTCAAAGAAGGAGTTCTTGCCTGTGTTGCAAGGTGTGAAGTTGAGTAAGACTCAAAGCCCGACCACGGCAGAAAATAGAAAGAGAATGAAAGTCATTCCCTATGCCTCAGTCATAGGTTCTATAAAGTATGCCATGCTGTATACCAGATCTATTGTATGCCATACCACTGAGTTTGGCAAGGGAGTACAATAGTGATCTAGGAGTAGATCACTGGAGAGCGGTCAAAATTGTCCTTAGTGGAATAAGGATATGTTTCTCGATTATGGAAAAAGGTTCGTCGTAAAGGGTTACGCCGATGCAAGTTTGACACTAATCTAGATAACTCTAAGTCTCGATCTAGATACATATTGAAAGTGGGAGCAATTAGCTAGAGTAGCTCCATGCAGAGCATTGTTGACATAGAAATTTGCAAAATACATGAGGATCTGAATGTGGCAGACCCGTTGACTAAGATTCTCTCACAAGCAAAACATGATCACACCTTAGTACTCCTTGGGTGTTAATCACATAGCGATGTGAACTAGATTACTGAATCTAGTAAACCCTTTGGGTGTTGGTCACATAGCGATGTGAACTATGGGTGTTAATCACATGGTGATGTGAACTATTGCTTTTAAATCACATGGCGATGTGAACTAGATTATTGACTCTAGTGCAAGTGGGAGACTGAAGGAAATATGCCCTAGAGGCAATAATAAAGTTATTATTTATTTCCTTATATCATGATAAATGTTTATTATTCATGCTAGAATTGTATTAACCGGAAACATAATACATGTGTGAATACATAGACAAACAGAGTGTCACTAGTATGCCTCTACTTGACTAGCTCGTTAATCAAAGATGGTTATGTTTCCTGACCATGAACAATGAGTTGTTATTTGATTAACGAGGTCACATCATTAGTTGAATGATCTGATTGACATGACCCATTCCATTAGCTTAGCACCTGATCGTTTAGTATGTTGCTATTGCTTTCTTCATGACTTATACATGTTCCTATGACTATGAGATTATGCAACTCCCGTTTGCTGGAGGAACACTTTGGGTGCTACCAAACGTCACAACGTAACTGGGTGATTATAAAGGAGCATTACAGGTGTCTCCAAAGGTAGATGTTGGGTTGGCGTATTTCGAGATTAGGATTTGTCACTCCGATTGTCGGAGAGGTATCTCTGGGCCCTCTCGGTAATGCACATCACATAAGCCTTGCAAGCACTGCAACTAATATGTTAGTTGTGAGATGATGTATTACGGAACGAGTAAAGAGACTTGCCAGTAACGAGATTGAACTAGTTATTGGATACCGACGATCGAATCTCGGGCAAGTAACATACCGATGACAAAGGGAACAACGTATGTTGTTATGCGGTCTGACCGATAAAGATCTTCGTAGAATATGTAGGAGCCAATATGGGCATCCAGGTCCCGCTATTGGTTATTGACCAGAGACGTGTCTCGGTCATGTCTACATTGTTCTCGAACCCGTAGGGTCCGCACGCTTAAGGTTACGATGACAGTTATATTATGAGTTTATGCATTTTGATGTACCGAAGGTTGTTCGGAGTCCCGAATGTGATCACGGACATGACGAGGAGTCTCGAAATGGTCGAGACATAAAGATTGATATATTGGAAGTCTATGTTTGGACATCGGAAGTGTTCCGGGTGAAATCGGGATTTTACCGGGTTACCGGGAGGTTACCGGAACCCCCCGGGAGCCATATGGGCCATCATGGGCCTTAGTGGAAAGGAGAAAGGGGCAGCCCAAGGGGGCTGCGCGCCTCCCCCCTTCCCCTAGTCCTATTAGGACTAGGAGAGGTGGCCGGCCACCCCTCTCCCTCTTTCCCCCTTGGGAATCCTAGTTGGAATAGGATTGGGGGGGGGGGAGTCCTACTCCCGGTAGGAGTAGGACTCCTCCTGCGCCTCTCCCTCTTGGCCGGCGCCCCCTCCCCCCTTGGCTCCTTTATATACGGAGGCAGGGGAACCTCTAAACACACAAGTTGACACAAGTTGATCCACGTGATCGATTCCTTAGCCGTGTGCGGTGCCCTCTGCCACCATATTCCTCGATAATACTGTAGCGGAGTTTAGGCGAAGCCCTGCTGCTGTAGTTCATCAAGATCGTCACCACGCCGTCATGCTGACGAAACTCTTCCCCGACACTTTGCTGGATCGGAGTCCGGGGATCGTCATCGAGCTGAACGTGTGCTCGAACTCGGAGGTGCCGTAGTTTCGGTGCTTGATCGGTTGGATCGTGAAGACGTACGACTACTTCCTCTACGTCGTGTCATCGCTTCCGCAGTCGGTCTGCGTTGGGTACGTAGACAACACTCTCCTCTCGTTGCTATGCATCACATGATCCTGTGTGCGCGTAGGAAAATTTTTGAAATTACTACGGAACCCGACACCTTCTTCCTTCTTCCTCTTTTCTTCCTTTTCCTTAATTATTTTCCTTTCTCGTCGTTGTCGCGTCGTTGTCGATATAACCCCCCCGAGATAACTTCGACATGAGGGGCGGTCGATATATATACCCCCCCTCGGCCCTCTCGCTCGACCAAAACTCTCGAGGACACCCAAACCCTAGAGAGAAAACGATGTTGGTCTCCTACCCCCTCCCGCCGCGCCCCTACCCGACAAATTAACTCTCTCGAGGCCACCCAAATTTACCAAGTTAAAAGAGTGTTGTCGTCAAGGCCACCCCAAACCTTTGAAGCGTTGTTGTGTCGAGGCGACCCCAAACCCTAGAGAAGCAGCGTCGAGGCCACTAACATGATTCCTTATTATGATTAGCTGGCTAATTCTACGTTTGCCACTAATATATATATATATATCCATTTGTACCATGTTTGAATAATAATTGACATGTTGTAAATATTTGCAGAAACTATGGAGCACTGCCGAGACGAAGAAACAGAAGCGATATTGAGGGACATAATCGCAAATGGAAGGGATGAAGTTGCGTCATTTCTCCTCGACACCGTTGGTCAGCTGGAAGAACAGGGTGAAGAAGAGGGCTATGTTCATGATGGCTTCGGCCCATTAATGCTGGTACAAGAACAGGACTATGTTCATGATGGCTCCGGTGACACAATGGAGGTACAAGAAGGAGATCGTGCTGACTGCTCCGGTGACCGAACCGAGCCCGGCCAGGTATATATATATTAGTTAAGCCCGTGCTGACTAGTTAATTGATGCTTCCATTGTTTTGGTATATGTACACATATTAATTACTCTCGTCTTTCTTCCTTATAATTTCTAGCCCTCCGGATCGAGCACAACTTCGGTAAGGAGACGAGGCCCGAAGAAAAAGTTGAGCTCGGATGAAAAGTTTGAGATCATAGAAATCGCGCCCGACGGCGAACCGATTGAACCCATCCGGACAAGAAAGGCATTTTCTGCTCAGTGCGGGGTTCTTGTTAGGGAGAAGATCCCGATCAGCATCCAGCAATGGTATAAGCCTAAGGAGGAAGACCATGAGGTGTCTTATGTCAATGATATGCAGAAGGAATATCTTTGGACTGAGCTGAAGGAAAATTTCACCCTACCGCCAGAGGAGGATCCGGAGAAGCCAGTTAAAGAGGAATTAATCAAGTCTTGTGCTCTTAAGAAGATGGCAACCCTAATGAGGAGGTGGAGGAAAGAGCTGAACCAGTTTGTCAAAAATAAAAAGACACCAGAATTCATCGGCAAATATGAGAAGATCAAATATCACTGGCCCGCATTTGTGGCCCACAAGACATCGGAAAAGAGTAAGAAGATGTCGGAGACAAACAAGAAAAATGCTGTGAAGAAGACGCTTCACCATCTCACGGGGTCAGGTGGCTACCTGCAAGCCCGGCCTAAGTGGTCCAAGGCTGAGAATGATCTACTTTAAAAAGGGATCAAACCAGAGACAATGAGATGGCTAGACCGTTGCCGGACATGGTTCTTCGGGTCTGGCAGAACCTTGGACCCTGTAACAGGGTTTTGCCAGTGGACGGACGAGCAACTGGAAATACCAGTCAAGAACCTTCGACACTATATCGATGCAGCGCAGTGAGGGACGTTCCTTCCAAACAGGGAGAAGGACGAGCTCACAATGGCCCTTGGGAATCCTGAGCACCCTGGACGGACACGAGGCACGCCAGGCTCCATTCCGTGGAAGGTTGGTTTTCCGGACGCAGGGGGTTACAAAACCCACGAGAGGAGGAAGAAACTGGAGCAGGACCAACTGCAGGCGCTGCACGAAAGGGTAATGGGGCTAGAGGATCGAGAAGAGGAACGAGAAGCAGCAGATCGCAGCAAACGACCTGCCGAAGCTTCCCCCGAAGCTACCCCGCCATCTCAGCGGAGAATCAGCGTGGCTTCCACCGAGCTGCTTCAGCCGGAGCATGTCTTGACGGCTCCTGCCAGCTATCCCGTGGATGGTATCACGGAGTCTCAAAATTGCCACATTATGGCGCGATGGATGAATTTGAAGGTCAAGGCGGCTGTTGGCCAAATTTATCCTAGTGGACCCGGCACAACTTATCACTGCCAGCCGATTCCAAAAGGATATGCTAAGGTGATGGTGGATGAAATAACGGAGGGATTTGAGGACCTTGTGCTTGACCACCCTACCGGTGAAGGGGAGACTAGGCTGGGTTCTGCTATGAAGACTCCATGCCTATGGAAGAAGGAGCTCATCAACCTTCTGAACTGGACGCCTCCGCCTCCTCCTCCTGCTCCGGCGAGTTAGGGCACTCCAACTCCTCCACCTCCTCCTCCGGCGAGTGACGATCAGGGCACGCGTGGCGGCACTCCGCCTCCTTCTCCGGCGCATGGCGGCACTCCGCCTCCTTCTCCGCCTATGCCGGCGCTCCTGAGCAGCCAGCAGCATCCTCCTTCTCCGCCTCGCCAGCAAGGGCGGAAGAGACCCGCCGCCGCCCTGGCTGCTCCGGCGCATCGTACTCCTTCTCCTCCGCCTCGTAATCAAGCACGAAAGAAGACAGACGCCGCAGCCGCTCCGTCTGCTCCGGCGTCTAGCAGCACAACCAGAGGCAGGAGGCAATACAAATACGGTCCATCATCTCTCAAGCCTCTAGAGAAGTTACCATACGAGAGGTCCGAGGAGGAAAACGATACGATTGTGCGGACCCACGTGAAGGAGTTCTTTGAAGGGGTGAAAGCAAAGAGACATCCACCTCCGGAGGAGAAGGTAGATCCGGTGAAAGCAAAGCGCACTATCGATGCCCTGAGGAAACCACCAAAGTCTCCGCCGAGAACCAACTATGAGCGCATTACTGAACAGACATATCTCCAAGCCCAGCGGTCGGGAACTACTGTCAGTGCTAAAAGGTCAAAAGAACAAGCAAAGGGGAAAAAATTGCCCATCTCAGCGAACAAGCACAGCAATCGTGCCCCCCCCCACTCAATGTGTCTAATGCTCCGGGGACGGTGGCCGGTTATGGCAATCTTGAAGATTACCTGCCTGACGATGCACTTCCTGATTTCTTGGAGGTGGACGAACACAGATACGAGTACGGGAAGCCTCTCGTCAAAGATGAAAAATCTCTGACAACAATGATGCAAAGATTCCATAATTGGTACATGGAAACCTGCAGAGAGTCTGAGGGTAAGAATGCTTTGTATCTATATATTAAAGAGGAGCACGATCTCGTTGCAAATGATCTGTTGACTGTTCCATTTGATGAGTTCTTTGCGTTCTTCAATCAAAAGGCCCTCGATAAACTAATGGTCTTTTGCTACTGTCTGTAAGTACTATTTCTGTCATTAAGTCTCTATATATAGCTGGGCTCTTTCATTTCATGTATTTATAATTAATTATCCTCAATATATTATGCAGATTGAAGATCGTCGAGTGCAAAAAACAAGAAATTTATGATATTGGGTTCATTAACACAAATATCATAGATGAATTTCTGGTTAAAAAGGACATCAAAGAGGCCAAGGACAACGTGCTACAATCATTGATAAAAAATCAAAACAAAGATACCATACTCTTTCCTTACAACGGCAAGTGAGTGTTACTGTCGTGTGCATATCCGGTTTCCCTTATTACTCGAGCGAGGTTATAGTAATGTAATTGATGAGTTATGCATGCATGCACAGGTACCACTATATTCTTCTAGAGATTAAGCTTGAGCGTGGACTAGTAACCGTCTTAGACTCGAGACGGAAAGATCCCAAATCCTATGCGAACATGACTGAAATGCTCAGCAAGTAAGTTCAATCGATCATTATCGCACCATATCGGAAACTTTTTGTTCATTTCCTGATATCTCAAGTAATAATAATTATTTTCTTTGTCTTGCAGGGTTTGGAAACAGTTCACCGCAGAAGCTCCGGGACTGCCGAAGGAGCTGCGATATACATACCCGAAAGTAAGTACTACTGGCTAGCTAGTTGCGCGCATCTCCTGTTGATTCTATAGCTATACTTTCATCAATGCCATTTATAATGCTTCATTATCAGTTTGATTGACCTCTATTTCTCGTAAAGTGCTTGTGGCAGGAAGAAGGGAATGATTTCTGTGGATACTACGTGTGCAAGTTCATCCACAATGCAACTTTGAAAAACAAGCGGGGCTACTCTCAAAGACAATATGAAGTGCGTAAGCAATAATATTCACAATTTCATTTTATTACACCATCATTTCTGTTGAGTTTCATTCATATATATGTATTAATTAACCCCCTTCTTCAAATTAGACGTGGCAGATGCGGAATGAACTCCTAGAACCAGATCGCATGAAAGCAATTCAAGAGGAATTGGTGGGATTCTTTCTTGACCACGTCATCAATAAAGCCGGAGAATACCATGTGGAAATTGATTTCAATTGCTAGGGGGTTGTAATTATAAGAGATCTTATACATATTGTACATGCATGTATGTAGCCAGTAGCGTCAGATACTTGTTGTTCGACCAATCTCTCGGAGAAGGAGAGAGGTCGATCGATCACTTCTCTCGGTATGCATGAACTTCTGTACTGAATGGTTCTCTCGATCACTTATGTATATATAGTACGTAGAGTCGACCAAGCACGGACATAAGAGAGGACACTTCTCTCTATTAATTAGCTAGCTAACACAATATATGAAACACGTAAATTAACCCCCCAAAACCCCCAATCCCCCCCTCCTTTCAAAAAAAATAACAAAAACCCCAACCAATGGAATGCTGACGCGAGGATGCTTTTTGGTCCCGGTTGGTGCCACCAACCGGGACCAAAGGACCCCTGACTGGGCTCGGCGCACAGGGCCACATGGAGGCACATTGGTCCCGGTTCTTGTTTGAACCGGGACTAATGGGTGGAGGTATTAGTAACGGCCCATTAGTCCCGGTTCATGAACCGTGACTAAAGGCCCTTACGAACCGGGACTATTAGGTGTTTTTCTACTAGTGTATGGAAATTGGATGTCGTTGATAACGGGGTCACATCATTAGCAGAATGATGTGATGGACAAGACCCAATCCTAAGCATAGCACAAGATCGTGTAGTTCGTTTGCTAGAGCTTTTCCAATGTCAAGTATCATTTCCTTAGACATGAGATCGTGTAACTCCCAGATACCGTAGGAGTGCTTTGGGTGTACCAAATGTCACAACGTAACTGGGTGACTATAAAGGTATACTACGGGTATCCCCGAAAGTATCTGTTGGGTTGACACGGATCGAGACTGGGATTTGTCACTCCGTATGACAGAGAGGTATCTCTGGGCCCACTCAGTAATGCATCATCATAATGAGCTCAATGTGACCAAGTGTTTGGTCATGGGATCATGCATTACGGTACGAGTAAAGTGACTTACCGATAACGAGATTTAACGAGGTCTTGGGATACCGATGATCGAATCTCGGGCAAGTAACGTACCGATTGACAAAGGGAATTGTATACGGGGTTACTTGAATCCTCGACATCGTGGTTCATCCGATGATATCATCGAGGAGCATGCGGGAGCCAACATGGGTATCCAGATCCCGCTGTTGGTTATTGACCGGAGAGTCGTCTCGGTCATGTCTGCATGTCTCCCGAACCCGTAGGGTCTACACACTTAAGGTTCGGTGATGCTAGGGTTGTAGAGATATTAGTATGCAGAAACCCAAAATTTGTTCGGTGTCCCGGATGAGATCCCGGACGTCATGAGGAGTTCCAGAATGGTCCGGAGGTAAAGAATTATATATAGGAAGTCCACTTTTGGCCACCGGGAAAGTTTCGGGGGTCACCGGTATTGTACCAGGACCACTGGAAGGGTCCCGGGGGTCCACCGGGTGGGGCCATCTATCCCGAAGGGCCACGTGGGCTGAAAGGGGAAGGGAACCAGCCCCTGGTGGGCTGGTGCGCCCCCCCTTGGGCCTCCCCTGCGCCTAGGGTTGGAAACCCTAGGGGTTGGGGGCGCCCCACTTGACTTGGGGGGCAAGTCCCCCCCCCTAGGCCGCCGCCCCCCCCTTGGAGATGGGATCTCCAGGGCCGGAGCACCCCCCTAGGCCCCCTATGTAAAGAGGGGGGAGGGAGGGCAGCCGCACCCTAGTCCCTGGCACCTCCCTCTCCCCCCGTACTACCTCTCCCTCTCGCTGAGCTTGGTGAAGCCCTGCCGAGATCGCCGCTGCTTCCACCACCACGCCGTCGTGCTGCTGGATCTCCATCAACCTCTCCTTTCCCCTTGCTGGATCAAGAAGGAGGAGACGTCTTCCCCAACCGTACGTGTGTTGAACGCGGAGGTGCTGTCCGTTCAGCACTAGGATCATCGGTGATTGGGATCACGACGAGTACGACTCCCTCAACCCCGTTCTCTTGAACGCTTCCGCTCGCGATCTACAAGGGTATGTAGATGCACTCCTCTCTCTCGTTGCTAGATGAACTCCATAGATTGATCTTGGTGAAGCATAGAAAAAATTATTTTCTGCAACGTTCCCCAACAGTGGCATCATGAGCTAGGTCTATGCGTAGTTTCTTTGCATGAGTAGAACACAAATTTGTTGTGGCCGTAGATGTTGTCAATTTTCTTGCCACTGCTAGTCTTATCTTGTTTCGGTGGCATCGTGGGATGAAGCGTCCCGGACCGACCTTACACGTACGCTTACGTGAGACAGGTTCCACTGACTGACATGCACTAGTTGCATAAGGTGGCTAGCGGGTGTCTGTCTCTCCCACTTTAGTCAAATCAGATTCGATGAAAAGGGTCCTTATGATGGGTAAATAGAAATTGGCATATCACGTTGTGGCTTTCACTTAGGTAAGAAACGTTCTTGCTAGAACCCTATTGCAGCCACGTAAAAACATGCAACAACAATTAGAGGACATCTAACTTGTTTTTGCAGCATATGCCTTGTGATGTGATATGGCCAAAAGTTGTGATGAATGATATATATGTGATGTATGAGATCATGTCCTTGTAATAGGAATCACGACTTGCATGTCGATGAGTATGACAACCGGCAGGAGTCATAGGAGTTGTCTTAATTATTGTATGACCTGCTTGTCAATGATTAAATGCCATGTAATTACTTTACTTTATTGCTAAACTGTTAGCCTTAGTAGTAGAAGTAATAGTTGGCGAGCAACTTCATGGAGACACGATGACGCAGATCATGATGATGGAGATCATGGTGTCATGCCGGTGACGAAGATGATCATGGCGCCCCGAAGATGGAGATCAAAGGAGCTATATGATATTAGCCATATCATGTCACTATTTGATTGCATGTGATGTTTATTATGTTTTTGCATCTTATTTGCTTAGAACGACGGTAGTAAATAAGATGATCCCTCATAATAATTTCAAGAAAGTATTCCCCCTAACTGTGCATTGTTGCGAAAGTTCGTTGTTTCGAAGCACCACGTGATGATCGGGTGTGATAGATTCCAACATCCACATACAATGGGTGTAAGACAGATTTACACATGCAAAACACCTAGGTTAACTTGACGAGCCTAGCATGTACAGACATGGCCTCGGAACACAAGAGACTGAAAGGTCGAACATGAGTCGTATGGAAGACACGATCAACATGGAGATGTTCACGGATGATGACTAGTCCATCTCACGTGATGATCGGACACGACCTAGTTGACTCGGATCATGTATCACTTAGATGACTAGAGGGATGTCTAATCTGAGTGTGAGTTCATTAAATAATTTGATTAGATGAACTTAATTATCATGAACTTAGTCTAAAAACCTTTGCAAAAATGTCTTGTAGATCAAATGGCCAACGCTCATGTCAACCTCAACTTCAATGCGTTCCTAGAGAAAACCAAGTTGAAAGATGATGGCAGCAACTATTCGGACTGGGTCCGGAACCTGAGGATCATCCTCATAGCTGCCAAGAAAGCATATGTCCTAGAAGGACCACTAGGTGAAGCACCCATCCCAGAGAACCAAGACATTATGAACGCTTGGCAGTCACGTGCTGATGATTACTCCCTCGTTCAGTGTGGCATGCTTTACAACTTAGAACCGGGGCTCCAAAAGCATTTTGAGCAACACAGAGCATATGAGATGTTCGAGGAGCTAAAAATGGTTTTCCAAGCTCATGCCCGGGTCAAGAGATATGAAGTCTCCGACAAGTTCTACAATTGTAAGATGGAGGAAAATAGTTCTGTTAGTGAGCACATACTCAAAATGTCTGGGTTGCACAACCGCTTGTCCCAGTTGGACATTAACCTCCCGGACGAGGCGTTCATTGACAGAATCCATCAGTCGCTCCCACCTAGCTACAAGAGCTTTGTGATGAACTACAATATGCAGGGGATGGTGAAAACTATTCCTGAAGTATTTTCAATGCTGAAATCAGCGGAGGTAGAAATCAAAAAGGAGCATCAAGTGTTGATGGTCAATAAAACCACTAGTTTCAAGAAATGCAAGGGTAAGAAGAACTTCAAGAAGGACGGCAAGGGAGTTTCTGCGCCCGGTAAACCAGTTGCCAGGAAGAAGCCAAAGAATGGACCCAAACCTGAGACTGAGTGCTTTTATTGCAAGGGAAAGGGACATTGGAAGTGGAACTGCCCTAAATACTTAGCGGGCAAGAAGGCCGGCAACACTAAAGGTATATGTGATATACATGTAATTGATGTGTACCTTACCAGTACTCGTAGTTGCTCCTGGGTATTTGATACCGGTGCGGTTGCTCATATTTGTAACTCAAAGCAGGAGCTGCGAAATAAGCGGAGACTGGTGAAGGACGAGGTGACGATGCGCGTCGGGAATGGTTCCAAGGTCGATGTGGTCGCCGTCGGCACGCGACCTCTACATTTACCTACGGGATTAGTTTTAAACCTCAATAATTGTTATTTAGTGCCAGCTTTGAGCATGAACATTGTGTCTGGATCTCGTTTAATACGAGATGGCTACTCATTTAAATATGAGAATAATGGTTGTTCTATTTATATGAGAGATATGTTTTATGGTCATGCCCCGCTGGTCAATGGTTTATTCTTGATGAATCTTGAACTTGATGTTACACATATTCATAGTGTGAATACCAAAAGATGTAAGGTTGATAACGATAGTCACACATACTTGTGGCACTGCCGCCTTGGTCACATTGGTGTCAAGCGCATGAAGAAGCTCCATGCTGATGGACTTTTAGAGTCTCTCGATTATGAATCATTTGACACATGCGAACCATGCCTCATGGGCAAAATGACCAAGACTCCGTTCTCCGGAACAATGGAGCGAGCAACCAACTTATTGGAAATCATACATACTGATGTGTGCGGTCCAATGAGCGTTGAGGCTCGCGGAGGCTATCGTTATGTTCTCACTCTCACTGATGACTTAAGTAGATATGGGTATGTCTACTTGATGAAACACAAGTTGAGACCTTTGAAAAGTTCAAGGAATTTCAGAATGAGGTAGAGTATCAACGTGACCGAAAAATAAAGTTCTTACGATCAGATCGTGGAGGAGAATATTTAAGTCACGAATTTGGTACGCACTTAAGGAAATGTGGAATTGTTTCACAACTCACACCGCCTGGAACACCTCAGCGTAACGGTGTGTCCGAACGTCGTAATCGCACTCTATTGGATATGGTGCGGTCTATGATGTCACTCACCGACCGCTATCATTTTGGGGATACGCTCTAGAGACAGCTACATTCACTTTAAATAGGGCACCGTCTAAATCCGTTGAGACGACACTGTATGAATTATGGTTTGGGAAGAAACCTAAGCTGTCGTTTCTAAAAGTTTGGGGATGCGATGCTTATGTCAAGAAACTTCAACCTGAAAAGCTCGAACCCAAGTCGGAAAAATGTGTCTTCATAGGATACCCTAAGGAAACAATTGGGTATACCTTCTACCTTAGATTTGAAGGCAAGATCTTTGTTGCCAAGAACGGGTCCTTTCTGGAGAAAGAGTTTCTCTCGAAAGAAGTAAGTGGGAGGAAAGTAGAACTCAATGAAGTACTACCTCTTGAACCGGAAAGTAGTGCAGCTCAGGGAAATGTTCCTGTGGTGCCTACACCGACTGGAGAGGAAATTAATGATGATGATCAAGGTACTTCAGATCAAGTTGCTACTGAACTTCGTAGGTCCACAAGGACACGTTCCACACCAGAGTGGTATGGCAACCCTGTCCTGGAAATCATGTTGTTAGACAACGGTGAACCTTCGAACTATGAAGAAGCGATGGCGGGCCCAGATTCCAACAAATGGCTTGAAGCCATGCAATCCGAGATAGGATCCATGTATGAAAACAAAGTATGGACTTTGACAGACTTGCCCGATGATCGGTGAGCGATAGAAAATAAATGTATCGTTAAGAAGAAGACGGACGCAGATGGTAATGTTACCATCTATAAAGCTCGACTTGTCGCTAAGGGTTATCGGCAAATTCAAGGGGTTGACTATGATGAGACTTTCTCTCCCGTAGCGAAGTTGAAGTCCGTCCGAATCATGTTAGCAATTGCCGCATACTATGATTATGAGATATGGCAAATGGACGTCAAAACGGCATTCCTTAATGGCTATATTAAGGAAGAACTGTATATGATGCAGCCGGAAGGTTTTGTCGATCCCGAGAATGCTAACAAGGTATGCAAGCTCCAGCGATCCATTTATGGGATGGTGCAAGCATCTCAGAGTTGGAACATTCGCTTTGATGAGATGATCAAAGCGTTTGGGTTTATGCAGACTTATGGAGAAGCCTGCGTTTACAAGAAAGTGAGTGGGAGCTCTGTAGCATTTCTCATATTATATGTAGATGACATAATTTTGATGGGAAATGATATAGAACTTTTGGACAGCATTAAGGCCTACTTGAATAAGTGTTTTTCAAAGAAGGACCTTGGAGAAGGTGCTTACATATTAGGCATCAAGATCTATAGGGATAGATCGAGACGCCTCATAGGTCTTTCACAAAGCACATACCTTGATAAGATATTGAAGAAGTTCAATATGGATCAGTCCAAGAAGGGGTTCTTGCCTGTATTGAAAGGTGTGAAATTGAGCTCGGCTCAATGCCCGACCACGGCATAAGATAGAGAAAAGATGAGTGTCATCCCCTATGCCTCGGCTGTAGGGTCTATTATGTATGCCATGCTGGGTACCAGACCTGATGTAAACCTTGCCGTAAGTTTGGTAGGAAGGTACCAAAGTAATCCCAGCATGGAACACTGGACAGCGGTCAAGAATATCCTGAAGTACCTGAAAATGACTAAGGATATGTTTCTCGTATATGGAGGTGACGAAGAGCTCGTCGTAAAGGGTTACGTCGACGCTAGCTTCGACACAGATCTGGATGACTCTAAGTCACAAACCGGATACGTGTATATTTTGAATGGAGGGGCAATAAGCTGGTGCAGTTGCAAGCAGAGCGCCATGGCGGGATCTACATGTGAAGAGGAATACATGGCAGCCTCGGAGGCAGCGCATGAAGCAATCTGGATGAAGGAGTTCATCACCGACCTAGGAGTCATACACAATGCTCGGGGCCAATCACCCTCTTCTGTGACAACACTGGAGCTATTGCCCTTGCCAAGGAGCCCAGGTTTCACAAGAAGACCAGGCACATCAAGCATCGCTTCAACTCCATTCATGAAAATGTTCAAGATGGAGACATAGATATTTGCAAAGTGCATACGGATCTGAATGTTGCAGATCTGTTGACTAAACCTCTTCCGCGAGCAAAACATGATCAACACCAAAACTCTATGGGTGTTCGATTCATCACAATGTAACTAGATTATTGACTCTAGTGCAAGTGGGAGACTGTTGGAAATATGCCCTAGAGGCAATAATAAAATGTTTATTATTATATTTCCTTGTTCATGATAATTGTCTATTATTCATGCTATAGTTGTGTTATCCAGAAATCGTAATACATGTGTGAATAAATAGACCACAACATGTCCCTAGTAATCCTCTAGTTGACTAGCTCGTTGATCAACAGATAGTCATGGTTTCCTGACTATGGACATATGGGTATCCAGATCCCGCTGTTGGTTATTGACCGGAGAGTCATCTCGGTCATGTCTGCATGTCTCCCGAACCCGTAGGGTCTACACACTTAAGGTTCGGTGACGCTAGGGTTGTAGAGATATTAGTATGCGGAAACCCGAAAGTTGTTCGGAGTCCTGGATGAGATCCCGGACGTCACGAGGAGTTTCGGAATGGTTCGGAGGTAAAGAATTCTATATAGGAAGTCCAGTTTCGGCCACCGGGAAAGTTTCGGAGGTCACCGGTATTGTATCGGGACCACCGGAAGGGTCTCGGGGGTCCATTGGGTGGGGCCACCTATCCCGGAGGGCCACGTGGGCTGAAAGGGGAAGGGAACTAGCCCCTGGTGGGCTGGTGCGCCCCCCCTTGGGCCTCCCCTACGCCTAGGGTTGGAAACCCTAGGGGTTGGGGGGCGCCCCACTTGACTTGGGGGGCAAGTCCCCCCCCCCTAGGCCGCCGCCCCCCTTGGAGATGGGATCTCCAGGGCTGGAGCACCCCCATAGGCCCCCTATATAAAGAGGGGGGAGGGAGGGCAGCCGCAGCCTAGTCCCTGGCGCCTCCCTCTCCCCCCGTACTACCTCTCCCTCTCGCTGAGCTTGGCGAAGCCCTGCCGAGATCGCCGCTACTTCCACCACCACGCCGTCGTGCTGCTGGATCTCCATCAACCTCTCCTTCCCCCTTGCTGGATCAAGAAGGAGGAGACGTCTTCCCCAACCGTATGTATGTTGAACGTGGAGGTGCTGTCCGTTCAGCACTAGGATCATCGGTGATTTGGATCACGACGAGTACGACTCCCTCAACCCCGTTCTCTTCAACGCTTCCGCTCGCGATCTACAAGGGTATGTAGATGCACTCCTCTCTCTTGTTGCTAGATGAACTCCATAGATTGATCTTGGTGAAGCGTAGAAATTTTTTATTTTCTGCAACGTTCCCCAACAGCCTGGGGGCGAGCCGGCGCTGAAATTATTAGGGAACATAGTAATTTCAAAAAAAATCTATGCACACGCAAGATCATGGTGATGCATAGCAACGAGCGGGGAGAGTGTGCCCACGTACCCTTGCAGACCGAAAGCGAAAGCGTTAGCACAACGCGGTTGATGTAGTCGTACGTCTTCACGATCCGACCGATCCAAGTACCGAACGTACGGCACCTCCGAGTTCAGCACACGTACAGCTCAATGACGTCCCGCGAACTCCGATCCAGCAGAGCTTCACGGGAGAGTTCCGTCAGCACGTCAGCGTGATGACGGTGATGATGTTGCTACCAACACAGGGCTTTGCCTAAGCACCGCTACGATATGACTAAGGTGGAATATGGTGGAGGGGGGCACCGCACACGGCTGGGAGAGACCAACAGATCAACTTGTGTGTCTATGGGGTGCCCCCCTCCCCGTATATAAAGGAGTGGAGGAGGGGAGGGGCCGGCCCGCTCTATGGCGCACCTTGGGGAGTCCTACTCCCACCGGGAGTAGGATTCCCCCCTTCCATGTAGTAGGACTAGGAATCAAGGAAAGGGAAAAGAGAAGAGAAGGAAGGAGGGGGCGCAGCCCCTCCCCCTAGTCCAATTCGGACTAGGCCTTGGGGGGCACACAACCTCCCCTCTCTCTTTCCCTTAAAGCCCAATAAGGCCCATATACTCCCCGACGAATTCCCATAACTCTCCAGTACTCCGATAAATACCTGAATCACTCGGAACCTTTCCGATGTCCGAATATAGTCATCCAATATATCGGTCTTTATGTCTCGACCATTTCGAGACTCTTCGTCATGTCCCCTATCTCATCCGGGACTCCGAACTACCTTCGGTACATCAAAACACATAACTCATAATATAAATCGTCACCGAACTTTAAGCGTGCGGACCCGACGGGTTCGAGAACTATGTAGACATGACCAAGACACGTCTCCGGTCAATAACCAATAGCGGAACCTAGATGCTCATATTGGCTCCCACATATTCTACGAAGATCTTTATCGGTCAAACCGCATAACAAACATACGTTGTTCCCTTTGTCATCGGTATGTTACTTGCCCGAGATTCGATCGTCAGTATCTCAATACCTAGTTCAATCTCATTACCAGCAAGTCTATTTACTCGTTCCGTAATGCATCATCCCGCAACTAACTCATTAGTCACAATGCTTGCAAGGATTATAGTGATGTGCATTACCGAGAGGGCCCAGAGATACCTCTCCGACAATCGGAGTGACAAATCCTAATCTCGAAATATGCCAACTCAACAAGTACCTTCGGAGACACCTATAGAGCACCTTTATAATCACCCAGTTACTTGTGACGTTTGGTAGCACACAAAGTTTTCCTCCGGTAAACGGGAGTTGCATAATCTCATAGTCATAGGAACATGTATAAGTCATGAAGAAAGCAATAGCAACATACTAAACGATCAAGTGCTAAGCTAACGGAATGGGTAAGTCAATCACATCATTCTCCTAATGATGTGATCCCGTTAATCAAATGACAACTCATGTCTATGGTTAGGAAACTTAACCATCTTTGATTAACAAGCTAGTCAAGTAGAGGCATAGTAGTGACACTATGTTTGTCTATGTATTCACTCATGTATTATGTTTCCGGTTAATACAATTCTAGCATGAATAATAAACATTTATCATGAAATAAGGAAATAAATAATAACTTTATCATTGTCTCTAGGGCATATTTCCTTCAGTCTCCCACTTGCACTAGAGTCAATAATCTAGTTCAAATCATCATGTGATTTATAATGGAGCAAACAATGAATCGTCGGACATGCATCTATCATTTTGTAAACCAATCAGGTGTCTCGGTGGTTGAAACATAAATGTTTCCTCCTTTCAGTTAGGTAGTTTTACCTATAAGAATATTCTTCTTTGGTTCTGGTTTAATATTTTCAGAGTACAAGCAAGTTACTGTAACTTGATTGATATGGTGTTGTAATGAGATATGCAACTTGATTGATATTGTTTAGCAAGGCACAAGCCTTGCTCGGCTAAACAAAATGCTATCGAACTGTTGGTCGGCAAAGGATAACAACGACCTACAATTGGTCGGGAAAGGTTTATGGCAGGGCCGAGAGAAAGTCTGGTCGGGAAATGTACTACCATCGAACAGTCGGTTGGGAAAGTTTATCATCAGATAGTCGGTTGGGAAAGGTTCATAGCAGGGCCATCAGAAAGTTGGTCGGGAATGCTTTTGATAGCCGTCAAACAGTCGGTCGGGAAAGATATGTCGGTCGGGAAAAGGCTTTCCCGTCTGGACTTTCCCCAACAGACAAGGTTGGTCGGCAATAGTCTTTCCCAACCGATTTTCTGTTGGTGGACGTTGTTTTCCCTACTGACATGTCTGTTGGGGATGTAGTGTTGTGGTGTAGTGTTAACACCAATATTCACATCTGTATGTGATTAACATCCATAGTTCACATCGTCATGTGACCAACACCCAAAGGGTTTACTAGAGTCAATAATCTAGTTCACATCTCTATGTGATTAACACCCAAAGAGTACTAAGGTACGATCATGTTTTGCTCGTGAGAGAAGTTTAGTCAACGGGTCTGTCACATTCAGAGTTGTATGTATTTTGTAGATATTCTATGTCTACAATGCTCTGCACGGAGCTACTATAGCTAATTGCTCCTACTTTCAATATGTATCCAGATTGAGACTTAGAGTCATCTGGATCGGTGTAAAATCTTGCACCGATGTAACTCTTTACGACGAACTCTTTTATCACCTCCATAATCGAGAAACATCTCCTTAGTCCTCACTAAGGATATTCTTGACCGTTGTCCAGTGATCTACTCCTAGATTAAAATTGTACTCCCTTACCAAACTCAGAGCAAGGTATACAATAGGTCGGGTACACAACATAGCATACTTTATAGAACCTATGACTGAGGCATAGGGAATGACTTTTCATTCTCTTTCTATTTTCTGCCATGGTCGGGTTTTGAGTCTTACTCAACTTCACACCTTATAATAAAGACAAGAATTCCTTCTTTGACTGATCCATTTTGAACTCTTTCAAAAACTTGTCAAGGTATTTACTCATTGAAAAATCTTATCAAGCGTCTTGATCTATCTCTATAGATCTTGATGCTCAATGTGTAAGCAGCTTCACCGAGGTCTTTCTTTGAAAAAACTCCTTTCAAATACTCCTTTATGCTTTCCAGAAGATTCTACATATTTCTGATCAACAATATGTCATTCACATATACTTTATCAGAAATGTTGTAGTGCTCCCACTCACTTTCCTGTAAATACAGGCTTCACTGAAGTCTGTATAAAACTATATGCTTTGATCAACTCATCAAAGCGTATATTCCAACTCCGAGATGCTTGCACAAGTCCATAGATGGATCACTGGAGCTTGTACACTTTGTTAGCACCTTTAGGATTGACAAAACCTTCTGGTTGTATCATATACAACTCTTCTTTAATAAATCCATTAAGTTATGCAGTTTTGACATCCATTTGCCAGATTTCATAAAATGTGGCAATTGCTAACATGAATCGAACAGACTTAAGCATCGATGCGAGTGAGAAAATCTCATCGTATTCAACACCTTGAACTTGTCGAAAAACTTTTTGCGACAAGTCGAGCTTTGTAGATAGTAACACTACTATCAGCATCTATCTTCCTCTTGAAGGTCCATTTATACAATATGGCTTGCCGATCATCGGGCAACTCCACCAAAGTCCACACTTTGTTCTCATACATGGATCCCATCTCAGATTTTATGGACTCAAGCCATTTCGCAGAATCTGGGCTCATCATCGCTTCCTCATAGTTCGTAGGTTCATTATGGTCTAGTAACATGACTTCCAGAACAGGATTAACGTACCACTCTGGTGCGGACTGTACTTTGGAAGGCCTACGAGGTTCTGTAGTAACTTGATCTAAAGTTTCATGATCATCATCATTAGCTTCCTCACTAATTGGTGGAGGAATCATTGGAACTGATTTCTGTTATGAACTACTTTCCAATTCGGGAGAAGGTACAATTACCTTATCAAGCTCTACTTTCCTCCCACTCACTTCTTTTGAGAGAAACTCCTTCTCTAGAAAGGATCCATCTTAGCAACGAATATCTTACCTTAGGATCTGTGATAGAAGGTGTACCCAACAGTTTCCTTTGGATATTCTATGAAGACGCACTTCTCCGATTTGGGTTCGAGCTTATTAGGTTGAAACTTTTTCACATAAGCATCACAGCCCCAAACTTTAAGAAACGACAGCTTTGGTTTCTTGCCAAACCATAGTTCATAATGTGTCGTCTCAATGGATTTTGATGGTGCCCTATTTAAAGTGAATGCAGTTGTCTCTAATGCATAACCCCAAAACAATAGTGGTAAATTGGTAAGATACATCATAGATCGCACCATATCCAATAAAGTGTGGTTACGACGTTCGGACACACAATTACGCTGTGGTGTTCCATGTGGCGTGAGCTGTGAAACTATTCCACATTGGTTTTAAATGAAGGCCAAAGTCATAACTCAAATATTATTCTCTACGATCAGATTGTAGAAACTTTATTTTCTTGGTACGATGATTCTCCACTTCACTCTAAAATTCTTTGAACTTTTCAAATGTTTGAGACTTGTGCTTCATTAAGTAGATATACTCATATCTGCTTAAATCATCTGTGAAGGTCAGAAACTAACGATACCCGCCACGAGCATCAACACTCATTGGACCGCATACATCAGTATGTATTATTTCCAACAAGTCAGTAGCTCGTTCCATTGTTCCAGAGAACAGAGTTTTAGTCATCTTGCCCAAAAGGCACGGTTCGCAAGCATCAAATGATTCATAACCAAGTGATTCCAAAAATCCATCTTTATGGAGTTTCTTCATGCACTTTACACCGATATGACCCAAACGGCAATGCCACAAATAAGTTGCACTATCATTGTCAACTTTGCATCTTTTGGCATCAATATTATGAATATGTGTATCACTACGATTGAGATCCAACAAACTATTTTCATTGGGTGTATGACCATCGAAGGTTTTATTCATGTAAATAGAACAACAATTATTCTCTGACTTCAAATGAATAACCGATTGCAATAAACATGATCAAATCATATTCATGCTCAACGCAAACGCCAAATAACATTTATTTAGGTTTAACACTAATCCCGAAAGTATAGGGAGTGTGCGATGATGATCATATCAATCTTGGAACCACTTCCAACACACATCGTCACTTCACCCTCAACTAGTCTCTGTTTATTTTGTAACTCATGTTTCAAGTTACTAATTTTTTAGCAACCGAACAAGTATCAAATACTCAGGGGCTACTATAAACACTAGTAAGGTACACATCAATAACATGTATATCAAATATGCCCTTGTTCACTTTGCCATCCTTCTTATCCACCAAATATTCAGGGCATTTCCGCTTTCAGTGACCATTTCCTTTGCAGCAGAAGCACTCAGTTTCAGGCTTTGGCCCAGCTTTGGGCTTCTTCACGGGAGTGACAACTTGCTTGTCATTCTACTTGAAGTTCCCTTTCTTTCCCTTTGCCCTTTTCTTGAAACTAGTGGTCTTGTCAATCATCAACACTTGATGCTCTTTCTTGATTTCTACCTTCATTGATTTCAGCATCACGAAGAGCTCGGGAATCGTTTTTGTCATCCCTTGCATACTATAGTTTTTTTTACAGAAACACTATAAGGGAACCCCCTACAGTATAATTGGTGCAACAAACCCAAATTGCAAGTACCATGCCTTGAACCTGGTTGGGTGGGAAGGCATCAGCCCCTTCCCACCACTAGGCTATGCCTTAGTCAGCTTGCATACTATAGTTCATCACGAAGTTCCAGTAACTTGGTGATGGTGACTAGAGAACTATGTCAAACACTATCTTATCTGGAAGATTAACTCCCACTTGATTCAAGCGATTGTAGTACCCAGACAATCTGAGCACATGCTCACTAGTTGAGCAATTCTCCTCCTTCTTTTAGCTATAGAACTTGTTGGAGACTTCATATCTCTCAACTCGGGTATTTGCTTGCAATATTAACTTCAACTCCTGGAACATCTCATATGGTCCATGACGTTCAAAACGTCTTTGAAGTCCCGATTCTAAGCTGTTAAGCATGGTGCACTAAACTATCAAGTAGTCATCATATTGAGCTAGCCAAACATTCATAACGTCTGCATCTGCTCCTGCAATAGATCTGTCACCTAGCGGTGCATCAAGGACATAATTCTTCTATGCGGTAGTGAGGATAAACCTCAGATCACGAACCTAGTCCATATCATTGCTACTATCATCTTTCAACTTAGTTTTCTCTAGGAACACATATAAAACATAGAGAAGAAACAAGATGAGTTATTGGTCTACAATACTATTTGCAAAATACTATCAGGACTAAGTTCATGATAAATTAAAGTTCAATTAATCATATTACTTAAGAACTCCCACTTAGATAGACATCCCTCTAATCATCTAAGTGATCACGTGATCCAAATCAACTAAACCATAACTGATCATCATGTGAGATGCAGTAGTTTTCAATGGTGAACATCACTATGTTGATCATATCTACTATATGATTCAAGCTCAACCTTTCGGTCTCCAGTGTTCCGAGGCCATATCTGCATATGCTAGGCTTGTCAAGTTTAACCTGAGTATTCTGTGTGTGCAAAACTGGCTTGCACCCATTGTAGATGAACGTTGAGCTTATCACACCCGATCATCACGTGGTGTCTCGGTACGACGAACTTTGGCAACGGTGCATACTCAGGGAGAACACTTTTACCTTGAAATTTAGTGAGAGATCATCTTATAATGCTACCGTCAATCAAAGCAAAATAAGATGCATAAAGGATAAACATCACATGCAATCAATATAAGTGATATGATATGGCCATCATCATCTTGTGCTTGTGATATCCATCTCCGAAGCACCGTCATGATCACCATCGTCACCGACGCGACACCTTGATCTCCATCGTAGCATCATTGTCGTCTCGTAAACTATTGCTTCTATGACTATTGTTACCGCTTAGTGATAAAGTAAAGCAATTACAGGGCGATTGCATTGCATACAATAAAGCGAAAACCATATGGCTCCTGTCAGTTGCCGATAACTCTGTTACAAAACATGATCATCTCATACAATAAAATTTAGTATCATTTCTTGATCATATCACATCACAACATGCCCTGCAAAAACAAGTTAGGCATCCTCTACTTTGTTGTTGCAAGTTTTACGTGGCTGCTACGGGCTGAGCAAGAACCGTTCTTACCTACGCATCAAAACCACAATGATATTTCGTCAAGTTAGTGTTATTTTAACCATCTCAAGGACCGGGCGTAGCCACACTCGGTTCAACTAAAGTTGGAGAAACTGACACCCGCCAGCCACCTATGTGCAAAGCACGTCGGTAGAACCAGTCTCGCGCAAGCGTACACGTAATGTCAGTCCGGGCCGCTTCATCCAACAATACCGCCGAACCAAAGTATGACATGCTGGTAATCAGTATGACTTGTATCGCCCACAACTCACTTGTGTTCTACTCGTGCATATAACATCTACGCATAAACCTGGCTCTGATGCCACTGTTGGGGAACATAGTAATTTAAAAAAAATCCTACGCACACGCAAGATCATGGTGATGCATAGCAACGAGCGGGGAGAGTGTGTCCACGTACCCTCATAGACCGAAAGCGGAAGCATTAGCACAACGCAGTTGATGTAGTTGTGCGTCTTCATGATCCGACCGATCCAAGTACCGAATGTACGGCACCTCCGAGTTCAGCACACGTTCGACTCGATGATGTCCCGTGAACTCTGATCCAGCAGAGCTTCATGGGAGAGTTCCGTCAGCACGACGGCGTGATGACGATGATGATGTTGCTACCGACATAGGGCTTCTCCTAAGCACCTCTATGATATGACCGAGGTGGAATATGGTGGAGGGGGGCACCGCACATGGCTAGGAGAGATCAACAGATCAACTTGTGTGTATATGGGGTGCCCCCCTCCTAGTATATAAAGGAGTGGAGGAGGAGAGGGGCCGGCCCTCTCTATGGCGCACCTTGGGGAGTCCTACTCCCATCGGGAGTAGGATTCCCCCCTTCCATGTAGTAGGAGTAGGAGTGAGGGAAAGGGAAAAGAGAAGAGAAGGAAGGAGGGGGCACAGCCCCTCCCCCTAGTCCAATTCGGACTAGGCCTTGGGGGGCGCGCAGCCTCCCCTCTCTCTTTCCCTTAAAGCCCAATAAGGCACATATACTCCCTGGTGAATTCCCGTAACTCTCCGGTACTCCGATATATACCCGAATCACTTGGAACCTTTCCGATGTCCGAATATAGTCGTCCAATATATCGATCTTTACGTCTCGACCATTTCGAGACTCCTCATGTCCCCGATCTCATCCGGGACTCTGAACTACCTTCGGTACATGAAAACACATAACTCATACTATAAATCGTCACCGAACTTTAAGCGTGCGGACCCTATGAGTTCGAGAACTATGTAGACATGACCGAGACACGTCTCCAGTCAATAACCAATAGCGGAACCTGGATGCTCATATTGGCTCCCACATATTCTACGAAGATCTTTATCGGTCAAACCGCATAACAACATACGTTGTTCCCTTTGTCATCGGTATGTTACTTTCCTGAGATTCGATCGTCGGTATCTCAATACCTAGTTCAATCTTGTTACCGGCAAGTCTCTTTACTCGTTCCTTAATGCATCATTCCGCAACTAACTCAATAGTCACAATGCTTGCAAGGCTTATAGTGATGTGCATTACCGAGAGGGCCCAGAGATACCTCTCCGACAATCGGGGTGACAAATCCTAATCTCGAAATACGCCAACTCAACAAGTACCTTCGGAGACACCTGTACAGAACCTTTATAATCACCCAGTTACGTTGTGACGTTTGGTAGCACACAAAGTGTTCCTTCGGTAAACGGGAGTTGCATAATCTCATAGTCATAGGAATATGTATAAGTCATGAAGAAAGCAATAGCAACATACTAAATGATCAAGTGCTAAGCAAACGGAATGGGTCAAGTCAATCACATCATTCTCCTAATGATGTGATCCCGTTAATCAAATGACAACTCATGTCTATGGTTAGGAAACTTAACCATCTTTGATTAATGAGCTAGTCAAGTAGAGGCATACTAGTGACACTATGTTTGTCTATGTATTCACACATGTATTTTGTTTTCGGTTAATACAATTCTAGCATGAATAATAAACATTTATGATGAAATTAAGGAAATAAATAATAACTTTATCATTGCCTCTAGGGCATATTTCCTTCAAAAATCAGCTCTGGAGGCGATTGGGTTCCCGGTCTCCGCCCCCAGGTGCCGATATCGGCCATTTTTTGCGCTAATGTGCCCGCTTTTCGGCCCACTTTTGGTGAAAAATCAGCCCGCTATAGGCACAAATCGGGCCATATTCGTCGTGGTTTGGCGCAAATTCGACAGAAGTTATTTTTTATCACATTGTTCATCACAGAAAATCAGTAGAAATCAAATAGTTCAACAACAAATAGTTCAATACAAATTATATAGTTCAACAAATAAAAACTCATATTTCATCACACGTCGAGCTAGGTGTTGCCCTTGAGCCTCCATAGGTGCTCCACTAGATCCTGCTACAGTTGTTGATGCACTTGTAGGTCTCAGCTCTCCTGACGCATATTGAGGAAGGCAGTCCAGGTTGCCGGTAACTGGTGATCAACTTGTGCAAGAGGACCCTGTCTGTAATATGGTTCAATGTCAAACATTGGCTCTTCCTGCTCGCTCTCAATGATCATGTTTTGCAAGATGACACAGCAAGTCATGATCTCCCACATTTGATCTTTCGACCAGGTCTGAGCGGGGTACCGTACAACAACAAATCGAGATTGGAGCATACCAAATGCCCGCTCGACATCCTTCCTGCAAGCCTCCTGAACCTTCGCGAAGTGGGAGTTCTTGCCTCTTGGCACAGGGTTTGAGATAGTCTTCATAAATGTAGACCATCTCGGATAGATGCCATCAGCTAGGTAGTAGCCCTTGTTGTAGTGTCGTCCATTGACCTCGAAGTTCACTGGAGGAGAATGACCTTCAACAAGCTTGGCAAAGACAGGGGAGCACTGCA
Organism: Triticum dicoccoides; assembly: GCF_002162155.2. Taxonomy (NCBI): domain Eukaryota; kingdom Viridiplantae; phylum Streptophyta; class Magnoliopsida; order Poales; family Poaceae; genus Triticum; species Triticum dicoccoides. The sequence continues at coordinate 88,524,846 of NC_041387.1, read as the reverse complement.
GCACGTTGATGTCATTGTGTGTTCCTGGTGTACCAAAGAAGGAGTGCCAAGTCCAGAGGTCCGGTGTGGTCACTGCCTCAAGTACCACACTGCAACCGCCTTTGGCGCCTTTGTACATCCCCTTCCAAGAAAATGGATGGTTCTTCCATTTCCAACGCATGTAGTCTATGCTTCCAAGCATCCTAGGAAATCCTCTTGCTGCATTCTGTGCTAGGATCCGAGCAGTGTCTTCAGTATTGGGTGATCGCAAGTATTGCGGTCCAAACACTGCCACCACTACCTTGCAGAATTTGTAAAAACACTCAATGGTCGTGGACTCGGCCATGCGGCCATAGTCGCCGAGTGAATCACCGGGAGCTCCCTGTGCAAGTATCCTCATAGCTGTCATGCACTTCTGGATTGAGGTGAATCCAAGTTTGCAGGTGCAATCCTTCTTGCACTTGAAGTAGCTATCGAACTCCCGAATGGAATCCACAATCCCGAGGAAAAGCTTTCGGCTCATCCGATAACGGCGCCGAAATACTTTGTCGTCGTCAGTGCAGCGTCGGCGAAGTAGTCGGAGTAGAGCATGCAATAGCCTTCCAAACGATGTCGGTTCTTTGCTTTTAGATGCCCCGACGCCGAGCCACCTCGCCCCGGCTTTTCATTGCTCGCGAGCAGGCCGGCCAAGGCGGCGAGGACCATGAGATGCTCTTCGTCCTGAACGTCGGCGTCGGCTTCCTCCTCCAGCAGTGCCGCGAGCGCCTCCTCGTCATCTGAGTCCATCGCCGGGCATACAAATCACCGAGCACTTGGCGGGCGTGATGGGCACACAACCGCCGATATCCCGCCCTGCGCGGCCGGAGCGCCAAAAAACTCGCCCAGGAAGGTGGTGGAAAGGTTGCCGTGGCGAAACCTTCTCTCTTTTTCGGCGGAGAATGACCTATCTAGCAGTGGTGGGCGGCGCCGAGATCGGCAGGGTGGCGGCCGAGTGCGCGGGGGTGCGGGCGAAGCTGTACGATTTGTCTTGACTTTTTGCCTGACAGTGTGGCCCAGGCGTGTTTTTCCCTTCCGCAGGAGCCCCCAAGCGCCCCCCACCCCCCCGGTGCGCTGGGTTCGTGTCAGGACCCCGATCCTAAGTCACACCGATCTAGCATGTAACACATCATATCACTTTGCGGCCTCACGCACGGTATTCCCACGGGTGCCACCTTACCTGGCCCGAGACTGTTTGTGCCTTTTGGCTCACATATATGATAAGGCCACTAGCATCCATATGACAAAGAACCCGGGCTGACATGGCTAGTCGTGAACCCAAAGTGGCACTAACTTACAGGGACAGACATACATGACCCAGCAATGAACGTGTCGGTCATCAGCGAGTGAATCCAGGCTGTAGCAACTGGGCTAGCAGGACTCCGGTAAACCAGGCTATAGCAGGCTAACAGGTCTCCGGTAGACACCGCGTGACATTTCCCCGAAGGGACAGACACATGAACGAAGAAGGACACATGCCGGCCAGCCTAAGTGTTCCGGAGCAGTAGCAACCTACCAAGGCTCAGTGGAAGCACTAGGAGACATTTCCCGGTAAGAGAGGCTACCAAGGATAAACAACTAGGTTGTCAGATCCCACACATACCAAGCATTTCAACAACATACACACAATATGCTCGGTATGTGCAAATACAACATGGCATCACAACATGACTCTACGACTCAAGTATTTATTCAGTACAAACATGGGTCTCATGACCCAACACTCAGAGCATGCAAGTCAAAGCACACGCGGAAGCTTAACATGTCTGAGTACAGACATCTACAAATGAAAAAGGCTGAGAAGCCTGACTATCTACCAGATCCTGTCGAGGGCACAAGATCGTAGCTGAGGTAACAAGCTAAACGTAGAAGTCCACGTGGAGCTACTAGCGAGACTGAAGTCTCTCTGCAAAAACATAAATTAAGCAACGTGAGTACAAATGTACCCAGTAAGACTTACATCAGATCTAACTACATATGCATCACTATCAACAAAGGGGATGGTGGGGTTTAACTGCAGCAAGCTAGCTTTGACTCAGTGGCTAACCTGAACTACGACTGCAAGTAACTCTTTTGAGGTGGCGCACATGAGTCCACATATTCACCATATCAATACGCCACTATGGATCCGCTCCCGTCTCCCTACGAGAATGCCATCCATAGCACTCACGCTTATCTTGCGTATTTTAGAGTATCCACTTTCACTTGTCTATGAACTGTACAGGCAACCCAGAAGTCCTTTACCGCGGACACAGCTATTCGAATAGATCATATTAACCCTGCAGGAGTATACTTCTTCACACACGCTCTCACCACTTACCACCGTTTACACGACATGTACTCGGCAACCTTCAAGCGGAAGCCCAGCGAGGGTGTCGGCCACGACCTGACTAACCACACAAGTCTCTCGTCCAGGTTTATCGCCTATTCGGGTTCCATCCGCAAGGAAATCCGGCCGGGGTGTCGCTCACGGCCCCAAACGATGTGTGCAGGGTTCCCAAGTCCACCATCCGGGTGCCACTTGGTACACCGGGCCACTGTGCCTAGTCTGTCCCAAGCCCACCTGTACCGGGTGCCACTTGGTAGACTACTAACACTACCTACAAACACCAGAAACTAGTTGCAACTCCTGGACAGAGATCAAGTTGATTAATAAGTCGAGAGGGGCACTTAAGCATTCCAATGCGTGGTAGTAGCTGTTCATGGATCACAAACACAGAACTCAGTTCCTGAGGACGGCTGTAATGAGACAACCCACCATGTACTCCTACATGGCCTCTCACCGCTACCTTTACCAAATCGTGTTCACACATTTAGCTCTCAACAATAGGACATGTTCACCACATTCCAATTCATCCCCGATGAATCAGACCTGACACAACTCTAAGCAATAGCAGGCATGACAAACAAGCATGAATGAGTAGGCACATCAGGGCTCAAAGAACTCCTACTCATGCTAGTGGGTTTCATCTATTTACTGTGGCAATGACAGGTCATGCAGAGGATAAAGGGGTTCAGCTACCGCAGCAAGTAACAGATGAATCGTTGTTGTCCTAATGCAATAAAAGAGAGCAGGAGCGAGAGAGTGGGATTGTATCGGAATGAACAAGGGGGGTTTGCTTGCCTGGCACTTCTGAAGATAATATAGTTCTTCATCGGTGTCATCAAACTCATCGTCGGAACGTCGTCCACTGAGAGGGGACAAATACCGACAAACAAAGAAGAAACACAATCAATGCAATGCAACAATATGATGCATGAATATGACATGGCAAAATGAGTGTGTTTTGGCTAATGCAACTTAGAACAGATTAAATGAAGTTGGTTTGAACCAAGGGTTCAAATTCAAAACTCCACATGTGGTTATTTAAATACCATTTAATTGAATTGTCCTAAACAGTAGTCATAAGTTGTTCTAACATGCATGAAAATGGTACATATGGATAGATTGGATTTTTCTGATCATTTTTCATATATAAATTATTTCATTCGGAGTTATGGTTGAATTTCTATGATTTTTAGAAGTTTAGGACATTTTTTGGAATTTCCTGAATAAACTTAAATCCAGAAAATGCTTTATTGCGTCAGGGTGACGTCACTGTGATGTCAGCAGTCAACAGGGTTGAACCAGGTCAAACCTGACCAGTGGGGTCTGCTGGTCAGTGACACAGTGTTGTTCAGTGTCAATGACAGGTGGAGCCTGGTCAACGGCCACGTCAGCCGGGTCAACACTGACTTGTGGGGTCGGTCAACGTGTGACGTGGCCAGGTCAAGCTGACCTGTGGGGCCCGTGGGGTTAGTTTAATCTAAACAGTAGCTAAACCAGGGTTAGTTAGGCAGCGGGGCCCAGGTGTCAGTGGCGTAGGGGGGGTTGGTTAGTGGGGTGTTTAACCGCTAATGACGGCCACGTCAGCTACCGGCGTTTAGCCGCCGGCGACCAAAACCGTGGCGGAGGGAGTCAAGATTTCGCTGCAGGGCCCTATTTGGCGCGCGGGGAGCATCTACGTGAAGCTGGGGGGCTGCCGCGTCGAGTGGTGGTGGTGTTTGGGCTCGGGGTGGTCAGAAAAGACGCTGGCGACGACGTTGGCGGCTGCCGGAGCTCGGGCGAGCTCGGGGTCGTCGCTAGGAGGCACGGCAGGAGGTGCGGAGTGGTGCTGCGGGATCCTGGGGACACGGCGAGTGCGGTGAAGCGCTCGGTTGCGGCTATAGGTGACAGTGGCCACGGCGGCGACATGGCTGGGCGGCGGTGAGCTCTCGGGTCCGGCGGAAACAACGGCTAGAGCGGCCAAACGGCATGGGAAGAAGAGGGGAACAGGTCAGCGGCTCACCGCGAGTCCAACGAGCACGAGGGCGAGGCCGGGGACGCTCTGTGGGCGGCGAATCGAGCAACGGCGGCCGTCGGTGCAGAGGACGAAGATGGCGTCGAGGACGGTGTTGCAGGGCTTCCGGCAGGGCGTGTCTCGGTGGGGAGGAAGAGGGGGTCGAGGCGGAGCTTCTGAGCGCTTCAGCGAGGCAAGGCGGTGGATGTGGCCGCGGGAACGGCGAGCGGCGCGATGACGCGTTCGGGTGGCTGTGCACGAGAGAAACAGAGGAGGGGGGAAGCACGGGAGAGAGTGAGAGCGGTCCAGGGGGTGCGTGGCGCTCCGTGGCGTCATCTAGGAGCACCGGGGAGGAGCCAGGCAGGCAGGGAGGGAGGAGGTGGCCGGCGCGGGGCGGCCACGCGCCTCTATCCTTCTGGCGGGGGAGGAAGATGACAGGGAGGAGGCGGCGGTGGGCTGGGCCGGCCACACTTGGGCCGCCAGGCTGGACAGGTAAGCAGCCCAAGTAGTTTCCTCTCTCTCTCTCTGTTTTCTATTTAAATTATTGTTTTCTATTTTACTGCAGCTTTGTGACTTTATTAAAAATACTAAATCAATCCCAAAAATCATGCAACTACTCCTGACCACTGTTGGAAATATATCCTACAGTAAACATTTCAGTTTGGGATTATTTGAGCATTTACAATATTTTAGAGCATTTAAATGCTCAAATGCAAATACTATATGATTTAATTCAGTGACCTTATGATGTCCTATAAAAGGGTGCACCATTTTTGTCAGAGGTTCTAGCCCAAGACAAAGATGATGAACATTTTATAAGGGCATTTCAGATTCATTGAAAATGATTTTATGTTGAACCTATTTGATTTGATCTGGTGCTAGGGTTTGATCAGTCCCCATTTCAAGTTCATTTAAAAAGTTAAACATGATGCACACATAAAGGGCTAGCCTAATACATACCAGGACCAGGGATGTGACCGTTCGGCCTGCGATCGCCGGGCCCAAAAATGGGCCGAGCCGGCGGATTTCACCCTCTTGGGGGCGCGACTGGGGGGTTTCGACGTTGGCGCGAAAAAAGTCACCCTGAGGGGCCTGTTGGGGGCGCGGCTGGAGATGCTCTTAGAGCTTGGCAAAAGAAGGTCTTCACACGGAGAGGCGCCCACGTTCTCCAAGTTAGCCGCCAATGGGTTGCCTCGATGGAGCCATGAAACAGAGCTTGATAAGAGGAGCTCGCAGAGTAGGTACCAGTCGGAGTCCACCTCCATCTGATGGAGTCAGGTAGCTCCGAAAGCACAATGTGTCGTAGCCGTCGCCACAAATGGACGTATTGGATCAGCGCAGCAGGCCCGAGAGAACCAACGATTTGCCGTGCCCAAGATATGTCGGATAAGGCGTCGAGCACGGAGGTGAGCTTGCGGCGGCGTCGAGGCACCTTCTCGAAAATCAACGAGGCGATCTCCTCAATTTACTTGTCATCTAGCCAATGATCAACATCAAACCAAAATCTGCAAGTACCGGCATCCCCAAGGGTCTAGGCTGTGGAGGCCCTGAAGATAGGGTGGACTTCAGGGCAACTTGGCATGTGAAGGTGATGCCACAGTCGTGAGGGGTCGGTGGTCCCATCGTAGCACACGACATCGCCATCGTGTCCCATGGCACCAACATTGCATCGTCATGGTCAACCGCTTGTAGCACCTGCCAGCCACGTTTGCAAAGTCACCGGCTCACGGTTGAAGCATCACAACTCACTGGTTCAAACAAAAAAAGTCCATCATACGACGTCAAAGCATTCAGTTGCATCCCCGGTAGTCGTTCATCCAAGCAACAAAGTTCGTCGATTTCTGCAAAAATGGTTCGCCCGCTACAACTCAGTTAGTTGCCAGTCCTAACAAAAAAATGGTTTGCGGTTCCTACCGCAACTTAAGGGCATCTACAATGCAGGCGCTTAGCATAGGCGTCAGACTCAAATTCCCGGTCAATTTACCGTTATTTTACTAAATCCCGGTCCAAGGTTAAGCGTCGACGCAAAACTGTGCACCGAGCGCTAGGCTCTTTTTCTTTCTACGTCAAGCATCTAGGTAGTTAAATTAACCCACGAAATTAGTGGCTGCCATTGTAGACACGGGCACTTAGATGCCGATTTATTTTTTGATATTTATTTTTATCTATGTTAGCGCCTACACAAGCAGCTGGCATTGTTGATGCCCTAAGAGCATCTACAATGCAAGAGCGCTTATTTGGACGCTTAGGCAATAAAAAGAATTAATTAAAGAAGTGGCGTCGCTGTAGGAGTCCGTCTCCTCAACGCATGGGCGCTTGGTCGAGCGCTAATGCAATGGGTTTCTCGTAGAAAAAAAGGGGCAGCACTCGTTAAACAGCTCAGAGGAAAGAAAAAAAAAACGAAGCGCCCGATGGCAGCCCTAGCATCGACGCTAGCAGTAATCCCTGGATCGACCAGGATTGGAGCATAACGGCCAGGAAGTGAATCCTAGCGCCTGTCATTAGCGCCGGCGTTGTACATGCCCTAACAGGTCGCAGCTTCAATAGTCCCCCGTCCCAACAAGAAAGTTCACTGGTTCCGACAATATGGTTCGCCGGTTGCAGCTTCAATAGTTGAGGATAAGGCCGTGCCTCAAAATACATGCGTGGATGAAATCCTGGCGAAAACACATAAAAGGGTGCATGAACACGGTAAAATCCAAAAAATTCTAACACTAAGGTGCAAAACAAAAGATGGAAACTGATGAACGCCTTTGGGGCCCAACCTTCCCTGCTCCCCATTTCCCCCTGCATACCATTCCATGTCAGCAGGAAACCACCCGAAGTACGTAGCAGGAACGACCGAACTTATCTGGTTTTAAAGTTGAGGAACTAAAATTTGTTGGTTTTAAAATTTGAGGGACTAAGATTTGTTAGTTTGGGGGTTAAGAGACCATTTCTATATTTTGAAAAAAGTTGAGAGATGAAAAATGTTTTTTTATAAATAATTGATTACCCTAGGAACGACAAACTTGGACTTGCTATCTAAACGCTTTTACATTTTTTTACAGATGGGGTACAAAGCAAAAGCAAAATCATTCTATCCGTAGGGCTAAATTCTTTGTTGACAATGGAATGACAACAAGATTTTTGGAGGATGCGTGATTAGGGGAGACGGCTCTAGCTCTACATTACCCCACTGTGTATAATATTTTATAATGTAAGGAGGATTACGTGCTACATTATTACATGATGTGCCCTTAAATATCCAGTTTAGGCGATCTTTAATTGGGGAGCGTTGAAATTCCTGGCTACACTTGGTGCGGAGGTTGATGGAGATTCAACTCTCCAACCAACCTGATTTCTTTCACTGAAAGTTAACTCGAAGCGGAGTGTTTACGGTCAAAGTATATGGATCTAATTAATTCTGGCCCAATCCTAAGATCGATACATATTAGAAAGTTAAGATTCCCTTGCGTACCAAAATTTTCATGCGGTTTGTCCATAAGCAAGTAATTCTTATCAAGGATAATTTAATAAAGTGATGCTGGGTAGGTAGTGCACGATGTTGTTTTTGTGATCATGACGAAATATTACAACACCTCTTCATGGATTTCCCTCTCGCGAAATTACTTTGGTAGCATTCAAGCGTTATTTGGAACGTGGCTAGCTGGAGTAGACCATATTATTGTGGCTCGTATTCGGATTGGAATATGCGCGCTTATTTGGGCTATATGGAACTGCAGGAACGATATGATCTTTAACAGACAACATATTTTAACTTTCTTGCAGATTATCTTCAGAGCTACGGCATGGATTCGTATGTGGTCCTTACTCATCCCTACGGACTCCAGAAAGCCTTTGGTTACTGGGTGCAACAAGTGAAATATAGTAGCATGAGTTATCTTCAACATGTTTGGATGGCGGTTCCATAATAGGATAGGCGTTTAGCGATCTTGCCCTATTATCCTGTATGTTGTGGCATGACATTACTAGGAAATACCTTATATAGATAAATGTTTAGCAGTAGCGCAGGATATAAACCCAGCGCTACTACTATTGACCCACCAACACATGTATACATATAGCCTGCAGAGGCCAAAATTCTCGCTGAAGCTTTTACGTGATGGGCCGGCCCATCAGCTTGCACCGAAAAGAGAAATAATGAGACAAGAAAAAGGAAAGACCCCCGACGGCGATAGCCTAGGGTTTCGACATACTCCGGCGCCGCGGCCGGATCTTACCTTCTTTTCCCCGATCGAACCTGCTGGTGATCCCCTGGACTCGGGCTGATCAAGGGAGGCCCCTCGTGACCTTACCCGGCCTTGGTTATAGTGGTTTCTCCGGCAGATCGATCTAGGGTTTTCGTTGGCGGCGACTAGACTGCTCAGTTCATGGCGTCGGGATCAAGCTCGCAGGGGCGGCATGGCAAGGAGACGACGGAGGAGCTGCTAGCCAGGTTGAATTTGCAGGAGGAGGAAGATGATGATTTCGTGTGGGAGGAGGAGTTGCCGGATCTGGGGGCGCCGGCGAAGTGGCTAGCCATAGCCAGGGTACACACTACAAGGACTTTCAGCCCTAATGCTCTTTATGGGGACATGCGTGCAGCCTGGAATCCAGCGAAAACGGTGGTCTGGAGGAAGGTGAAGGACAACTTGTTCACAGCGCAGTTTGGTTGTCTAGGGGATTGGAATAAGGCCATGCTAGAGGGGCCATGGCTTTTCAGAGACCAAGCAGTGATTTTGGTGGAGTATGATGGGTTCAAAAACCCTGATAGCATCAAGTTGGATAAGTTGGCAGTTTGGGCGCAAATCCATCGTTTACCTGACAACTTTTTGATCGAGCCTACAGTCAGGGGGATGGCATCGCGAATTGGCGAGGTGGAAGAAGTGCAGCTCAAGCTACCGGCAGGTTTCTTTGGTGAATTTGTCCGGGTGAGGGTGAAAATCGATATCAACGCAAAAATTAAGAGGTTTGTCACTGGAAAGAAGGGGGATGAACGAGTTAGATATCAAGTAAAATACGAGAAATTACCTGTCTTTTGCTTTAACTGTGGTGAATGCGGGCATTGGCACGAGGAGTGTGGTGATGGTGTTCATGATGAGACAAAGTTTGAGTGGGGTGACTTTGTTCTGGCTGACAATATTCGCTTCAGGCAACCTGGCAGAGGTGGTTTTGGTAACCAGAGGGGACGAGGCGGCCCAAGGAATGCAGGAGGAAGAGGTAGGGGGCGAGAGCAGTATAACCCCAATCAAAGTTGGCGCTTCAATGCATATCAGAATGAACCTCGCAGGGAGGCGGGGAGGCAGGATGAAGGAGAGGACAATGCAATGACCACAGAAGTATCGGGGCCAAGCGAGCCCAAGGGTATGATCGAGGAACCGACTGCTGCAACGCTGGGGGTAGTGGTGGCAAGTAATAAGAGGCAATCTTCGGACAAGAACCATCCAGAGACAGTTCAGTCGAGCGATGATGGAGAAGGGGACGTGGTCCCAGTGAGCTCTACAGCTCTTGTAATCTCTGGAAAGCCGGACGGGGTTCCACCGATGCCGCCTGTATATGTGTCTCCAAGGAAAGAGGTGAAGCGACGGAAGAAAGATGTTGGCAATAAAGGAACCCTATTTAAGGAGCTATCTGATGCAGGGACACTGAGTATGGTGACAGATGGAGTGGAACGTGGCAAGGACCAGTATGATGGATCGGCGGGCTCCTCCGAGGAGTGCCGCCGGACGCAATGAGTTCATTTTGTTGGAACTGTCGCGGCGCGGGTAAAGCCGCGACAGTTCGTGAGCTTCGCGACTTTGCGAAGAAATTTACCCCTACCGTGTTGTGTATTGTTGAAACTCAAGTAAAGGGTGCACATGTAGAAGCTTTAGCTAACACTTTGGGCTATGATAATGCCTATGCGATAGATAGTCAAGGAAGAAGTGGAGGAATAGGGATTTTTTGGAATAATACAATAAATGTTGAGATCTTGGGTGATTCTGTTTATCATATTGATGCAAAGGTGGAAGAGGAAGGGAAAGACCCATGGAGGTTGACATGCGTGTATGGCGAGGCCCAGACACAACTGAGACACCAAACATGGGATCTCCTAAAGGGGTTGGCGTCTTTTAGCAACCTCCCTTGGCTGTGTTTGGGCGATTTTAACGAAGTTTTACGTCCGGATGAACATGAGGGAGCTGCTAATCGGAGTAATGCACAAATACAAGGTTTCCGGGATGCGGTTGACGTTTGCATGTTGATGGACTTGGGCTATCATGGCAGATTTTGGACCTTTGAGAAAAAAGTGACCGGGGGATCCTACACCCGCGTGAGGCTTGACAGAGCGATGGCCACAGCTGATTGGGCGGCGCTTTCCCTATGGCCAAGGTTACAAACTTAACTTCGGCGTCCTCGGATCATGGACCAATACTCGTACAGTTTGAAGAGGTTTTACCACGCCCTAAACCGAGCTTCCGGTACGAAGTGATGTGGGAGTCACATGAATCATGGCGTGACACTATCAGCTCAGGATGGAGCGAACTGCAAGCGGATCAAGGAGTTGAGGGGATTCGCAGAAAATTGGAGCTTCTGTCAAAGAACCTCTCGGCATGGGAGGATGCAACTTTTGGAAGTGTTAGGAAGGAGATCAAGAAGGCAAAAGCGGAGCTAGAGAGGCTTCGGAGTGTTCCGTCTAGGACTGCTCCAAATCACCTTGAGCAAAAGTTGAATGAACGACTGGTTGAGCTCTATCATAGGGAGGAGTTAATGTGGAGACAAAGATCGCGCATACAGTGGCTGACTGCGGGTGATCGCAACACAAAAAATTTTCACATGAGAGCAAATATGCGGCGTAGGAAGAATATGATTCGAGCTCTACACAATGCGCTGGGTATAAGAGTAGAGGACAAGGCTGAGATGAAACAACTTGTGACAGATTTCTATAAAACCTTGTACACGACGGAAGGTGTACAGGGGGTAGATGATGTATTACAACATGTGCCTCGGAAAGTGACACCAGAGATGAATGCTTCGCTTTGCGCTCCTTACACAAATGAGGAAGTAAAGCAGGCCCTGTTTCAGATGTTTCCTACGAAGGCACCGGGGCCAGATGGTTTTCCTGCACACTTCTATCAGCGCCACTGGGACATTTGTGGGGATGAAGTAACTAAAGTGGTGCTTCGGATCGTCCGTGGAGAGGAGACTGCTGCAAGCATTAATGATACGGTACTCGTGTTGATACCCAAGGTACAAAATCCCACTCTACTTACCCAGTTTAGGCCTATCAGCCTTTGCAATGTGATTTATAAAATAGCTTCTAAAGTGGTGTCGAATAGATTGAAGTTGATATTGCCAGATATTATCTCAAAGGAGCAATCAGCCTTTGTTCCCGGGAGGTTGATCACGGATAATATTATTTGTGCGTATGAATGTTTGCACTTCATGAAGAGAAACAGATCCAAGACAAACAACTTTTGTGCACTTAGGCTTGATATGATGAAGGCATATGACAGACTAGAGTGGCCTTATCTAAAGGCAATTATGGTTAAGCTTGGCTTTGCACCAGATTGGATCCATACAGTTATGAGCATGATCACTTCTGTTTCATTCTCGGTCTTGTTTAATGGAGAAAGATTAGAGAGCTTCTCACCTTCCAGGGGTATCAGGCAGGGAGATCCTATTTCCCCTTACTTATTCTTGATTGCAGCGGAGGGCCTTTCGTGCCTTTTAAAACACAGTTCTCAGTCATTAGTGCTCGGTGGCATAAAGGTGGCGCCCACGGCTCCGGTAGTGAACCACCTTTTGTTTGCAGATGACAGCCTGCTGCTTTTCAAGTCTAGTGTCCAGGGGGCAAATGAGGTTTCAAACCTACTTGATGCATATTGCTTGGCTTCGGGCCAAAGGGTAAACTATGATAAATCGTCCATATTTTTCAGTAATGGATGCCCGGAGAACCTTAGGGTGGAGATAAAGAATATACTTAATGTGCAGAATGAGTCTTTGAGTGAAAAGTATTTGGGTCTGCCGACCGATGTTGGACAGTCCAAAAATGGCACCTTCAAATATTTACGAGACAGAGTTTGGGAAAGGATAAAGGGATGGATGGAGAAACTTTTATCAGTGGCAGGAAAGGAGGTTCTCATAAAATCTGTGGCTCAAGCTTTACCAGTTTTTTCAATGTCTTGCTTCAGATTACCTCGAGGCCTTTGTGGAAGCATTGCGTCACTCATTCATCAATTTTGGTGGGGGGGCAAGAGAGGCAAGAGGAAACCATGTTGGGTAGCTTGGGATTTGATGACCCGACCGAAAAGTTTGGGAGGACTTGGCTTTCGGGATATAGAAATCTTCAACTTGGCACTTTTGTCTCGGCAAATTTGGAGATTATTGAATGATCCCTCCTCTCTTAGTGCACAAATCCTTAAAGCATCATATTTTCCACAATGTACAGTCCTTGAAGCTCAACTAGGTCCACATCCTTCTCAGGTGTGGCGATCTATACTTGATGGGAGAGATATTATCACCCAAGGAGCTATCCGGCGTATTGGTGATGGAACTACCACGAACATATGGCAACATAGTTGGATCCCAAGGGACGGAATGATGAAGCCGGTGGCCTCCTTAGTTGCCGACCCACCGCAACTGGTTTCTGATCTGATCGACCACACTAGAGCTGCGTGGCGAGAGGACTTGCTTAGACAGGTGTTCATACCCATTGATGTGGAGGCGATCTTGCAAATACCGCTCTGTACACGGCGTGTGGACGATTTCTGGGCATGGAATGATGATCCAAGGGGGCGTTTTTCTGTACGGTCAGCTTATAAGATGATTGTCAAGATCAAGATTGGGCGCGAGGCATGGCTGGAGGAAAGGGAGGATCCTTCCAACTCTGAACATGAGATGAGGGGGTGGAACTCGCTATGGAACATGTCAGTGCCACCGAAACTGCGCTTTTTCACTTGGCGATTGGCGCAACACTCACTCCCTACGGGAGATGTCCTAAACCATCGTCATATGGCCACTACGAGTGCTTGCTCCCTATGCGGAGGGCAGGATAGCTGGCGGCATTCTTTGCTGGAGTGTAATGTGTCTAGGTGTGTGTGGGCACTTTCAGAAGCCGAGATGGTCGAGCACATGTGGGCAACCTCAGAACCTGACGCACGGCTGTGGCTCTTTGCCATGAATGACTCTCTTCCACCGGAGCAATTTCAGTTGATGATTGTTACTTTATGGGTGATTTGGAGTGCAAGACGGAAAGCTATACATGAGGATATATACCAGACTCCGTTTGCCACTGACAACTTCATCAAAGCTTACTTATCAGACATAGAGTTTTTGAAGAAGAAGGAGGAAGCACATGGGATAGCAGTACCACGACCCCGTACGTGGATTCCACCACCAACAGATTACTACAAACTCAATGTGGACGCGGCCGTGTCACGCCCAGGTACGTTTGGCGCAGTTGGTGTGGTTTGCAGGGATGAGAGAGGTTTGTTCATGGGAGCGTCAGCTCTCGTTTTCAGAGGACTGCACAACCCCCAAGTGCTAGAAGCACTAGCTGTTCGGGAGGCATTAGCACTTTCAGAAGATCTCTATATCAACCATTTACTTGTTGCCTCCGGTTGCAAGGTGGTGGTAGATGCAATCAGACAGGGAAGCTCGGCAGAATTTGGAGCCATTGTCGAGGAAATCGAGACTAGAGCAACTACCTTTATTTCATGTTCGTTTACTCATGAGTATAGGACCTCCAATACGGAGGCCCATAATCTCACAAAGCATGCGTTATCTTTAGGGTTTGGCCGACACACTTGGCTAGGACAACCCGGCGATCTTCTTTTTGTACCTATGAACATTATGATTCAGTAATAAAGCTTTGTGAGATTCTCAAAAAAAAAAAGGAAAGAGCGCCAGGAGTCGACCCGATGATTTCGAGACAGTAGACAACACCTCTAACCACTGTGTTAGCTCCCCATTTCGTGATAATAAACAGGGGCGCGAACTACTTAGAGGAAAACAAATCTGGTTTTTCAATGATTTTGTCATTCTTTTTTGCATTTTATTTTTTCTTCTCCATTATTTTTTTCCTTTTTTTTGTGTTCACTCTACATTTGTGTATATGTCAAAAACATTTTTTTAATAAGTGATCGACATTTTTAGTATTCACGTTCAACATTTTTTATTTTTCTTCTCCATTAAAAATTGTTGAATGAATATTTAAAAAATGTTGAACAAGTATTTGTAAATGTTCAATAAGTATTAAAATGTTGAACAAGTATTTGAAAATGTTGAATATGTATTAAAAAATGTTGAATTACTATTTAAAAATTGATGAACATGTATTTAAAAAATGTTGAGTAAGTACTAAAATGTTGAATAAGCGTTCGGGCAATGTTGAACGTGTATACAAAAAATGTTGATCATGTATATAAACAATGTTGAATAGCTATTTGAAAAATGTTGAGCAAGTATTTGAAATGTTGAATAGGTATTAAAAAATGTTGAACGACTATTTAAAAATTGTTGAACATGTATTTGAAAAATGTTGAGTAAGTATTAAAATGTTGAATAAGCGTTCGGACAATGTTGAATGTGTATACAAAAAATGTTGATCATGTCTTTGAAAAATGTTGAATACATATTTGAAAGATATGTTGATCATGTGTAGAAGAATATAGAATGAAAAACATAAAGAAACAAAGAAAAAATGAAAAATGAAAAAATGGAGAAAAAGAAAAAAAGTAAAAGAATGAAAAAATCTGAGAAGAAAAGAAAATGAAAAAAAACTGAAGAAGACTGGCTCTGCTCGCCTCTAGTAGGCCGCGATCCTATTTCCAACCAGTAAATTGTAGTAGTCGGGGTGGTTAGCTGTGCATGTGACCAGGGTTCGAATCGCTGGTTCGCCCACGATTTTTCAATGTGCGAGCCCTAAACGGGCCGATTCGATACTGTGGCGTCCACGCGAGCGATTCCGTAGGCCAGAGGCCGGGGGTAAGCCTCCTTTTAAAAAAAATACATAATAAGTTAAAGGAGCTAGTTAGATGGGCTGAATACATACGTGTTCACGCTCACCAATTAACCAGGAAATTCACGAAGCACAAGAGAGATGGGGAGTTCCTATGTGACGAGTTCTGCGTCAAATTGCCGCGCTTTCGCATAGGCACGTCATTCGCCGTGCGCCGATTGGGCCGGCCCATTGCAGCGCGCCGCAAAAACCAGGTAAAAAATCATAGAAAACGTAGGCTGCGACGGCTGGGAATCAAACACATGACTGTCTACTTGAGCTCGGTCGCTACTAGACACTACAATAGAAGGGCTCAGATGACCATTGTACAGTGAAAAACTAAAAGAATTAAAGAAAGTATAAGACTTAACACTGTTTAAAAAAAAATTCTTTTTTTAACGTATGATTTTGTTTTGATGAAAGCAAATAATTTTATGATATCACCAAAAAAATTAATTTCCCAATTTTTTTTCAAAAACATGAACATTTTCAGAATTTGTGAACAATTTTCTAAAGTATGAACATTTCTAAAATTTAAGGACAAATTTTGAAACGGAGAACAGTTTTGAAAATCCTGACCAAATTCGGAAGCACTAACATTTTTTGAATACGTGAACAAAAATTTAATATCCAGAACATTTTTGGAAATCTTTGAACAAATTTTGTAAAACACGAACATTTTGTACAAAAAATACAATCTTTTATTGTAAAAATCCTGGCATTTGTTGGAAAGGCAAATAAATTTCGAATATTTTGAACATTTTTAATTTTTCATTTTCGGAACATTTTTTACAAAAACACGAACATTTTTAGAATTTTGAGAAATACCTTCTGAAATTTCCGAACAATTTTTGAAACGCGAACAAATTTTGAACATTTTTATGAAAAAAGCAGGACCAAAGAAAAAACATACAGTGAAACAAAAAAAGGAAATATATAACAGGGGATAATAAAGAAAAATAAGAAAAGGAAACAAAACAAGGAAAAAAGAGAAAAATAGGAAAAAGGGAAAAAAACAGAACAATGCAAAAAAAACGGCTCATAAACCTTCTAGAGGTTTCTGAAAACCAGAAAAAACCGGCTGAAAACCTCTAGATGGTTCCCAAAACCAGGGACGATTGAAACGCTTAAACGGGCTGGCCCAGTCGAATGATCGCTCGATTTCCCCTGTGCGAAACCTCGACAGCTTGACGCATTATGGGTCCAATATAAAATTTCCAAGAGATATGCATACAATCGTCGGTGTATTGCAGGAAATCTTCTATTAGGCGTTTCTAACAATGCAGTGGCCGATTGCTTAGTTTCCGCTTATCCTCCATGGATGCCCATGTGAGAAAAATCAGCGGCTCAACAATGTAAGAGTTTCTTATATGTTTCCTTAATTCTAGGTCAAATCTAGAAACTATTCCCTCCGTTCATTTTTGTAAGACCATTTAGACATTTAAGACTACACCCAAAATAATTCAATTTCAGCTGTCTAAAATGTCTTATAGAAAGTGAACAGAGGAGTATTTTGTTACAGGAAATCCACAAAGTTTTTGTGCTTATAAGTTTGCATATATCGATTCTGCTTTAAAAAATCTGCCAAACAATTTACCTTCAGCTTGTACCGGGATTAATTTGTTGTACATGCCGTGTTCGTGTATGTAGTTGTGTTCTTGGTGCGCTCCAAAATACACATGGCATACTACCTTTATGAATCTTTATATAAGAACAGTCTCATGCATTTTATATGAAGGAACTATGGAAATCTACCGATTCAAATTTTTAAATTGTACTGTATTCAAAGAAAAGAAAAGTAGAGTTTTCAGGATGAAGAGAAATTGGGCACGTGAGGGTTGCTAGCTTGCTGCTGACGCTGCCAGGAAGCGGAGCCGCATTTCCTATCACAAAATTTGAAGGGCCACCTAATTTCCGTGCTCAGCGACAACAGCCTCCTCGTCGCCAGCGTGTCTACTGTTGCCTGCTCCAATGCCTTCACTTTGGGCGTGTTTGGTTGCTTTCACAGCCGGCCCTGGCTCAGAGGAAAAAAACGAGCCAGGCTGAGAAGGGTCTGGATAAGCAAAAACAGAGCCAGAAACATAAATGACCAGTTGATTGGTTGCCTGCATTAGGGGTCTCGTCATCGAGATGCAATTTTCACTCGGCGATTGGTTGCATATATGCATATGATTATCAGCGCTAACAACAAAACTTAACAGCCATCAGTTGGGCTTGACATTTTGTCAAACACTCTGAGCACGCCGGAGCTTCCACTGCCCATCGTACCCACCACCAGCTCCCGGCGATCGTGGACGCGCCCGACTCGCCTCCGTGGCCGTGGCCGCTTCATGTCCTTGCCGCCGCTGTCGGAGATCCTGCAGATCGCCGCCGCTGCCGCCTATTGCGCGCCGGTCGACCCGGCTCTAAGCGCGTGCGGCAGCCGTGGGAGCACGCCCATCGAGACCAAGGTGTCGGGGCTACCAGCTCTCCTCCCCCGCTCTAGCCCACGCGCGCGCATGGTCCTGCCTGGTGGCCTGGTCGCTCGCGCGGCGCCGCGTGCTGTCGTGCTAGCATAGCCAGCCCAGCTGAGCTCGGTTCGATCCGTCACCGAAGGAACGACGTCCGGTTCCCTGTCGGGCACGTCCGTCGCCACGCGCCTGAAGCTATCGCTGCCCGTCGTCAGGTTCTGCAGCCAGCGCTTGCCGCGCTTCCGGCGCCGCGAGAGGTTCTTGAGCTTGCTGGCCGCCGCAGACTGCGACACGAAGTCCCCCGTCTGGCAGATGAGCGGGCCGCCATACCCGGCGATGGCGCGCGCGACGTCGGGGGATGCGGAGAGGCGTTGCAGCATGAGTGCCGCCGGAGTGTTCGCACTTCGGAGTCGTCCGAGCTACAGAGCCTCACCGACCTGGCCTCGCGCGGTAGTCGGCGCGGGCGGGGGACACCTGCTGCTAGGGCCTCGTCGCGTGGCCGACGCCGTCGTTGGCTTTGACTGCTACCTACGCTCTGCCTCGTCGCCTTGAGCCCTGCAGCCGGTAACCTAGAGCTCCACCTCGCGGCCGTGCTCGACCAGGCCACCACGGGCAACCTGCTCGCCTTCGCGCTTGATGGCGCCGGTGAGAGGCGGCTGCTTGAGCGGGAAGGACGGCGCGGATGAGGCACGCCGGGAGGAGGAGGAGAGCTGCGAGCAGGAAGGACGGGCGGGCGCGGGCAGCGCGGGGCCGGCCTGCGGGCGCGCGGGGAGGGGAGCGGCGGAGCTGCAGGGGAGTAGAGGGAGAAAGGGGATTGAAGATTAGGAAGAGAGAGGGATTAACACGTCTCCAAAGAGCCACCCACGTGCGCCTCGCTGCATCTCTCGGGCCTGGCTCTCGGGAAACTGCCGATTTGGTCGTTCCCAACGGGCCAGTTCCAGGGATGCTCTAAGAACCATGCTATGCGGGCTCAACATTGTATGCGGGCAACCAAACTACTAAGGTCCAAAAAGATGCTGCACCGTGTGGGCCTGTCGGGCTCGATGCAGCCAACCAAACTCGCCCTTTGTGTGGTGCAAGCAGGAGCGGATGCTCCGCTGCTGCCTTGTCCTGCATGTCAGGAACTGGCTAAGCTTATCACTGAATTTTAGGCCTAGTCTAGGTAGGCGTTGCCCATCGTGCCACCCGGGACAGGTCATAGTAGTAGCGCGGGGTATAAACCCCACGCTACTACTAAGTTGATAATAGTAGCGCGGGGTTTATACCCCTCGCAACTACTAAGTGATCTTTATCGTGCCCCAGGGCAGGCCATAGTAGTAGCGTGGGGTATAAACCCAGCGCTACTACTATTGACCCACCAACACATGTATACATATAGCCTGCAGAGGCCAAAATTCTCGCTGAAGCTTTTACGTGATGGGCCGGCCTGCGGGCGCGCGGGGAGGGGAGCGGCGGAGCTGCAGGGGAGTAGAGGGAGAAAGGGGATTGAAGATTAGGAAGAGAGAGGGATTAACACGTCTCCAAAGAGCCACCCACATGCGCCTCGCTGCATCTCTCGGGCCTGGCTCTCGGGAAACTGCCGATTTGGTCGTTCCCAACGGGCCAGTTCCAGGGATGCTCTAAGAACCATGCTATGCGGGCTCAACATTGTATGCGGGCAACCAAACTACTAAGGTCCAAAAAGATGCTGCACCGTGTGGGCCTGTCGGGCTCGATGCAGCCAACCAAACTCGCCCTTTGTGTGGTGCAAGCAGGAGCGGATGCTCCGCTGCTGCCTTGTCCTGCATGTCAGGAACTGGCTAAGCTTATCACTGAATTTTAGGCCTAGTCTAGGTAGGCGGTGCCCATCGTGCCACCCGGGACAGGTCATAGTAGTAGCGCGGGGTATAAACCCCACGCTACTACTAAGTTGATAATAGTAGCGCGGGGTTTATACCCCTCGCAACTACTAAGTGATCTTTATCGTGCCCCAGGGCAGGCCATAGTAGTAGCGTGGGGTATAAACCCAGCGCTACTACTATTGACCCACCAACACATGTATACATATAGCCTGCAGAGGCCAAAATTCTCGCTGAAGCTTTTACGTGATGGGCCGGCCCATCAGCTTGCACCGAAAAGAGAAATAATGAGACAAGAAAAAGGAAAGAGTGCCAGGAGTCGACCCGATGATTTCGAGACAGTAGACAACACCTCTAACCACTGTGTTAGCTCCCCATTTCGTGATAATAAACAGGGGCGCGAACTACTTAGAGGAAAACAAATCTGGTTTTTCAATGATTTTGTCATTCTTTTTTGCATTTTATTTTTTCTTCTCCATTATTTTTTTCATTTTTTTTGTGTTCACTCTACATTTGTGTATATGTCAAAAACACTTTTTTAATAAGTGATCGATATTTTTAGTATTCACGTTCAACATTTTTTATTTTTCTTCTCCATTAAAAATTGTTGAATGAATATTTAAAAAATGTTGAACAAGTATTTGTAAATGTTCAATAAGTATTAAAATGTTGAACAAGTATTTGAAAATGTTGAATATGTATTAAAAAATGTTGAATTACTACTTAAAAATTGATGAACATGTATTTAAAAAATGTTGATTAAGTACTAAAATGTTGAATAAGCGTTCAGGCAATGTTGCACGTGTATACAAAAAATGTTGATCATGTATATAAACAATGTTGAATAGGTATTTGAAAAATGTTGAGCAAGTATTTGAAAATGTTGAATAGGTATTAAAAAATGTTGAACGACTATTTAAAAATTGTTGAACATGTATTTGAAAAATGTTGAGTAAGTATTAAAATGTTGAATAAGCGTTCGGACAATGTTGAACGTGTATACAAAAAATGTTGATCATGTATTTAAAAAATGTTGAATACATATTTGAAAGATATGTTGATCATGTGTAGAAGAATATAGAATGAAAAACATAAAGAAACAAAGAAAAAATGAAAAAGAAAAAAATGGAGAAAAAGAAAAAAAGTAAAAGAATGAAAAAATCTGAGAAGAAAAGAAAATGAAAAAAAACTGAAGAAGACTGGCTCTGCTCGCCTCTAGTAGGCCGCGATCCTATTTCCAACCAGTAAATTGTAGTAGTCGGAGTGGTTAGCTGTGCATGTGAACAGGGTTCGAATCGCTGGTTCGCCCACGATTTTTCAATGTGCGAGCCCTAAACGGGCCGATTCGATACTGTGGCGTCCACGCGAGCGATTCCGTAGGCCAGAGGCCGGGGGTAAGCCTCCTTTTAAAAAAAATACATAATAAGTTAAAGGAGCTAGTTAGATGGGCTGAATACATACGTGTTCACGCCCACCAATTAACCAGGAAATTCACGAAGCACAAGAGAGATGGGGAGTTCCTATGTGACGAGTTCTGCGTCAAATTGCCGCGCTTTCCCATAGGCACGTCATTCGCCGTGCGCCGATTGGGCCGGCCCATTGCAGTGCGCCGCAAAAACCAGGTAAAAAATCATAGAAAACGTAGGCTGTGACGGCTGGGAATCAAACACAGGACTGTCTACTTGAGCTCGGTCGCTACTAGACACTACAATAGAAGGGCTCAGATGACCATTGTACAGTGAAAAACTAAAAGAATTAAAGAAAGTATAAGACTTAACACTGTTTAAAAAAATTCTTTTTTTAACGTATGATTTTGTTTTGATGAAAGCAAATAATTTTATGATATCACCAAAAAAATTAATTTCCCAATTTTTTTTCAAAAACATGAACATTTTCAGAATTTGTGAACAATTTTCTAAAGTATGAACATTTCTAAAATTTAAGGACAAATTTTGAAACGGAGAACAATTTTGAAAATCCTGACCAAATTCGGAAGCACTAACATTTTTTGAATACGTGAACAAAAATTTAATATCCAGAACATTTTTGGAAATCTTTGAACAAATTTTGTAAAACACGAACATTTTGTACAAAAAATACAATCTTTTATTGTAAAAATCCTGGCATTTGTTGGAAAGGCAAATAAATTTCGAATATTTTGAACATTTTTAATTTTTCATTTTCGGAACATTTTTACAAAAACACGAACATTTTTAGAATTTTGAGAAATACCTTCTGAAATTTCCGAACAATTTTTGAAACGCGAACAAATTTTGAACATTTTTATGAAAAAAGCAGGATCAAAGAAAAAACATACAGTGAAACAAAAAAAGGAAATATATAACAGGGGATAATATAGAAAAATAAGAAAATGAAACAAAACAAGGGAAAAGAGAAAAATAGGAAAAAGGGAAAAAAACAGAACAATGCAAAAAAACGGCTCATAAACCTTCTAGAAGTTTCTGAAAACCAGAAAAAACCGGCTGAAAACCTCTAGATGGTTCCCAAAACCAGGGACGATTGAAACGCTTAAACGGGCTGGCCCAGTCGAATGATCGCTCGATTTCCCCTGTGCGAAACCTCGACAGCCTGACGCATTATAGGTCCAATATAAAATTCCCAAGAGATATGCATACAATCGTCGGTGTATTGCAGGAAATCTTCTATTAGGCGTTTCTAACAATGCAGTGGCCGATTGCTTAGTTTCCGCTTATCCTCCATGGATGCCCATGTGAGAAAAATCAGCGGCTCAACAATGTAAGAGTTTCTTATATGTTTCCTTAATTCTAGGTCAAATCTAGAAACTACTCCCTCCGTTCATTTTTGTAAGACCATTTAGACATTTAAGACTACACCCAAAATAATTCAATTTCAGCTGTCTAAAATGTCTTATAGAAAGTGAACAGAGGAGTATTTTGTTACAGAAAATCCACAAAGTTTTTGTGCTTATAAGTTTGCATATATCGATTCTGCTTTAAAAAATCTGCCAAACAATTTACCTTCAGCTTGTACGGGGATTAATTTGTTGTACATGCCGTGTTCGTGTATGTAGTTGTGTTCTTGGTGCGCTCCAAAATACACATGGCATACTACCTTTATGAATCTTTATATAAGAACAGTCTCATGCATTTTATATGAAGGAACTATGGAAATCTACCGATTCAAAATTTTAAATTGTACTCCCTCCATTCCACAATGTAGTGCCTATAGATTTTTATGAAAGTCAAACTTTACCAACTTTGACCAAGTATATAGAGAAAACTGTCTACATCTACAATACCAAACATGTACATTCTGAAAATATAACTCACGATGTATCCAATTATGTGCATTTGGTATTCTAGATGTACCTACTTTTCTCTATAGATATGGTCAAAGTTTGTAATGTTTGACTTTTGAAAAAATCTATAGGCACTACATTATGGAACGGAGGGAGTATTCAAAGAAAAGAAAAGTAGAGTTTTCAGGATGAAGAGAAATTGGGCACGTGAGGGTTGCTAGCTTGCTGCTGACGCTGCCAGGAAGCGGAGCCGCATTTCCTATCACAAAATTTGAAGGGCCACCTAATTTCCGTGCTCAGCGACAACAGCCTCCTCGTCGTCAGCGTGTCTACTGTTGCCTGCTCCAATGCCTTCACTTTGGGCGTGTTTGGTTGCTTTCGCAGCCGGCCCTGGCTCAGAGGAAAAAAACGAGCCAGGCTGAGAAGGGTCTGGATAAACAAAAACAGAGCCAGAAACATAAATGACCAGTTGATTGGTTGCCTGCATTAGGGGTCTCGTCATCGAGATGCAATTTTCACTCGGCGTTTGGTTGCATATATGCATATGATTATCAGCGCTAACAACAAAACTTAACAGCCATCAGTTGGGCTTGACATTTTGTCAAACACTCTGAGCACGCCGGAGCTTCCACTGCCCATCGTACCCATCACCAGCTCCCGGCGACCGTGGACGCGCCCGACTCGCCGTCGTGGCCGTGGCCGCTTCATGTCCTTGCCGCCGCTGTCGGAGATCCTGCAGATCGCCGCCGCTGCCGCCTATTGCGCGCCGGTCGACCCGGCTCTAAGCGCGTGCGCCAGCCGTGGGAGCACGCCCATCGAGACCAAGGTGTCGGGGCTACCAGCTCTCCTCCCCCGCTCTAGCCCACGCGCGCGCATGGTCCTGCCTGGTGGCCTGGTCGCTCGCGCGGCGCCGCGTGCTGTCGTGCTAGCATAGCCAGCCCAGCTGAGCTCGGTTCGATCCGTCACCGAAGGAATGACGTCTGGTTCCCTGTCGGGCACGTCCGTCGCCACGCGCCTGAAGTTGTCGCCGCCCGTCGTCAGGTTCTGCAGCCAGCGCTTGCCGCGCTTCCGGCGCCGCGAGAGGTTCTTGAGCGCGCTGGCCGCCGCAGACTGCGACACGAAGTCCCCCGTCTGGCAGATGAGCGGGCCGCCATACCCGGCGATGGCGCGCGCGACGTCGGGGGATGCGGAGAGGCGTTGCAGCATGAGTGCCGCCGGAGTGTTCGCCCGCGGGCTCTGCTTCGGGGTGCCGCGGGCGAACACTCCGGAGTGTTCGCACTTCGGAGTCGTCCGAGCTACAGAGCCTCACCGACCTGGCCTCGCGCGGTAGTCGGCGCGGGCGGGGGACACCTGCTGCTAGGGCCTCGTCGCGTGGCCGACGCCGTCGTTGGCTTGGACTGCTACCTACGCTCTGCCTCGTCGCCTTGAGCCCTACAGCCGGTAACCTAGAGCTCCACCTCGCGGTCGTGCTCGACCAGGCCACCACGGGCAACCTGCTCGCCTTCGCGCTTGATGGCGCCGGTGAGAGGCGGCTGCTTGAGCGGGAAGGACGGCGCGGATGAGGCACGCCGGGAGGAGGAGGAGAGCTGCGAGCAGGAAGGACGGGCGGGCGCGGGCAGCGCGGGGCCGGCCTGCGGGCGCGCGGGGAGGGGAGCGGCGGAGCTGCAGGGGAGTAGAGGGAGAAAGGGGATTGAAGATTAGGAAGAGAGAGGGATTAACACGTCTCCAAAGAGCCACCCACGTGCGCCTCGCTGCATCTCTCGGGCCTGGCTCTCGGGAAACTGCCGATTTGGCCGTTCCCAACGGGCCAGGTCCAGGGGTGCTCTAAGAACCATGCTATGCGGGCTCAACATTGTATGCGGGCAACCAAACTACTAAGGTTCAAAAAGATGCTACACCGCGTGGGCCTGGTCGGGCTCGATGCAGCCAACCAAACTCGCCCTTTGTGTGGTGCAAGCAGGAGCTGATGCTCCGCTGCTGCCTTGTCCTGCATGTCAGGAACTGGCTCAGCTTATCACTGAATTTTAGGCCTTGTCTAGGTAGGCGTTGCCTTGGTTTTGCTCGTTTTTTCTCAATAAATCAAGCGGCCGATGGCCAAAATCTCTGCAACTCTTCCTTTTTTATGTTGTCAGAAGGAGCGGCAGATGGCAAGAAGAGCTGTCAAATTCATTGATTAGAAAGAAGCATTATAAAAACACCTCTAGTGAAGGAATGCACCGCATAAGACGAGTGCCCAAGAAAAAGAAAACAAAGGCAGCAGGTCTTGGTCTTGCTGCCCTTTTAAAAAAGAGTTTCAGAGATTCAGAGCAATTCGACTAAAGAACTAGGGTTTTTACTGCACAGAAGAAAGTAGGTACTGTAGCATTCAACAGGTCACTAGGGTTACAACCCAGATTACATAAAAGACAGTCCCAAATCGGGGAAATACACTGGTGCGAGCGCACCCCATATGCAAAAATAATTTAGTGACTCAAAATAAAAAGTTGCAAAATTCGAAACATTTTTGGAATCAAGCATGATCAAGTATTGGACTCGTGCAAAAAGATCCACCAGAGAATGATTTTCATATCATAGGTCAAAGATTCACCAAAAATGATATATATACAAGTACTATTCATGCTATATTATCGACGTAAATTTGTTTTCTTTTGCTTGAAGTCAAGGGAAGTCATTCCTTGCAAAACTTTTTATATGTGTACAATACTTGATATATTTGATTCCAAAAAAAGATTCGGAACTTTTTAACTTTTTTTGGAGTTTCTAATTTATTTGGCACATATAGGGTGTGCTGGTACCCA
The DNA here is from genome assembly GCF_002162155.2 of Triticum dicoccoides. Lineage (NCBI taxonomy): Eukaryota > Viridiplantae > Streptophyta > Magnoliopsida > Poales > Poaceae > Triticum > Triticum dicoccoides. The sequence goes on along the minus strand of NC_041387.1, from coordinate 88,499,186 downwards.
GAGCACCAAGTTCGCTTGCGAGAGCATCCTGCCAGCCACCTCAATTGGAGGATTATATAAAAGATTAGAACCCATACAACTCGGTACCAGGTGAAAAGCAAACTGTAAAGGAAAAAGGTACTCCCTCCGTCCCAAAATATAAGAACGTTTTTGATACTATAATGTCAAAAACGTTCTTATATTTTGGAACGGAGGGAGTAGAAGTGAGTTGTTGGATTGGAGATTGACGCCATAGAAACCATCCGAAACACAGAGGGGGCAAGTGTCGATAAGCCACCGCTGTCCCAGCTTCGCTCACCCACGCTCCTGCGGCGCGTCACTCCGGCGCCCGCAGCCACCGTCGCCGCCGCCGCCACCGCCCAGGTCCGCCCCCAGGACGGATCCCCGCCGACGCCGCCCTTCCCTCCTGGTTTCTCCACCCGGTGTGCGACCGCGGCGGGCTCGGACCCCCTCTGCCTGCCGCATCTGGAGGTCGGCTCTCCGGATCTCGCATCGCCGCTGCGTCTGCCTGCTGCCTCAGGCTCGTCCTTCGCCGCCGACTCCCATTCGGAGGATGTTGTAGTGGACTGTGGTGCGTCGCCTCGGCCACGCGCTGTCAGATTCGCCATCAATGCGGTCGTGCTGGACTTCACTCCACCACCCCCCATTCATGGCGCACACCGGCCATGCCTCAAGACGGCGCCTGCAGGAGCTTTCAAGACCGGACGGCGGGCGGCCGAGACGTCCAATCGCTCGAGCCCAGCGCCAAGCTCGAGCCCTGTACCTCCCGCGTCTTCCGGCGACAGCTCGATGGAGGGTTGGCAGATCGTAAAGCCACCATACTGGTGGAGAGCGCTCCCCAACCACCAGCATTCAAGGCGCAGGAGGGTCCTGGCTTCTTTTCCCCCTCTTGGTCGCGGCTCCTTCATCAAGCACAAGTATCGCATTTGCCACCGCTGCTTGGACAAGGGCCACTGCAAGGCAGACTGTCGGAATCCGTTCAAGTACCGCGCGTGTCGGGGGTGCGGTCACCGCGCCAGGGACTGCACGGCCTCGCCTCCCTCTTCGAGAAGCCCAGCACCCGCTCCGGCCGCTCCCCTGGTCCCGTCGCCGACCATGCTACGTCGCGCTCCGGAGATGCCGCGCGTGGGTGACCCCGCTCTGCGTCCAGAGGAGGCGCATGTCGTCATCACCTCCATGCCTGCTATGGAGGACAGTGTGGCCACTCTTTCCAACCTGGGCGCGGTGGTGTGGCTTGGAGGCAACCGGCCCCGCGTTGACGCAGCGGAGATAAGGAGCGCCATCGCCACCAAGTTTGTCATCAACCGCAACTACATCAAAGTGGTGTCGCACTTCCCGGAAGACTTCTTCGTCCTCTTCACCTTCCAGCACCACCGTGACCTGCTCACGGCATCACTGGGGAGGTTCGGCTACGACAGCCTCGACATTCATGCTGCTAAGCGGCGTCTCGAGGCACATGCAGGCTCGGTGGAAGCGTACTATCATGTCCACCTCTGCATTGAGAACCTCCCGCTCAATGCCTGGTGCGACGAGGTGGCCACCCAGGTCCTCGGCCCCGACACCTTCCTCCACTACGTCGACGTGGAAACCGTGCGCCGGGAGCCTCCACGTTCAACCTTTGGGCGTGGTCGGCCAACCCCTCTGCCATCCCCAAGGTCCTCCGCCTCCCTGTCACCGGCAACCAGCCGGCGGGCTACTCCTCGGGCCCGAGTGCCGCCGTGGGCAGGCGTGCTCTAAAGAGGCGGGTTCTAGTGCACCTCACCATGGTGGAGGATTTCACCCCTGGTGCCAACGGCGACGTCCCCAGCCGGCCACGCTCATCGCATCCTCTCACCTGGCGGAAGGGCTACATCGACGGTGAGTCCAGGATGCGCGACAACTCGGAGATGGCTGGACGGCGCAGAGATGAGGACCACGACCGCGACCGCACGGACGATGACCGTGACCGTGGGCGTAGGGGCCGTGAAGATCGACCCTCCTCCTGGCAGGAACGCTTCTTCCGCAGCAGGTCTCGTGCCCCGGAGCGGCGCGACAACGACAACCGCCGTGACCACCGCGGCGGCCACCGCGATCCAGAGACGACCACCGGGGGGTGGCCGTGACGGAAGACGCAGGGGGCTCGGCGCGGCTACCCTTGATGCTCGCTCCATCGACCTTAGGCGGGTTCAGCGCCTCCCGGACGGCTCGGTCCTTCCTGCCTCCGGCTCGCGTGGCCGCCGCCATCCTGCTGATTGTGTGTCCAGGGTGGGGCGCCCCGGCGCTGCTGCTAGCCCAGTCACTGAAGAAACCCGCGGCCGCTCCCCGCCACCTTTCCCGCGCACCACCTCCCGTGACATCTGGTGATCTGCTCCTCCCCTGCTGATGCTTCCTGGCTACGGTGGGCCGCCCCCTGCTTTGGGCTCAAGGCGCGACAAGCTTCGATTCGCCCGGCGTCGTCGGAGTCCCAGCTGGCTTCCCCCCGCTCATTGGGAAGCAACGTCATTGAGGTGCAGCCACCCGCTTCCCCCGCACAACGGGACGTGAAGTCATTCATCTGCAGCCGTCCTCCTCTCCTAGCAGCTGGCAGCCCCGCCGGGCTGCTCCCTCGCCGACCGTGGAGCCTGAGCCGGTCACCCCCATCCACATCCCGATGTCAAGCCCGCCTGGGAGCCAGGCAGCGTCCGATGTGCACTCCCGCAGTTTGTGGCTTCTCAGCCACCCCTGCTTCCCGCACCTAGCTCCACGCCTCCAAGACGGCCCGCGGCTTGACGAAAGACGCTGGCAGGCGTTTCGGGCTTCAACCTGAGCAGGCGCAGTCCGCGTCTTCAGACCAAGAAGAGGGCGATGCCGGTTGCACAGATGGCAGAGAGGCTGCTCTGCCAATGCATGGGCATCATCGATGAGGGCTAGCAGGTTACCGAAGAGGTCATCGGCAAGTTCGTCGCCATGTTCCAGGGGAGGCTGCCGGACATCACAATTTCTGCTCTTAGAGCGCTGTTCAACCTCGACTGCGACCTGGCGCATGCAGTTGAAGATGCGCTTGTGGAGCATGGTGGTGAAGCTGGACCAGACCTGCAGCAGCCTAGCGAGGAGGTCGCCGAGGAGGCGGCGTAAGCTGGACGAGGCCAGCCACTGTGGTCGTACTCTGTTTCCAATGATAGCTACAACCCTTAGAGTGTTCGCCTGTTTGTTGCTGGTCCTGGTGATCGCTGCTACCTGCCCTGGTGAGGCTTATGTACATGTTTGTTTGTTGCTGTCAAGTAATCCTGCTCTAGTGACGCTCCCATGTGTTCCTCATGCTAGTTCTGCCAAGCTTGACCATGTTGTAATCTGCTATATGCTGTCAAGTAATTCTGCTCTAGTGACGCTCCCATGTGTTCCTGATTCTAGCTCTGCCACGCTTGGCCATGGTGTAATCTGCTATCAATTATGTTAGACCAAAACTTGAGTATTTTGTGCTGGAATGTCCGAGGTTTGAACTGTCCTGATCGCCGCGCCACCATCCATGAGACCATCACCGCCACTCCGTGTCACATTGTGTGCCTCCAGGAGACCAAGCTCCAGAATGTCCACCCGTTCATTGCTTCTTTTCTGGGGGGACATCGATTAAAGAGTTTTGCTCAACGCCCGTCTGTTGGCACCCGAGGCGGAATCCTTCTTCTCTGGGACGAAAATTTTGTCAAAATCCAAGATGTAAACATTGGTGCTTTCTTCCTCTCGGCCAAAGTCTCCCTATCCTCGTCGGGTGAATCCTTCAAGCTCACAACCGTGTACGGCCCGATGAGAAGCAACCTTAAAGACGGCTTCTTCCAAGAATTGGTCAGTGAGAAGCCCCACCCTGGCGAAAGGTGGTTAGTTAATGGGGATTTTAATCAGATTTACCGCGTGAGAGACAAGAACCGTGCGAACATTGATCGAAGTCGCATCATTCGCTTCCGTAACGCCCTCAATGCTTGCGAGCTAAAAGAGATACATCTTCAAAACAGGAAGTTTACGTGGAGTAATGAGCGAAACGACCCAACCTTAAGCAAGCTAGATTCCTTTTTCTGCAATGAAGAATGGGACCTGCACTTTGGCACGCATCTCCTACATGCTCTCTCCTCGTCGCTCTCCGACCATTGCCCTCTCCTCCTCGCAAATGACAAAGGGCCACCGAGGACCAAATCATTCCGCTTTGAAATTTTTGGGATCAAGATGCCCAGATTCAAGGAGCTCGTCAACAGTGCATGGAACCAAGAGGTGAACCATGTAGATCCTTACCACATCCTCTTCCACAAGATGAAGATGACAAGTCAGGTGCTTAGGAAATGGAGCAAGACAATATTTGCGCATTCGAAGGTACAAATACATACGGCCCTAGAGGTCATCCTCTGTTTGGATGTGGCCCAAGAATGCCGTCCTTTGAGTGCAGAAGAGTTGGATATTCGTAGGAGGCTCAAGCGCAAGGTGGTTAGCTTGTCCATGCTCGAGCGTGCACGGAAAAAGCAATGCTCGAGAATTACCAATCTCAAAGTTGGAGATGCCAACACTCGTTTCTTTCACCTCCGAGTCAATCATAGAAGGCGCAAGAATTTCATTCACCGCCTTAGGCATAACAATAGATGGGTCACAGAGCATGAGCATAAAAAATCCATCATCCAAAACCATTTCGCGGAGGTCACCAAGAGGGGGGCACCCCGCAACATTGACATCAACTGGGATCACATCCCAACCCCCGCTTGCGATCTCTCTGACCTTGGGGCTGCCTTCACGGAAGAGGTGGTCAAGAAGGCGATCTTTGATATGCCGAGTGACAAAGCGCCGGGTCCGGACGGCTTCACCGGGGCCTTCTTCAAGGACTGTTGGGAAATCATCAAGGGCGACATTATGAACGCAGTCAACCATTTCTCGAGCTTGCATACATCCAACCTTCATTGGCTCAACTCCATAAACATTGCCCTCATTCCAAAGAAGGATGGGGCGGAATGCATCTTAGATTTCCGTCCCATTAGCCTCATCCACGCCATTGCCAAGATTATTGCTAAGGTCATGGCCTCCAGACTTGCACCACACATGCAGAACCTTGTCTCTAATGCTCAAAGTGCCTTCATCAAGAAGAGGAGCATCCATGATAATTTCACGTATGTGAGAAGCTTGGCAAGGAAATTCCACCGCAACAAGACGCCGACGCTACTATTCAAACTTGACATCAAGAAAGCTTTTGACTCCGTGCGGTGGGATTTTCTCTTGGATCTTCTAAGGCACTTGGGCTTCCCGAGCAGATTTCATGACTGGGTTTCGGCACTCCTTTCCACATCCTCCTCAAGGGTCTTGATCAACGGAATTTTGGGTGACCCTCTGAAGCATGGCCGCGGTCTTAGGCAAGGTGACCCGCTCTCCCCGTTACTGTTCGTGCTGATAATTGACCCCCTGCACCATCTCCTAAACAAGGCTACATCCCAAGGGCATCTCCATCCTCTCTGTGGTAGGGCAACGATCATCCGTGCCTCTCTTTATGCTGATGATGCAGCCATCTTTATCAAGCCCATCAAGGAGGACATCTAGTTTTTTGCTTCTGTCCTGGCTTCCTTTGGAGAGGTTACCGGTTTAGTCACTAACTGTGCTAAAAGCCTTGTCGCCCCGATTCGTTGTGAAAGTGTCAATCTTCAAGACATTCTTCATGCTTTTCCGACTGTCCGCACGTCCTTTCCAATGAGATATCTTGGACTACTGTTATCGGTCAAGCGCCTCAAGAGGATCCACTTTCAGCACCTTGAGGATAAGGTGGCTGGCAAACTCCCTCCGTGGCAAGGAAGACATGTCGCTACCGCCGGTCGGGCCGTCCTTGTCAAAGCTGTTCTCACTGCCATTGCCATTTACCACCTCACGCCGCTCAACATCCCAGCTAAGGTCCTTAGGAAGATTGATTCTATCCGTCGTGCCTATCTTTGGGCAGGCACCGACAAGGTTTCTGGTGGGAAATGCAAAGTGAAAGTGCTAGTTATCGACTAGAGGGGGGGTGAATAGGCGATTTTTATGAAAGTCTTCAAAACATGGAAGTTTCGAAGACAAACAATAGAAACAACCTAATTGATATGCAGTGGAAGATAAAATACAACAAGCAAGCCATAATCAAGTATGCAATAGCATTAACGTTCGAAGATTAATAGCAGCTAGGTAGTAGGATCAGGATGGAAGATAGTATAAAGCCAATCAACAATAGTAGTCAAGCAATGAAGTCAATCAGATAAGATGATAAGCAATGACTTCACGAAGACAAACTCAAAGTAAAGGAGGGAAGAGATAGAACCAGTTGCTTGTTGAAGACACAGGATTTGTTGGACCAGTTCCAGTTGCTGTGACAACTGTACGTCTGGTTAGGGAGGCTGAGATTCAACTCAGAAGACCGTGTCTTCACCTTATTCCCCTTGAGCTAAGGACACTTAGTCCTCGCCCAATCACTCTAGTAAGTCTTCAAGGTAGACTTCCAAACCTTCACAGACTTTGTTCACCCGGCAATCCACAATGACTCTTGGATGCTCAGAACGCGACGCCTAACCGGCTGGAGGATACACAGTCCTCAAGTGTAATAAGTCTTCAGGTCACACAGACAGAAAGATTTCAGTGATGCCTAACACTCTTTGGCTCTGGGTGTTTGGGCTTTGTCCTCGCAAGGATTTCTCTCTCTCAAATGCTTCGAGGTGGGTTGCTCTCAAACGACAAAAGCCGTATATTAACTTTGAGCAGCCACCAATTTATGGTGTAGGGGGTGGGCTATTTATAGCCACTAGGCAACCCGACCTGATTTGTCCGAAATGACCCTGGGTCACTAAGGAACTGACACGTGTTCCAACGGTCAGATTTCAAACACACACGACAACTTTACTTGGGCTACAAGCAAAGCTGACTCATCCAACTCTGGATAAGATTTGCTCTCATTGTCTTCGCTCGAAGACATAGGATTTGGGTTGAGCATCACTTCAGTCACTCTGACTTAGTTCACTTGGACCCCACTTAACAGTACGGTGGTTCCTATGACTCAACAAAGAAGAAAAGGAAACAACGAAACCACACAATCTTCGTGCTCCATAGTCTTCACGCAATGTCTTCTCATGTCATAGTCTTCAATATGAATATCTTCTCATACCACCATTGTCGTCAATGTCTTCATACATTTTCAGGGGTCATCTCCGGTAGGTAAACCGAATCAATGAGGGACACTACCTGCGTTATCCTGCAATTCTCACAAACGCATTAGTCCCTCAACCAACTTTGTCGTCAATACTCCAAAACCAACTAGGGGTGGCACTAGATGCACTTACAATCTCCCCCTTTTTGGTGATTGATGACAAACTGGTTGAAGTTTTCAACGGGGATAAAGTATGTGAAATTGTAAAGGATAGGAATTTGTCTTCATAAGTAGCAAGGGCTCCCCCTGAAGATGTGCATATAAATAATTTTGCTTTTGGAATGCAAATGCACATGGCAGGTTGTACTTGTGGAGGTCCACTTCAACTTATGAAGATAATTCATCATGCATGAAATGATATAGCATATAGGATGACATGCATAATGAAAAATGGACGTCTGCAGGATGATCTAAGTGCGGAAGTTATCATCGCACATGGAAATGCAAATAAGTAGCAGACGACCATCAAGTTTAAGTGTTACAACTCAGAGAACCAAATGTTTCAAAACGCAAGAGTTGTAAGCACGAGGCAAAATATAACGCAACCGCCCATATGAACCCGCTTGAAGACTATCAACTCATACGCTTCTCCCCCTTTTGTCAGTAATGACCAAAAAGGTTTGAAGACATAGAGCATATACTCGTCTTCTTGATGAGTAGGTGAAGCAGCAGGGTTGTTGTCGTTGGGTGGCGGTGCAGATGAACTTGGTGCAGTGTTGATGCGCGCAGTAGTAGTAGGAGGTGGTGAAGTAGCATCATCTTCATCATTGATCACTCTGGCATTTACCGTTGCCGCGGAGGAAGAATATTCAGAGTCTTCAAGAGATGGAGTTCTTCGTAAGACAACATTCCATGGAGGAGTGGAGTCAAACTGAAATCTTTCATTGAAGCCATCGTCTTGAAGATCTGCTTCAGCACTAAGCAGGGTCAAACTCTTCCATGATCGCCGGCAAGTTTTGTGAGCAACAAAGGCATTCTTGGTGGCAAGGTTGCGAATGCGATTGACATCCACCAAGAGGCTTTGCATCTGTCTCTTGAGCCAAAAGTGATGTTTATCCTGTTTCTGATGAAGGGCCGCAAGAAGTTCTCGATCATTGAGAACGCGAGAATGCTTCCAAGGCCTTTGGGCAATGGTGCTTTCAGTGGCTTCAGTAGGTGCTCGATGAGGCAGACGAGTATTTCCAGCCAATGGATAGATTCGTGTAGCTGCTTGAACACCTTCAATGGGTTGAGGGAAGCTTTGGTGCTCGGCATTCTGAAGACAAAGAGGCTTCTTGGCAGGGTCAGGATATATAGCTTCAACTGACATATCAACCACAGGTAGAAAAATCACATGATTGCGAGCAGAAGGTTGATAGTTGACAGTAGACTTTCGCTTTATGAGGCGCATGACCCATGGAGCATAAAACTTCAGACCAAAGAGATTAGAGCCGGAGGCAGCAAGTTGTCTAATGAAGAAATCTTGTGCATTGAAGCTGATGCCATTGAAAATGTAGAAGACCAAAGTCTTCATAGCTCCTTCAAGCTTTGCCGCTGATGAATGTCCTTTGATAGGCCATAGAGTCCGCCTGATGATGTGATATATGGTGCGTGGCAGATACTCAAGGTCTTCAACAAAGAACTCTGTTGGATATTCAACATCACGGGGCAAAGGCTTCATCATGCTCAGCATCTGACTCATATTGGATTCAGGCGTATGAAATATGCTTTCCAAGGCATTGCGATGATGTTGACAGCCAGGTTCATAGAGTTCTCCGGGAGTGGACAGGCCTGTAAGCTCGATGATATCCATAGCTTTGGCTTCATGATGAACGTTTCCGGTCATCCACTCGAGAACCCAAGTCTTTGTATCTCTGTTGTAGCCGCAAAAGTGCAGTGTGGCATAGAATTGAAGCAATAGTTCTTCATTCCAGTGTTCTTTATCTGTGATAAAACTGAGCAGCCCAGCATCACGAAAGCAGTCAAGTGCTTCTTCTAAGCAGAGGAGTCCAGTAATGGCTTCAGTGTCGAGGTGCATATGAGGGAAAATGCGCCCTTGATCATACAGAACACAGGAGTAATAGCTTCGCTGCTGATGACTCCAGAACCGATCTGATGCAATTCTTGGCTTCGTGTAGGGGTTCTTCGAGCTATCAAAGAATGTGTTGTGGCTCTTGAAGCCATTAGCATTGAAGGACCCTGCCAAGTTTGTAGTACCTGGAAACCTTGGCAGTCTTGGCTTGGGCTTCTGGACTTGAGGCCTATGCTCAACATGATAGTCAAATTGAGGACCAGAGAAATTAGGCGGAGGGACCAGAACGGGCCATCTGACTGTTGTTAGCTCTCCGTGGTTATATGCCTGCTCAATTGTATAGGGCCTTGGTGGCGGAACAGGAGCAGTGGCAGCAACTGAGGCTTCAGGCTGCACAATAGGTGCTTCAGAAGGAGTAGCCTCACTAGCTTCAGGTGCAGTGGCCGCATTAGCTTCAGGCACACTGGTTGTTACAAGCTCCACATTAGCTTCAGCCATGACAATGTCATCGGCTTCACTTGCGTTGGTTGTGGCAGCTTCAGGATTTTCAACCTCCACTTGAGGAGCTGGAGGGTCAGGCATTGACACGTTCACTTCATGAACTATTTCTCCAGGAATGGGGGCAGTAGAGACACGTTCTTCTTGACGTTCTTCATCGGCTGATGCAGCCGGATTGTCTTCAGCAGCGGGTGCTTCAGACGCAGAGACATTCACAGCAGGAGTGGCTTCTGAAAACACTTGACGTGCAACAGGTTGATGACGCACTTCTCCTTCTGGAACGCTCGGAAGAGGAGCTTGAGGCCTTGGTCCTTTGCGAAGCCTTTGAAGTACTGGCGACGCTTTTTGGATATGGAGTGGGCAGGCCCTCATCCTCTTCAGCTTGTACAGATGTTGTGACTTGTTGTTGTTGGGGAGTGTTGGGGGAGTCTTGTTCTTGCGGGCGATCGGCCCATGAATCATCCTGTGCAATTGGCGTCAGAGGACGACCAATGCTGATGAGTTCGCTGTTCGTACGAATAGGTGATAATACCACATTGTATTCGATCTGAGGAAGAACTTCATCATCTTCAACATTGTCGTGATGACCAATGTCTTCAGTAGCGGTGGGTTCAGCTGCTGGAATATCTTCAGCTTCAGGAGCCTCTGTGGAAGCAGGCTCATGAACAGTCATGTGAAGTTCTTGGGATGCATATGCAGGATGAATCACTGAGATGGGTTCAACAAAAAGGGGCTCTGTGGGAGCAGCCCGATTCTTCTTGGTCTTGCGCTTCTTCTTGGAGGGAGCAGCATCAGAGGCTTCGGTATTCTTCCTCTTTCTGGCTTCTGCCTCTGCAGCCCTCGTCTTCTTCTGTTCTGAAGCGGTTGTGGTGACCTTTGGCTTCGAGCCAGTCATGCTACTTGGGAAGATAAGGCGTGGAGCTTCTTGGCTTGAAGGCGCAGGCTGATCAGCAGGAAGCTTCTTCTTTTTCTTTGCTGCCATCCTGGGGTCAATGCCAGGACGGCCAAGTGACTTGCGCTTCTCAGCCTCATTGTAGGCAAGCACACACTTATCAGCCAAACTCTTCATGCGCTCACGAGAGCCTTGAGCCTCTTGGCGCTTCTTTAGAAAAGCTTCTTTAAGTTCATGCAGCATGACCTTAAAGTTCCTGACGTCTTGAACACTCAGCTTGGCCATATGCTTCTTGAATTGAGCCTTTTCATAATCAATCTTGTGCTTGAGCTCAACGATTCGCTGAGCGAGAGCCAGCTCAGAAGAAATGGCGCCATTGAAAGAGACGCTGAGGCCAATTGGAAGCTGTAAATCTTCAAAGCTGACGTTTGGGGTGTCGAACCACTCATCAATGAAATTGTGAATGATGGCCACATCAAAGAGAGGCAAATTGCTGAAGATTTCTGCTTCTTCCTTGCTCTTTATCAGCTGCTCAAGAGCATCATCCGCAAGATCATCATCACTTGATAGATCAATGGGTTCTTCACGCAGAATAGCAGCAGGAGTCAGAGCTTGATCAGTATGCCTGACAAGTTGCCTTTTCTTCTCCGCTTTCTTGGAGATACGAGATTGATCTTCAGACTGCACACTGGCTTCAGGAGGTGCAGTGGCCAATGGCTTCACACGAGAAGCTTTTGGAGGTGCGGCTGATGATGAAACCTTAACCTTCTTTGGCTTCTTCGGCCTTGGAGTAGGAGCAGGGGCTTCATCAGAATCAGCATCATTGTTGGGATGATCCACTCTGGCACCATGAACCAAGACGTAGGAGATGAGACCATCAAGGTTTGCAAAGGGGCCAATTCTCTTCTCTTTAGCTTCACGTGTCCCATCCTCACGGGGAGCAGAGGGACCAGGATTGAAGTCTAATCCCCATGACTTCTTGTTTTCCTTTGCTGAAGACATAGCAAACTGGAAGTTGCGCTTGAAGAGATTGTCGTCGCGACACCAGAGCAATGACGATGGGTCGGCTTCTTCAGGCTGTGGTCCACGGACCATGCACGGATAGGATTTTTGCTCAATGGCTTCAGCTCTGTTCTTGGGGGGAAGGCCTCGATAGAGAATATCGCCCCAAGGACTCTTGATAGCATACTTCTCTGCGTACTCCTGGGTGACGAACCTATACTTGTACCACTGTTCAGCCCAATAGCGTCGAATCCATTGGATTCGAGTCTTGCGTTGATTGTAATCTTCTTCAGGATCTGTTTTGTATATATCTGCAAGATCATCAGGCAGATCCCTAGAAGTTCCCCCACGACGCTGTCTGCCACCCTTCCTGACTGATTTCTCTGCATCCATGAACTTCAAACTGAATGGTTTCAATATGCTCAAAGGCTTCAGAGATTTACGCTTGCTGGTCAAACAGGAACTGGCTTCAGGAGAATTGATATGATGCTGTAAGTATTCTGCAAACGAATGCAGACTATGAGAACCTTGGGATTCTCCCACGGACATGTACCTGTGACAGCATTAGAGATGCGAGGGAAGGGGACGAGGTCATATGCATTCTCAGAAGATTTTGAAGATAAATTAGTTTGAAGATATTGACCTCATGATGCGAAGACATTCACTTACATAGGTGAGTTGGTTCCAGATTTGTACCAATTCGTGAATAAGTACAAGTGAGGAATCAAACTTGATATGAAATCTAAGTGAATATACTAGGCATTAAGAGATGCAGACAGAATCGATTTAACATTGAATAGGTAGAAACTACTTTCGGTAAACAGGATGAATCTTGAAGATCAAAAGGTGGTAAAAATAGAGTTATAATTACCGCACGAAGAACTGCTAGATGGGAAGAATAGGAGACCGAGCAGTTCAGTCCACCGTGCCCTAACTTGGCGACGGAGGACACCTACGGCGACGGCGGAGAGGACGATGTCCGCGGCCGGCGTGAGGACGGCGTCGGATAAGTTGCGGCAGCTAAGTGCTTCGTCGCCGGCGTTGTCGAGAGCTAGCGGTGGCACTAGGGTTTTGACGGAGGTGGAGAGGTGGAAGAAGGATTTCTTTACCGCAGGGGACACATATTTATAAGTAGGTGTGCAGCACAGCGCAATTACGCAGGTGCCCCTGTCTGTTCACATCCGTGGGGTACGTGGCAAGCATGCAACACATTTAGAATTGTCCCATGTTCCCACGCCCGCCAAGTATGTCGGATGTTCGTTCCGGCTTCTCCGGATATCGACAGTTTAGATGATTCATTTAAATGGGACTTGATGTTTTGTCTCTGTGTTTTCTGCTGACAAGGATGCAGAGAAGACATTCGACAGTTTCAATAGAATGCATATGATTTGGACAGATAGAGTTTGAGATAGGAAGCATAGAGAGATTAGGGTCCGATCACATTCACTTAGTTCAAAAGATTCAACTTGAAGACATAGCTATAAGTGAATGTTGTAGAGGACAGAACGCTAGTATATATATATATATATATATATATATATATATATATATATATATATATATATATATATATATATATATGCAATCAAATCACTATAGCACAGAAAAATCACGAAGATAAATTGAAACTGAAGACAAACCAAATGCGAAATCTTTGCAAAATAACGCCATGAGTGAAACACTTCAAACAGAGAAATTTGGTGGTGGCGTTACCCACCGTATAGGAAGTATTAGACCCAGACACGGTGCACAATTATCGTGGCACTCCGAAGTCAAATTCCATGTTAATGTATTCACACTCAGAGTGTAAATCTTCATTGATTGAAGATATACATTACTTTGTGTGTTGCACATCTAAGTCATCAACATGCATAAGTGTTAGGATGTGTGCCTGATCACAGGACATTAGAGGATTCCAAGATATTTAGCTCACACCGTAACTTGCAAAACCTTTTCTCATCCAAGGGCTTTGTGAAGATATCTGCCAGTTGCTCTTCAGTGTTGACGTGCATGATATCTATATCTTTCTTCATAACATGATCTCTGAGAAAGTGATGACGTATTTCAATGTGCTTTGTCCTCGAGTGCTGGACTAGATTGTTGGCAATCTTGATGGCACTTTCGTTGTCGCAGAAGAGAGGGACTTGCTTTAGATCGATGCCATAGTCCTTGAGAGTTTGCTTCATCCACAGAAGCTGAGCACAATAGGATCCAACAGCAATGTATTCAGATTCAGCAGTTGAGAGTGATACACAGTTCTGCTTCTTTGAAGACCAACAGACAAGTGATCGACCAAGAAAATGACATGTGCCTGATGTTGACTTGCGATCCACCTTGTCACCAGCATAATCAGCATCCGAGAATCCAACCAGATCAAACCTTGAGCCCTTTGGATACCATAATCCGAGTGTTGGGGTGTAATCCAAATATCTAAGAATTGCTTCACTGCTAAGTGATGCGATTCCTTTGGTGCCGCTTGGAATCGAGCACACATGCAAACACTAAGCATAATATCTGGCCTAGATGCACATAGGTAAAGTAAAGAACCAATCATGGAGCGGTATACCTTTTGATCGAACTCTTTACCATTGTCGTCGGGACCAAGATGATGTTTGGCTGGCATTGGCGTCGTGTAACCTTTGCAATCTTTCATGCCGAACTTCTTCAGGCAATCTTTGAGATATTTTTCTTGAGATATGAAGATGCCATTTCGTTGCTGACGAATTTGAAGACCAAGGAAAAACTTCAGCTCTCCCATCATGGACATTTGATATTGCTCTTGCATCATGTACCCAAACTCATCACTGTACTTCTGGTTGGTGCAGCCGAAGATTATGTCATCCACATATATTTGGCACACAAACAGTTCACCATCATATGTCTTCGTGAAGAGTGTGGGATCGAGGGATCCCGGTTTGAAGCCTTTACTTTTTAGGAAGTCTTTGATTGTATCATACCAAGCGCGAGGAGCTTGTTTGAGGCCATACAATGCTTTGTTGAGTTTGTACATCATATCAGGATGTTTTGGATCTTCAAAGCCAGGTGGTTGTGCAACATATACTTCTTCTTCAATCTTGCCATTGAGAAATGCTCTCTTTACATCCATTTAATATAGCAAGATGTTGTGATGATTTTCATAGGCTAGCAGTATGCGAATAGCTTCAAGCCTAGCAACAGGAGAAAATGTTTCATCGAAGTCAATTCCTTCAAGTTGAGTATATCCTTGAGCCACAAGACGTGCTTTGTTTCTGACGACTTGACCATGCTCATCTTGCTTGTTTCGATATATCCACTTTGATCCAATAATGTTATGCTTGCGAGGGTCTGGTCGCTTGACAAGTTCCCAAACATTATTCAGCTTGAACTGTTGAAGTTCTTCTTGCATGGCTTGAATTCATTCAGGTTCCATAAAAGCTTCAGCAACTTTCTTGGGTTCTGATATTGACACAAATGAAAAATGCCCACAGAAATTTGCTAACTGTGTTGCTCTTGAGCGAGTAAGCGGACCAGGCGCATTGATGCTGTCAATTATCTTCTCAATTTGTACTTCATTTGCAACACGAGGATGAACTGGACGAAGACCTTGCTCATGCTGATCATTGTCATCATTGAAAGTATTGTCTTCGGTCTGAGCATTGTCTTTAGGTTGGTTTGGTGCAGAAATGATAAGTTCCTCTTCAGGCTGTTCTTCAGAGGGCATGATCTCACCAGTTCCCATCAACTTGATAGATTCACAGGAAGGAGCTTCATCAAGTGTACTTGGCAGAATTTCTCTTTGTGAACCATTGGTTTCATCAAATCGCACATCCACTGTTTCAACAATTTTGTAGTGGAAGAGGTTGAAGACTCTGTAAGAGTGCGAATCCTTTCCATAGCCAAGCATGAAGCCTTCGTGAGCTTTGGGTTCAAATTTTGACTTGTGATGGGGATCCTTGATCCAACATCTAGCACCAAAGACTCTGAAGTAGCTGACATTTGGCTTCTTGCCAGTGAGGAGCTCATAGGATGTTTTGCCCAGAAGCTTATGGATGTAGACATGGTTGATGATGTGACAAGCTGTATCAATGGCTTCAGGCCAGAACTTTCTTGGTGTCTTGTACTCGTCAAGCATTGTTCGAGCCATCTCGATGAGGGTTCTGTTCTTGCGCTCTACAATGCCGTTTTGCTGAGGTGTGTATGGAGCAGAAAATTCATGAGTGATTCCCATTGTATCCAGATAAAGATCAAGCCCGGTGTTCTTGAATTCAGTGCCGTTATCACTTCTGATATGCTTGATCTTGATGCCATAGTTGTTCATTGCTCGATTGGCGAATCGTCTGAAGACATCTTGTACTTCAGTCTTGCAGAGAATTATGTGCACCCATGTGTATCTTGAGTAGTCATCAACAATGACGAAGCCATAGAGACACGCCGTTGTTGTGAGGGTGGAGTAGTGGGTAGGTCCAAATAAGTCCATGTGTAGCAGCTCGAAGGGTTGAGATGTTGTCATGATTGTCTTCGAAGGATGCTTGGCCCTTGTCATCTTTCCAGCTTCGCAGGCACCACACAGATGATCTTTCTTGAACTTGACACCTTCAATGCCTATGACATGCTTCTTTTTGACGAGAGTGTGCAAGTTCCTCATGCCAGCGTGCCCCAGCCTTCGATGCCAGAGCCAGCATTCTGAAGCTTTAGCAAGAAGACATACGATAAGTTTTGGACCTGCTGAGAAATCTACCATGTATAGATCACCTTTCCTATACCCTTCAAAGACTAGAGATTTGTCAGATTCCATTAGTACAAGGCAACGATATTTTCCAAATATCACAATCATGTTTAAGTCACAAAGCATTGAGACAGACATTAAGTTGAATCCAAGGGATTCAACAAGCATCACTTTATCCATGTGTTGATCCTTTGAGATTGCAACTCTACCTAGACCCAATACTTTGCCTTTACCAGTGTCAGTAAATGTGATTTGACTCTTGTCGGATGGACGTAAGGTTGAGTCCATGAGAAGACTTTGATCGCCAGTCATATGATTAGTGCATCCGCTGTTAATAATCCATTCTGAAGCTTTAGGTGTACCCTTGGCACCGCGTGCCATGAAGCAGTAGGTGGGAGCAGGATCGTCCTTGTCATCATCAGCGTTGCTGTGGGAGTCATTGTCTTCAATGTTGAAGATGGACTGTCCGACGTAGGTTGTGGCTAGAGCCAGACTTGCAACGCCAGAGTCGGACTCAGCTTCAGATTCCACCTCTGCCTCCTCAGAAGCAGACTCCTCCTCTGAATCCATTTCCTTGCCAACAAAAGCACGAGCCTTGCCAGATGAGCTCTTCTTGTGAGATGAAGACCTTGATGAGGACTTGGAAGAAGACTTCGAAGATTTCTTCTTCTTCTTGTCACCGGAGTCATATTCCTTGCTCTTCTTCTTCTTCTTCTTCTCATTGTCCCACTGAGGACACTCAGAGATGTAGTGCCCAGGCTTCTTACACTTGTGACATGTTCTCTTCTTGTTGTCTTGAGTGGAAGCTTCATCATTTCTTGAACTGGATCGTGAAGACTTTCTGAAGCCCTTCTTCTTGGTGAATTTCTGGAACTTCTTCACAAGCATAGCAAGCTCCCTTCCAATGTCTTCAGGATCGTCAGAACCGCAGTCAGATTCTTCTTCTTCAGATGAGGAAACAACTTTTGCCTTCAAAGCACGAGTTCGGCCATAGTTGGGGCCATAGATATCTCTTTTCTCAGAAAGCTGGAACTCATGTGTGTTGAGCCTCTCAAGTATATCAGACGGATCGAGTGTCTTGAAGTCAGGACATTCTTGTATCATGAGGGCAAGGGTGTCAAAGGAGGTGTCAAGTGATCTCAGCAGTGTCTTGACAATTTCAAGCTTGGTGATCTCAGTGGCGCCGAGAGCCTGAAGCTCATTTGTGATGTCGGTGAGGCGATCAAACGTGAGCTGGACATTTTCATTGTCGTTTCTCTTGAAGCGATTGAAGATATTGCGAAGAACACTGATCCTCTGGTCTCTCTGTGTAGAGATGCCTTCATTGACCTTGGACAGCCAGTCCCAGACTAGCTTTGACATTTCCAGAGCACTCACACGGCCATACTGTCCTTTGGTCAGATGACCACAGATGATGGTCTTTGCAGTCGAGTCCAGTTGAATGAACTTCTTGACATCAGTAGGGGTGACACCTTCACCAGTTTTGGGAACGCCATTCTTGACGACATACCAGAGGTCGACATCAATGGCTTCAAGATGCATGCGCATCTTATTCTTCCAGTAGGGATATTCTATTCCATCGAACACGGGGCAAGCAGCGGAGACTTTGATTATCCCTGCAGTCGACATAGCTAAACTCCAGGTGGTTAAACCGAATCACACAGAACAAGGGAGTACCTCGCTCTGATACCAATTGAAAGTGCTAGTTATCGACTAGAGGGGGGGTAAATAGGCGATTTTTATGAAAGTCTTCAAAACATGGAAGTTTCGAAGACAAACAATAGAAACAACCTAATTGATATGCAGCGGAAGATAAACTACAACAAGCAAGCCATAATCAAGTATGCAATATCATTAACGTTCGAAGATTAATAGCAGCTAGGTAGTAGGATCAGGATGGAAGATAGTATGAAGCCAATCAACAATAGTAGTCAAGCAATGAAGTCAATCAGATAAGACGATAAGCAATGACTTCACGAAGACAAACTCAAAGTAAAGGAGGGAAGAGATAGAACCAGTTGCTTGTTGAAGACACATGATTTGTTGGACCAGTTCCAGTTGCTGTGACAACTGTACGTCTGGTTAGGGAGGCTGAGATTCAACTCAGAAGACCGTGTTTTCACCTTATTCCCCTTGAGCTAAGGACACTTAGTCCTCGCCCAATCACTCTAGTAAGTCTTCAAGGTAGACTTCCAAACCTTCACAGACTTCGTTCACCCGGCAATCCACAATGACTCTTGGATGCTCAGAACACGACGCCTAACCGGCTGGAGGATACACAGTCCTCAAGTGTAATAAGTCTTCAGGTCACACAGACAGAAAGACTTTAGTGATGCCTAACACTCTTTGGCTCTGGGTGTTTGGGCTTTGTCCTCGCAAGGATTTCTCTCTCTCAAATGCTTCGAGGTGGGTTGCTCTCAAACGACAAAAGCCGTATATTAACTCTGAGCAGCCACCAATTTATGATGTAGGGGGTGGGCTATTTATAGCCACTAGGCAACCCGACCTGATTTGTCCGAAATGACCCTGGGTCACTAAGGAACTGACACGTGTTCCAACGGCCAGATTTCAAACACACACGACAACTTTACTTGGGCTACAAGCAAAGCTGACCCATCCAACTCTGGATAAGATTTGCTCTCATTGTCTTCGCTCGAAGACATAGGATTTGGGTTGAGCATCACTTCAGTCACTCTGACTTAGTTCACTTGGACCCCACTTAACAGTACGGTGGTTCCTATGACTCAACAAAGAAGAAAAGGAAACAACGAAACCACACAGTCTTCGTGCTTCATAGTCTTCACGCAATGTCTTCTCATGTCATAGTCTTCAATATGAATATCTTCTCATACCACCATTGTCGTCAATGTCTTCATACATTTTCAGGGGGCATCTCCGGTAGGTAAACCGAATCAATGAGGGACACTACCTGCGTTATCCTGCAATTCTCACAAACGCATTAGTCCCTCAACCAACTTTGTCATCAATACTCCAAAACCAAGTAGGGGTGGCACTAGATGCACTTACACAAAGTCAATTGGGACCTTGTTTGCAAGCCTAAGAAGCATGGTGGCTTAGGTGTGCTCAACTTGGACAAGTTTGCTAAGGCTCTTAGGCTTCGATGGCTCTGGTCCGAGTGGGAAGAGCCCACAAGACCGTGGATTGGTATGGGTACGCCATGCACTGATGAAGACAGGGACTTTTTTGCAGCTGCCACTTCCGTCACGGTTGGCAATGGGCATGTGGCTAAGTTCTGGAACTCCTCCTGGCTTGATGGCATGCTCCCACGGGACCTAGCGCCTAGCATTTTCGACCTCTCCCGAAGGAAAAACTGCTCGGTCAAACAGGCTTTAACAAACAACACTTGGATCTCTCATATTGACTTCTCCGACGGTCTCAGAGTAGACCATGTCCACCAGTTCATCACACTTTGGGAGAAGATTGACTCGGTCACTCTGGATGAGGACGTGGAGGATTCCATTATTTGGAAGTTCACCAAGGACGGATCGTACTCAGCTTCCTTGGCTTACAAGGCGCAGTTTGAGGGCCTAACTACGTCGGCCATGGTCCTATCGGTGTGGAAGGTGTGGGCTCCCCCGCGGTGCAAATTTTTCGCATGGCTTGTACTTCAAGATAGAATCTGGACATCGGGCCGCCTTGCTCGACGTGGGTGGCCCAACTGCGGGCTATGCCCGCTTTGCAAGCAAAGCCCTGAGACGGCAGTCCACTTACTGTTCCAATGTCGCTACACCCTTCGTGTGTGGAACGATATTCTTCGCTGGCTTGGCATGGATCACACTCAGGCTACTACTTGGTCAGCGAGGGGCTCGGTGTGGGAATGGTGGAATGGAAACGTATATCTTCGTTCTGAATCCCCCAAGACGCTCGCCTCACTAATGATGCTTATCTCCTGGAAAATTTGGACGGAGCGCAATGCTAGAGTTTTTCGCAACACGGCCGCATCTACGACAGTCGTCATTAGTAAGATAAAAGAGAAGGTGTCGCTTTGGGCGTTGGCGGGCGCCAAGCATTTGAGTGTTGTAATGCCGCGAGAGTAGATTTTATTTCTTGCCACTTCGTGGCCTGTCTAAACCTTCTTCTTAATCAATGAAATGGCAAATCTTTTGCCTTGTTTCAAAAAAAAAATCTTCAGAGAATGACCTGCTACTTATATTCTACAAACCTGGCATTCGGTCTTCCGACCGCCGATCCACTACGTGGCATACGTGCAATGAAATGTGTGGGCGCATGGCAGCTCGGCCATATCCTTGTCGTCCTCGTACTCGCCAAGGCATCTGCCACAGTTTCATGGTGGATTGAACAACCAACTGAAAAGAAAAGACTATATACAGTAAGCTTTCTATGCAATGATGTCAGCTTCTTACATG
>NC_041387.1:88447205-88478188 GCF_002162155.2 Triticum dicoccoides | reverse complement strand
CTCGTCTCTTGGCAACACATCTGAGCAGTGCGCGATAGAAGACAAACGCCAATACTGTCAGCATGAAAAAGCCCGCCTAAGCTCCCAGCAATCCCGAGACTCTCCCTGTCATCCTTGCTGACATGTACAAGCTGCCCCACTGACCACTGTACCATCGTTCATGAAACACAACTGAAAAGTACAGAGTTAGAGAGTTAGTTTGTTAACACACAGGGGCATTTTCAACTAAAAATGTAAGTGTAGCGGTGTGTCGGACCATTTGGAGTGGCATAGCGCGGCGACCTACTCAGAACTCAGAAGTGTACCTACAGAATGCTCTCGGGAGAGAATGGCTCTGATCATGTCGCGGCAGCGCTTCCCCGGAATATGGATAGTCTCCCTTGTAAATACATGGGATTACAACTTTTTATCTGGCAGCTCACTGGATCTGAGTGGCAGCCTATCATGAACAGAGTTCTGAAGTTCCTTCCAGGCTGGCGGAAAGGTATGATCACTAGAGTTGGGTGGCTGATTCTGGTGAACACGGTTGTTCGAGCTAAAACTACGCACCGTCTTCTAGTGGGTTGTGGAACGAGTAGACAAAGGCTACAGGGCAATTTTTTGGGGAAGGGTCTTAGGAGATTCATGGTGGGAAGTGTCTTGTTGCATGGCGGAATGTTTGCAGACCGAAATACCTAAGATGCGAACATTCAGGAGGAATGTATATGCAGGCGGGTTGGATAAGGTCCACGTTAGAATTCTTGCAGAGGTGAGGTGGGGAAGATTCCGGTGAACACGTGAGAGATGGCGAGGGAGAGAGAGGGGGGATTAAGACGAGCGCTTGGCAGAGGGAGATGGCGAGGGAGAGAAAGGAGATGGCGAGAGAGAGAGAGAAAGAAGCTGAAAGCGACAGCTAATAGCGGTTTAGTCCTCCGCGTCGCTCCTCCCGCGAGTGACACGGGTGGCCCCTTGCCGCTAGCCCTCCTTCTCCTCCCCTTCCCCGCCGCCACCGGCCGGAGCCGCCGGGGCAAAGACCCCGCGGTCGCTGGCGGCGGGGGCCTTCTCCCCTCCTCGCGTTCGTGGCCTGCGGGAGCGGCCATGCCGAGCGAAGGCGCCGGGGCGCGCGGATCCTGGCGGCGCGGCAGCGACGATCTTGACGGCGGCGGGCCCATGGCACGGCTGCAGATGGGTCGATGCCGAGCTGTGTGGCGGCTGCGTGCGGGTCTCCTCGTGGCGGCGGCCTTCGCCGGCGGTGGGGCGGCACGTGCGCGGCATCCGGCAAGGGGTGGGGACGCGGCCACAGTGGCTTCTCGTGTGAGTACGCGGAGAAGAGGCTGCGGCGTGTGTCCTCGGGAAGGATGGCTATCCTCGCCCAGATCCGTCAGCGGCATGGCGGCGGAGGTCGCAGTGGCCGGCCGGCGGTGGCGGAACTTGGCCGGTGGCAGTGGCGAGGTTCTGTCTGGATCCCGGGGCGGCCCCCCTGGAGGGTGGCGGCTGGTGAAGCTAGGGCTTCCCGCGACGGCATGGCGTGGTGCAGTCCCCGTCCAAGGCGGATCTGTGACGGCGATCTACTTTGGATTGGTTCGGATCAGAGACGGTGACGAGCGCGCGGGATCCTTCTCGACGGCTCTTGCGGCTTGGCGAGGCGGGGTGGGAGCCCTCCTCCTAGGCTCCAGTGGTGGCACATTCACGCAGTGGCCGGTGCGCCAGGGATCCCACGATGGCATTGTTGCTGCGGTTGGTCGCCGGATCTAGGCGGCTGGATCTGGGGCTTTGAAGGCGGTCGAGAGACGGTGCACAGGTTGTTGGGTGGATTTCTTGGGACGGATCCGGGTGAAAAGCTGGTCTTCGGTTGATGGCCGGAGCCGGTGATTACGATGCCCTTATCATTGTTTCCTTCATGAAGGCATCATCGAGGTGAAGCTCCCAACTCCACTCAATACCTCCGGGGGAAATCCTAAATCAGCTGATCGGATGTTGGCGGCATTCATGTGTCGTAACCCCTTTGGGGCGGCATTCTTGGAGGTGCACTCGGCTTCGCGGGACTAGCGGATGGCTTCTTTGGTGGAGCGGTGCTTCATCCTACATATTGATGGCGACTGATCTTGATGGCGTGGTGCAGTGCAGATTCGGAGTTTGATGTGGGAGGATGGACTCGCGCAGGAGGACGACGTTGCCTGGCGTCGTGGTGGCGTTGATGGCAGAGAGACCTGGCACGATAGATGCAACAGTACAGCTCTGAAGATGGACTCGTGGCAGGTGGCTGCGGCGGCCTCATACCCGGCAGGCATCCTGGTTGAGGAGTGTGTCAGAGTGGTAAGTGCCCCATACCAGGCAGGCGTCCTGGTTGGGACCTCAGGTCTTAGATGTTTAGGTTTGGCTGCGATGTCTGTTTGGTATTAGGCCCAGGCTATCAACGCCCCTTCATCATTTGGATAGGTGTAGCTACAATTATTGCTTAGACGGTGGCTTTAGTCTTGCTGTTATGTGACTTTGTAAGGTCTTGTGAGAATAATTAATAAAGTGGCTGCATGCATCGTCTAGATGCAGAGGCCGGGGGTCATCCTCATTTTCTAAAAAAAATAGCGGTCTAGTACAAATGAGGTACTACGAGAAACCACATGACATTTTTAATTTCAAGTGCATACCAGGCTTGGTAAAAGGTTTGACTTAGAACAAAGTTGGACTTTCAATTAATTTGGAATGGAAGAAGTACTTAGTTATTTATGAAGATAACATTCCCTCCGTCCCATAATATAAGAGCATTTCTGATACTACATGGGACGGAGGGAGTACCATTTTAAAAGATTCTATCACAAAAGTCACGCTAGAAAGTGCATAAGGCTCGTCGTAATGGGAGTATCATAGCTATTATCCTGCATGCCAACTAGGCAATTTTGATGAAGTGACATAGAATTAAGTGAAGAAAACGACGGTTGAGTGTCATATCATGATACCATAATGCATGACAATAAATGAAATCATCTATAATACTAATATATGATACTATGCATTAGGAGGTAATATCATATACTAATATCATATGCATGATACTAACTTATGATACTACCCATTACAAATAGCCTAACCAGAAACAAGAGACATCCATTTATAGGAAACATACAGCCGTGTATTCCTCGAATGTCTCTGTAACAACACCACCACGCTTTGCATTGCACTTAATACTGCAACCTCCCCCTCGTTAGTGCCAACAAAGCAGGTTCCCACGTTTCTAGAATCGGAACCTTCGAAGTTAATGATAAGAAGAGTTTCCCAAGATTATATGACATAAAGAAAAGTGTAGTAAAATTCTTTGAGCCATGGACGGACCGCGGGCAGAAGAACTTCATAAGACACATGGCCAACTGAGAAAGGGCTTGCTTGATAAGCTCCTTAGTTTCAGGATCTGCAAGGATAGTTATTCTGTACTCACAAACATGCATAGATGGTTCTTCAAATATTTTCTCTCGTTATACTTCAACAAAACAGTTACATAACTAATATTATTCGAGAAATTCATTAAGGAGGCATGGAGCTAAGATACGTCACTAGTTGAAACAAAACATATGCAACTTGAATACGAAAGTTTACGTCTATCCCACCAAACTCACCGCAAGGAATTTTTCTTTGCTCATTAGCGTAAGTCTTCCAGATGCCCCCTACAAAAGAAAAGGAAGGCTTCAGATAGAGTGAAAAATAGTGAGCGTCCTACTGAAAGTTATAATTATCAATCATTTTCTAGTATCTTTCTCGAATGTGCATATCACGTGTATCGTATATTAAAGAAGAAGAATATGGTACAAGAGCCCTCCACGGAGGGTGTTACAACACACCATCCAGTCCACTCTATCTACTTAAGCTAACCTACACGTGACATGGAAGTGCCATGCACCCAACTGTGCACGTACGTGACCTGGGGGCTGGGGCCATATGCCTACAGCGTGAATCAGCACCAGCACACCTTCCGCGACGCGTGCAGCCTGGAGTCCGTGAAGCAGCTGATCTGGATGGAGACGTGAGTGTTGGTGCTGGAGCCCGATCTGATCAATGCGACGTCCGGCGGTGTAGAACGACGGGCAGACGGATGCGCGGACGACGGCCATACAGACCGTCGCGTCGCGCGAGGCCGCCGTGTCGAAGAAGCGGTCGGTGTAGTCGATGCCAAAGTCGGAGTAGATGCACGGGGGTCGACGGCGGCAGCGGACGACACAAACCGATCAAGCTTAGGTCGAAAAAGCAAAAAGAAAACGCCGATCAAGATGACCGGCGGGAGAGACAAAACCGGGAGCAAGGGCTTGGGAAAAAGACTCTCTAGGGCAGCCGGTCAACATGACCGGCG
The DNA here is from genome assembly GCF_002162155.2 of Triticum dicoccoides. Classification (NCBI taxonomy): domain Eukaryota; kingdom Viridiplantae; phylum Streptophyta; class Magnoliopsida; order Poales; family Poaceae; genus Triticum; species Triticum dicoccoides. Next base: position 88,473,870 of record NC_041387.1, on the reverse strand, counting down.
GACGAATCCTAGGTAGGGGTCGTGCGGCCCCCGGTGGCGGTCATGAAAGCCGACTGCCCCGAAGGCGGCGCGCGGATGCGGAAGCGACGGCGGCTAGGGTTTAGGATTGATTAGGCTGATACCATGTTAGAAGAGATAAAAAGGGATTGATAGAATAGTTTATTGTATTGATTGAGCCTCATGACAATATATATAGGAGTACAATGATCTACTTACAGTACAAGACAAAACAGAAACAAATCATAGTCTATCTTATCTTTCCTAATAACCAATATACTCAACACTTAGGAATCCAGCCTATTGAGATAGACGTCCTATGGTGGCCAACAACTAACAGAGCGATGGCGGCGGCGATGCTGTCAGTGACAGACAAATTACATCTACCACGCCCGCAAGGAAAACGCACATGGCACATCTGATCTGCATGCTCCTAGCTTAGCGCGGGATCGTAATTTGGTTCGGAAGGTGATCCACAACTTAGTAGCACAATGGAACCAAACAAGTCGCACAAAGATGACTTAAGTCATCTAACTTCCTCGGTGCGTCCCATTTCCAGAAGATCTGGCCGTCGGGCCATGCAGCAGAATCACGTCGTCATCCTCACTCATCAAGGGTTCTTTCTCTTTCTCTCCTAGAAGAAAATGGTGGTGGGCAAGCTCACACCGTCTAGGTTTACTAGTCCTATCTGAACCTTTTATGGGGAAGAAGCTTACCTATTTATAGACTAGGAATACATATAGACTACATAATTTCAGTGAGGCGTGAGGAATCGATGGTGGCAGTTCACACTGTACATGTGAAGGGAAACCAGGCTTAGATTCTAAAATGTTGCATGTCAAATTATTTATTTATTTTGGAAACCCCTCCATTTTATTAATTAATTAAGATTCATACACTCATTCGTTACAGCTTTCGCCACGCGGGGCGGAACACTATTAAGAAGAACAATGTCCGATCTATTATCAAAACTAAACTTGGTCAACTCGTGGGCTTCATGGAGCACTGCCATATTTACAATTTCAAACTAAAACAATTTAAAATTAAAAAAACATGGAGCATTGGCATATTTATTCAATCTTACTAAATAATGGATAGGTTGGTATGTAGGCTAAACAAAAACACTAATTTGTGGCTAGAAAAGAAAAAAGAATCCTTTTTGATCCATCTTTTTTTGTGTGCATGGTAGATGAAAAGTTGTATTATGATAATTGTACGTACATTAAATATATACATGTACATGTACAATTTGCTTCAGGATTTTTCAAGCTTCTAAATAGGGTTTTTGGTTTATTTATTTTTACAAAAACAAGGTTCACATATAGTCCAGGGTTAATTATCTTAATTTAATACTCAAGGAGATGTTCATACAAGGATGAACATTTGCACATCACATGTTTGACTTCTGAACCGCTATTCTAGCCTGCTAAATGTGGCATGTATGAAATATCTTGTATTTGTTAGGACAACAAAATCACATGTATGTCCGGCGATGCTTTCAGAGCCTTCGCTAGCACTTATGTTCATCTAATCACGCGGTTTTAGTTCTTGCTATTGAATTGATTGCATATGTTGTCCAATTACATGATGATGACGATGATGACCGTCATAGTTTTTCCAATGGGTATATAAGAGACAATTTAAAACATTTTTAAGTCCTTAATTGCCTGTGTCTTAGATTATAGAGAACGTGTAAAGTATTTTTTGCTTGTTTATTAGTATGGTGTCTCCGGTGCCGAAGATTCTCCATGATCTCCACGCTACCTCCGCCTTGCTCCGAGAACTGCGACCCCACGCCGCCGTTCATCGACCGTGCCTCACCCTCGATTGTACTACCTATGTACTTTTGGTCCCTCCAATGTAATCGTCAGAATTTGTACTACTATAGCCATGCGATGTACCTTTTGCTACTATGTAGCTGTAATGGTTCGGCCTTAAAAACCCTGGTGTACGCAGTTGTTTCATGAGTAATGCAACTTTCTCTATATGCTCTTGGAATGTACGTGGTCTTGGGGACCAAGAGAAATGCTTCGACGTCCTCTCGGAACTAATCTCTATAAATCCACACATCGCCTTACTCCAAGAATCCAAACTCGACACTCTACCGGACCCAAAATTACGCTCATTCATGCCCCGCCAGCTAGATCAAGTCTTTTCCCTACCTGTTATAGGCACGGCGGGCGGCACCATCTCTGCAATTAACACTACCTTGTTCCAAGTAATCTCCTTCTCTCACCTCTCCTTCTCCTCAACTCTGTCACTGCGATCAACGATAACTGACAAAACTATCGCCATCACTAACATCTACGCCCCCACCTCCCGCACCCTCAAGCAACAATTCCTTGATGAGCTCCTAGCTATCGTTCAACCCGATGACTCACCTTGGCTACTAATCGGTGATTTCAACCTCCTCCGTTTCCCTACAAATAAAAACAACAACGCTTTCCGACAAACAGAGGCCAACGCTTTCAACCAAACAATCGATACTCTTGCCCTCATCGAGCTACCTCTTCTTGACCGCCAATTCACCTGGTCCAACAACAGAACCACACCCACCCTAGAACGCATTGACCGTGCCTTTGTTAATTTGGCCTGGGCTGATACTTTCCCCAACTCCTCACTCACATCCCTCACTCGATTCACGTCTGACCATGTCCCCCTCATCATCCACGTCAACACAACAATCCCGCGCTCAAACTTTTTAAAATTTGAATCTGCTTGGGCCAAATTACAGCCTTGCAAAGATATCATCTCCTCGGTATGGGCCTCCCCCCGGCCCAATCACCAGCCTAACTCCCTCGCCTCCCTGCTCAAGCAAACCCGGGTTGCGCTTAAAAAATGGGCCCGTTCGCGCCCCCACCTCCCCTCCGTGAATCCCGATGCAAAACAGCCATCTCCGCACTTGACCACGTCGAAGAATCTAGGCCCCTCTCCCCACCAGAGCACCTCACACGTCAGATCATCGTTTCTCTCCTCAAAAGCGCCATCCTAGAAAAAATGTCATACTGGAAATGGCGCGCCAAAGTGTCCCGAGCGATTCATGGCGGGGAAAACTCTAAATTCTTCCACATGTCCGCCTCACACCGGTTTAGGGAAAACAAAATCTTCTCACTCACACGGGATGGATCGGTCTTCACTTCCCACCACCAGAAAGCAGAAATTCTAAGAGATTTCTTCATCACGCTCATCGGCTCTCCTGCAGCAACGACATGGCCATTCGACCTCACGACGGTCTACCCTTTTCCCGTACCTGGCCTTCATGCCCTAGACGCACAATTCTCAGAAGATGAAATAAAATCGGCCTTCTTTCAAATGAATCCTCAAGCAAGCCCCGGACCTGATGGTTTCGGCCCATCTTTCTATAAATCCTTCTGGCCCTCTATCAAACCTATGATCTTCTCATTCTTCGCACAATTCCACCAAGGTATGGCAGACACAGAACATATAAACCGTGCCCATATAGCCCTGCTCCCGAAATCCACCTCCTCCATCTCACCTGACGCATTCAGACCAATTTCCCTACAAAACTGCCGGTCAAAGCTGTGGCGAAGGTCCTAATGTCGCGCCTCAAACCCTTCATTCCACTTCTCGTCCATGGTAACCAGACTGGATTCATCACGGGTAGGAACATTGCTGAAAACTACGTCTTTGTAGCAGATCTTATCAGCTCTTGTCACTCCAAGAAACGACCAACCATGATCTTCAAGCTTGACTTCAGAAAAGCCTTTGACTCGGTTGCTTGGGATGCCTTGGACAAAATCATGGCGGTCCGAGGCTTCTCTCAAACTTTCCATAAATGGATTCAAAACCTTCTCCATACTGGCAAAACTGCCATCCTCCTCAACGGCATAGCAGGACGCTGGATTCCTTGCAAGAACGGTATGCGTCAGGGCGACCCGGCCTCCCCCTACCTCTTCCTAATTGTAGTCGATTTGCTACAGCAGCTTATCCTTCAAAGTTCTGATCTTGACCTACATCACCCCATTTTTACCCACATGCCCCCTACAGTACTCCAATATGCAGACGATACCTTGATCATCGCAAAAGCCTCTCCCTCCGCCGCTACCTCACTCAGGAACATCCTTCAAAACTTTGCTCAAGCTACTGGCCTCACCATAAACTTCTCTAAAACAACCCTAGCAACCTTGCACGTAGACGAAACCCTAGCTGCCAGCATCGCCCTCGCTATGGAATGCACGCGTGCACCCCTCCCCCAAATCTATCTTGGGCTGCCCCTAGCTCCTACCAGGCCACCATCCTCTGCCTTCACACCGTTAATTATTCGAACACGTAAGCTTCTTGCAGGCTGGCGAGCCAAGCTCCTCGACAGAGGTGATCGTTTCATCCTCATCTCGGCCGTTCTTGACTCCCTGCTCACTTACTATATGTATGTATTCCGCATCCCTAGAAAAACCCTGAAAGTCATTGACTCTCTGAGACGATCATATTTCTGGGCTGGTGAGGATGAATGCTCGGGTGCTAAATGCTTAATTGCATGGAAAAATGTTTGCTTGCCAAAAAAACTCGGTGGCTTAGGGCTGAAAAACTTACAGGTTCAAAATGATTGCCTCCTCATGAAGTTTGCTGTAAAAGCTCTCTCATCCACGCCCTCTCCATGGCTTGATTGGCTTGAAGTCCAACACCCAAATGCCCTAGTTTCCTCAGGCCCACATGCTTCATTCCTATGCCGCACGATAGCCCTACAACTCCCAACCCTATAGTCAATCTCCTTCGTCTTAACAAACTGTGGCACGCATACTTACTTCTGGTTAGACACATGGCTCACCCCAAAACCCCTAGCTACCACTTATCCAAACCTCTTCTCACACTCAACACTATAGCTGGTTAAGGTGGCTAACATTTTGCGCTTCGGTATCGAAACAAACCTCTGTAATCGTCTTTCACTTGCTGCAGAGACAGAACTGGTCTCGCTTTTGGCTGTTTTGCAGGACTTCACGCCTTCAGCAGACGAGGATTAGCGTTTCCTCCATAGGGGACATGCTTTCTCCACCAGAAGAGCCTACGGCACCATCATGGCAAGGCCAGAACCGGACCTCATTGCCCCTCTCATTTGGGCAACTAAGGCCCCTCGCAAGATTAAGATCTTCGCTTGGCTTCTTTTCAAGGATCGTCTCAACACCGCCGTCAACCTTCACCACAAGAACATCATCGACTCTGACTTGTGCACTCGATGTAACTTGCTGCAAGAAGACTCCATCCATCTATTCGTCTCGTGCCCCCTCGCCAACAACATCTGGCAAAGGATTGGTGTTATACCACAAGACGAAGATCTCAATGAACTATGGGATCTGCCACTGCCCCAACACTTACCTACCAACGCATGGCCTCTCGTCCTCCTTGTGATACTTTCGTCTATTTGGGATGCAAGAAACGATATGCTATTCAGAAACATCGACCAATGTTCTGTAATAACTCTTAGAAACCTAATAACTAACTTAGATCTATGGTCACACCGTCTTGTGGATATGGTGGACAAGGAGGACGCCTTCTCGTGGCGGACCTACCTCTCTGCACGATGCATCGTGCCTTTGTAAACTGTTCCTGCTGCTGCGGCAGCCGTTTTGAGCAATATATTCAGGTGGGGAGCTCCCCCCCCCCCGGTGATTCTAAAAAAAACTCTATTTGGCTGTGCAAAAATGACAATGTCTTGAGCTAGTGTTCTCTTCAATAAATAATTTACATGAATCATGAAGCGCTTGGAAGAAAGCACGCCAGTAAGTTAGATAGACCCTTCCAGGGATCACATCGCGCCCCTGGGACCTAGTTTTGACTTCTAACCAACTGATCATATTCTGCAACACTCATGCTACGTCCACGACCTCATCGGCTTGATTCTGCTCGAAAGCTGGCTACACATGCCCCCCATGGATCCAAGTCCAAACTGAAGGAACTCATTTGAGAAGATATATAAATTCATATCATATTCTTGATGCATCCCATTTACAGAATTAATGGCGATTGGGCCATCTCATATTCTTGAGTTTGCAATTGATCTTGTGCCTGGAACCGCACCGTTATACAAGCAGTATTATCGGATGCCTTCGTCAGAATTAGTGGAATTAAAGAAACAGCTTGATGAGATGCTTTAGAAAGGATACATCCTTCCGAGCTCCTCACCATGGGGATCACCCGCTATATTTGTGGACAAGAAAGACGACAGTATTCGGATGTGTGTGGATTATCGTTAGCTGAACAATGTCACTATCAAGAACATATATCCACTACCAAGGATTGATGATTTGCTTGTGCAGGAAATATGCCCTAGAGGCAATAATAAAGTTATTATTTATTTCCTCATATCATGATAAATGTTTATTATTCATGTTATAATTGTATTAACCAGAAACATGATACATGTGTGAATACATAGACAAACTTAATGTCACTAGTATGCCTCTACTTGACTAGCTCATTAATCAAAGATGGTTATGTTTCCTAACCATAGACATGTGTTGTCATTTGATTAATGGGATCACATCATTAGGAGAATGATGTGATTGACTTGACCCATTCCGTTAGCTTAGCACTTGATCATTTAGTATGTTGCTATTGCTTTCTTCATGACTTATACATGTTCCTACAACTATGAGATTATGCAACCCCCGTTTACCGGAGGAACACTTTGTGTGCTACCAAACGTCACAACGTAACTGGGTAATTATAAAGGAGCTCTACATGTGTCTCCGAAGGTACATGTTGGGTTGGCGTATTTCGATATTAGGATTTGTCACTCCGATTGTCGAAGAGGTATCTCTGGGCCCTCTCGGTAATGCACATCACTATAAGCCTTGCAAGCAATGTATCTAATGAGTTAGTTACGGAATGATGCATTACGTAACGAGTAAAGAGACTTGCCAGTAACGAGATTGAACTAGGTATTGAGATACCGACGATAAAATCTCGGGCAAGTAACATACCGATGACAAAGGGAACAACGTATGTTGTTATGCGGTTTGACCGATAAAGATCTTCGTAGAATATGTGGGAGCCAATATGAGCATCCAGGTTCCGCTATTGGTTATTGACCGGAAACGTGTTTCGGTCATGTCTACATTGTTCTCGAACCCGTAGGGTCCGCACACTTAAGGTTTCGATGATAGTTATATTATGAGTTTATGAGTTTTGATGTACCGAAGGAGTTCGGAGTCCCGGATGAAATCGGGGACATGACGAGGAGTCTCTAAATGGTCGAGACATAAAGATCGATATATTGGACGACTATATTCGGACTTTGGAAAGGTTCCGAGTGATTCGGGTATTTTTCGGAGTACCGGAAAGTTACGGGAATTCGCCGGGGAGTATATGGGCCTTATTGGGCCATACGGGAATAGAGGAGAGAGGTTGAAAGGAAGGAGGCATGCAGCCCCCCTCTGGTCCGAATTGGACAAAGGGTGCAGCCCCCTTTTCCTTCCTCCTCTTCCCCTCTTTCCTTCTCTCCTACTCCAACAAGGAAGGCGGAGTCCTACTCCCGGTGGGAGGAGGACTCCTCCTGGCGCCCCCCTCCTGGCCGGCCGACCCCCTCCCCCTGGCTCCTTTATATACGGGGCAGGGGGGCACCTCTAGGCGCACAGCAATTGATCATTGATCTCTTAGCCGTGTGCGGTGCCCCCCTCCATCATAGTCCTCCTCGATAACATTGTAGCGGTGCTTAGGCGAAGCCCTGCGACGGTAGAACATCAAGATCGTCATCACGCCGTCGTGCTGACAGAACTCTCCCTCGACACTCGGCTGGATCGGAGTTCGAGGGACGTCATCAAGCTGAACGTGTGCTAGAACTCGGAGGTGCCGTAGTTTCGGTGCTTGATCGGTCGGACAGTGAAGACGTACGACTACATCAACCGCGTTGTCATAACGCTTCCACTTTCGGTCTACGAGGGTACGTGGACTACACTCTCCCCTCTCGTTGATATGCATCACCATGATCTTGCGTATGCGTAGAATTTTTTTTGAAATTACTATGTTCCCCAACAGTTTGATCAACTCAGTGGGGCAAAAGTATTCTCCAAGATTTATTTGAGGACCGGGTATCACCAGCTCAAAATCAAGAAGGAAGATATTCCTAAGACCGCGTTCACTACTCGATACGATCTTTACGAATATACAGTCATGCCATTCAGTCTCACCAATGCCCCTGCCTTCTGCATATGATGAATAAGGTATTCATGGATTTCTTGGATAAGTTTGTGGTGGTCTTCATCGATGACATCCTCATATACTGAAAAGGTGAAGAAGAACACAAGGAACACCTCAGATGCCACGCCTGCAGAAGGAGTGAGTTGGGCGGCCCGGTTTCAAGTTTTGCGTTCGAGTTGCTTGCTTCCATTTCATTCGCTAGTGCTATTTTCTTCTTCTTCTTCTTCTTCTTCTTCTTCTATGATTTAGTTTTTTTATCCTTATTTTTATTTTATTTTAGTTTCTCCTCTTCCAGCACTGTCTTCCCTTCTAATTTTTTTTCATTTTTTTTCTTCTGTGTGGTTTTCCTTTATGGTTTTCTTGCCTTTTCCATTCTTATACGTTTCTATAATATAAACTTTTCTTCAGTATAATATATTATGAATATGTTTTTATGTAAATAGAATTTTGTTTATTGATATACGATGAACATTCACGAACTGTTTTTAATGTAGGATGAACTATTTGTAATACACGTTGAACATTTACAATATATACAATCAATTTCTTTTAATGCACAATCAAATTTCTCTAACATAAGGTGAACATTTTTTTCATGCAAACCAAACTTTTTTTAATGTATGGTAATTTGGTTCTAATGTACACTAAACATATTTTATCTACAATAAACAGTTTTTAATATATGTTGAACAGTTTTTCAATAGTCATGAAACTCTATTAAATTACGCACCAGACATTACGAAAAAGGAAAAAACTGAACAGACAGACACTCAATAACTACTTTTTCCAAAAAAAATGAAAGAAAAAGCTAAACAAACAAAAACCCGAACTTGAAACAAAAACAAGAAAAGAAATCTCCTTATATACAAGGTTCCATTTCACCTCTCCTTTATCCAACCTCCTTATATACACCCCCCTGTTCCCTTCTCCTTTATGATTTTTTTCCTTCCATCTTTGATTTTCCCAATCAATCTTCCCAAAAATGGAATCAATTGCCAACATTTTATTAACTTATAAAAATTATAATAAAATAGTAAACTTGCTAAATTTGAGCGCATCAATGTAATAAATTGATCATACATATGCAGTCACGGGCATGTGTCTCGCCTACTTTTCTTTTTAGCATAGTCAAACTTCGACAAGGGGCAAACCAGTTGCTGTCCTAATAGAAGTTCATGTCAATCCAGCCAAGCCAGTGCCATCATTAGAAAGTCCGGCCCTGTCTCGGGACCTCCTAGTAAGCGCCTTTGGCGCCGGCTAGGGAAATCTGCGCTCACGCGTGGAACGTGTCTGGGCCGGCCCAAACAAAGGCTAGTGCTCCTTTGCCTCGCTGTGCTCACTATATCGTTGTCTTTCCCTAAAAAAAAACCGGCATCTCTGTGTTCTTTTTCTTGTTCGCAAATTGACATGGCCGCCGGTTTTATATAGTTTAATTTAATAAACACGTGCACTCAAAAAAATATAGGAATAACCAATTTCCAAAAACCATGTAATTTTGAGACAAGTTTGTGAATTTAAAAAGCTCACCATTTTTTTAAAAAAGTTTATTGATTTTTTTTTCAAAAAACTTGAAAAAAGTTCATCAACTCTTAAAACAATCCTAAAAAGAAAAAATAAAAAAACTAGAAAAAATGAAAAAGAAAAGAAAAGGTTAACAAGAATGCACTAATCACGTTCGGGTGGGTCGCCTGGGTGGCTCTTGTAGATAAACTAGACGAGCAGGACCGGAGAGGGCGGTCGCCAAGTAAACCTAATAATAAAGGGGCTATTACTTCTGACGGTATGTCATGAAAGTTTCCCTCAAAGTTGTAAAATATTACTCACCAAAGCCACTTGTAAGTGATAAAAAAATGTTTTACACCGGGAAATCCCCTGCCTGGCCCGCCCATGCAGTAATGACCTCCTATACTGCGCTTTGTGCACTCGCAGAAGACGCAACGTGCCTGTTTGGGCCGACCCATGTCTGGGCGGCCTATTTTGTAATTTCATATTTATTTATTTTCATTTTCATTTTGTTTTTTTATTTTTTATTTTAAATAATTTGGTACTTCGAAAAAGTTCAGATTTTAAAAAAAAATGTGAATTCTGGAATAAAATGGTTAATAATCCCTCCGTCCCATAATGTAAGACGTTTTCCCACACTAGAGTAGTGTCAAAAAACATCTTACATTATGGGACGGAGGGAGTACATCATAAAATACTTGTGGATTCAAAAATATTCGTGATTTTGTAAAAAAAGTTTTCTTTTTCGACAAATATTCAAAAATTTGAAATCCGGAAATTTTTAAAAATCATGATTTTTTAGAAACTAGTTAAATGCCCGTGCGTTGCTCCAGGCAACAATATAGATACATGAATTAGAAAAAAGCCATTTTAGCACTGAGATGACAAATAAATACTGAATAGTAGTATGGGAGTTATCATTGGAATACCATGTGCATAAGAAAGATCCCTGTAACTGTAAGCGAACTGTCACGACCCTCGTCGGATCGGACCAGGGGAGGTAGAGGGAGATCAGGGAGGAGAAGGGGATCGAGGTAGACGAAGGGCAGGTGAGGGACTTTTTCAGCAAGAGAGAGAGAATACAGAGTTCGACTGAACTCAGAATACAAGCTGCCCGACCTCTGGCCTCACACACGCATATAACCCTGATGGTCCTGGGGCCCCACCAGTCATACACACCCACCTAACTGAAGACTAGTCTTCATCCTCTTCACGTGGGCCCTTGTCGTTCTCCTCCCGTAGTCGCACCATGGGTGCCTCGCTGTCCGCCATCTCATCTGTGGTTGCAGCAGGAGAGGAGGGCGTGACATTTGCCCCTCCTTGAGAAGGAGCTCCCGCGACGAGATCGATGTCCGGGAAACGCTGCCGTAGGACATTGTAGTTCTCCCACGTCGCACTCGTCGGCGACAAGGTGCGCCAATGAACCAAGACCTGCAGAATCGTCGTGTTCCCCTGCTTGACCAAACGGCGCTCCAAGATGGCTTGCGGCACCAAGTCACCAATTGTGAGATCAGGTGGCGCCGACAGCTGATTAAAGACTGGAGAGTAGTCCGACGTGAACGGCTTGGGCTGCGACACATGGAAAACCGGGTGAATTTTGCTTTCCGGCGGCAATTCGAGCTTGTAGGCCGTCGATCCCACCCAGCTGATGATCTTGTAGGGGCCAAAGAACTTGTAAGCAAGTTTGGGGCATGGCCGACTCACAACGGAGGCCTGCACATATGGCTGCAATTTCAGAAGGACCTGCTCCCCCAATGTGAATTCCCTCTCTGTACGTTTGCGGTCCGCGTGATGCTTCATCCGTTGTTGGGCACAGAGGAGGTGTGCTTTCAGCATGTCCGTAAATTGTTGGTGCTCGGCGGCTAGTTCCAGGATGGATTCCGGTGTCTTGACTGTGAACAGATTTCGAAGGGCTCTGAAATTGGGTTCCACACCATAGAGGGCCTTGAATGGCGTGCACCCAAGAGCACTGTGATGGTTGGAATTGTACCAGAATTCTGCCATGGGCAGCCAGCGCTTCCAGCGACGCGGCGTGTCATGGACAGCACAACGTAAGTAATGCTCTAGGCACTGGTTGACACGCTCACTCTGCCCATTCGTCTGAGGATGATAAGCTGTGGTGTATAGCAGCTTGGTGCCGACGAGCGCGAACAACTCCCTCCAAAATGCGCTCATGAAAATCTTATCCCGATCAGAAACAATTGAGTCTGGCACCCCATGCAGCTTGACGATGTTGTTGAGGAAAACTCGAGCCACTAGCGGAGCTGTGAAAGGGTAATGCAGCGCCATGAAATGCGCGTATTTGGTCAAACGATCCACCACTACGAGGATAACATCCGCGCCCTCTGATCGCGGCAGACCTTCGATGAAATCCATTGTGACATCACTCCAAGCACGAGCAGGTATTGGTAAAGGTTGCAGAGTGCCCGAGGGATGTGTGCGCTCATGCTTCACGTGTTGACAGACTGCGCACTGCTTCACAAATTCTTCCACCTGAAGCTCCATCCCAGGCCAATAAAACATATTCTTCAGTCTGAGATAAGTAGGCCGGATCCCTGAGTGACCTCCCACTGCTGCTGAGTGCAACTCGCTGATTAATTTGGTTTGTAATGTAGCATTGTCACCAATCCATAAATGACCTTTGTACTTGATCATACCCCTGTCCAGTTCGTGAGCATGATCGTCCGGACTACGAACAGTCAATGCTTGGAGTAACTCAGTTGCTTTGGCATCATTTTGATAGGAATTGTGAACCTCTTGTATCTAGGAAGGCTGACAAGTGGATGATGATGTCACTGTGAACAAATGGCCGACACGGGACAAAGAATCCGCCGCATTGTTGTCAATGCCTCGTGTGTATTTGAATTGAAACTGAAGACCTCCCAGCTTGGCCATGCCCTTGCGCTGAACTTCCGAGCCAAGTTGTTGTTCCCCGAGCGTGCAGAGACTTTTGTGATCTGTCAGAATAGTGAATTGGCCTCGCTGCAGGTAGGGGCGCCAGCGATTAATGGCCATCATTACTGCAAGGAATTCCTTTTCGTAGACAGAGAGTTTCAGGTTGTTGACCCCGAGCGCGCGACTGAGGAAAGCGATCGGGTGGCCTTGTTGAGATAATACTGCTCCAATCTCGGTGTCACATGCATCTGTTTCCACTGTAAATGGCAAGGAAAAATCGGACAGGGCGAGCACCGGTGTTGTGACCATGGCATGTTTCAGTTTTAGAAAAGCTGTTGTTGCTGCATCGGTCCAAACAAAACCTTTCTTGCTCAAGAGAGATGTCAGTGGTTTTGTGATAATGCTGTAGTTCTTGAAAAATTTACGGTAGTAGCCAGTGAGGCCTAGAAACACCCTTAATTCAGTTGGGGAAGACGGTTGTGGCAAGTGTTGAATAGCATCAGTCTTATCTGTTTCAGTGGCCACCCCCTCCGCTGATATTACATGACCCAAATAACTGATTGATGTCTGAGCGAATGAGCACTTGGATAACTTCGCATAGAGTTGATGCTGACGCAATAGAGCAAACACTTGTCGTAGGTGCAGTAGATGCTCGTCAAATGATTGAATGTAAGTCAAGATGTCATCCAGGAAAACGATGACATACTTGCGTGTTCCTGGTGCAAGGACAGAATTCATCAAGCACTGGAAAGTGGGTGGGCCATCCGTCACCCCGAAGGGCATCACACGAAATTGGAAGTGGCCGTGGTGAGTTTTGAATGCCGTTTTTGGTTCATCTTCTGGGTGCATCCGTATTTGATGGTAGCCTGCCCGTAAATCAATCTTGGAGAAATAGCTTGCGCCAGCCAGTTCGTCAAGGAGCTCATCAATGACAGGCAGTGGGAACTTGTTCTTGATGGTAATGTCATTGAGTCGGCGATAATCTATATAGAAACGTCAGGTACCGTCTTTCTTCTTCACGAGCAAAATAGGTGCAGCAAAGGGACTGATGCTCGTAGTGATGAGGCCAACTTTCAGCATCTCGGCAACTTGACGCTCTATTTCGTCCTTTTGGAGTGGCGAGTAACGGTACGGCCGGACATTGGGTGGAGAGGAGCCGGGCTCGAGATGAATAGCGTGGTCGAACTCATGGTGTGGTGGTAATGTGGTTGGTTCCTGAAAAATGTCAGCATATTCATCCAAGAGAGCTTGCAACTGTGGGGGTGTCTGATCGTCAGATAACTTTGGTTTGTGCTCAGGATGCAATACTGCCAATGCCCACACTTCATTTCCTTGAATCCACTTAGTCAACTGCTCGACACGTATCTCTGTCAACGTCGGCTCTGTCGGAGTACGCACACCTTGCAGTTTGATGTTCATATGAGCGTGTCTGAATTCCATGGCCTTGAGTCCCCAATGACAGTTCATAGGACTGAATTGATCGAGCCAGTCGACTCCCAAAACTGCATCATAAGCGCCGAGCTCAAGCAACCGCATATCGGTGCTGAAAGTGTGTCCCTGACACCACCACTGTAATTGAGATACTTGTTGCTTGGACTGCAGGATTTCTCCGTTGGCTACCCTCACTATGACGGGATCGACGTTCTGAATTTTACACCCGGCACGCTCTGCAAACGCTGAATTGACTAACGTGTGGGTACTGCCCAAATCCACCAGCAACAACTTACCTGATTGCCAACTAATGCTCTTAACCTCATTGTACCCGACGACTCCGTTCCTGCTACGGCATGCACGGAAATTTGACAGCAAACTGCTTCTTCTTCTGCATGTTCATCCAGCAGCTCAAGAACACGTATGGCATCATCCAATAGAAGCTCACCATGATCGCCCACCTCAATGGTTAGAAGCTGACCCACCTTGTTACACTTGTGTTCCCGGGAATACTTATCGCCGCACTTAAAACACAGGCCATTGACTCGCCTGAATTCCGGCAGTTGTCGTTCACGGCCAAAATCATCCGGGCCTCGCTTAGCACCATTGATGCGGGGTTGTATTGGTCCAGGAGCCATTGTGGGCACCAGTGGTGGAGGGATGGCGCGAGTATATACTGGTGGACGACCCCGCGACTTGCAGTGTTCAGATTCTTCCTCCTGAATCCGGGCAAGTGCTGCTGCTCTGGAAACGCTTGTCGGCGCGTGCTAGCGCACTCCTGTGCAGACCTCATCCCGTAGGCCAATGATAAACTGTGAGACAAAGAACTTCTGATTCAAGGATGGGTCCAGAGCGATTAGGTGGTACATAATTGCCTCGAAGGAGAGTCTGTAGTTAGCAACAGTGGAGGTTTGCCTGAGGTGATGGAGGCGATGCAGCAGAGCATCGAATTCGTCCTACCCAAATTCTGCTTGAACTGCTTCCATGAATGTGAGCCAATCGCCCAGACCCTGCATACGCTTGTACGCTTGACACCAGAGTGCTGCATGACCATCCATGTAGAGCACGGTCGTACTGACCCAATGCTCCGGCGGTGTCTGATACAACTCAAAATAGGTGTGGCTGAGGTCAAACCAGAGGCGCGGGGCATCACCACTGAACCAAGGGAAATCATCCTTCGGCGGCTTGTGACGATAATTGGGGCGCGGTGATTGCGGTGGCGAGACTTGATGTTCCTGGTGCTCATTGCGATGAACAGGAACGAGCGGTGGGCGAGATGGAACGTTGAGGAGTGGGGGTCCCTTGTTGACCAACAACGCGGCGGGATGCGTGGTGGAGGACGAAGGAGCCGCCCATGCCGTCGCGTCCTTTGCCTGTCTTCGCTTGACCGCATCCAATCCCTCGCCAAAATCGGCCACCTGAGTGCTCAGTTGCCGTACCTCGGTCGAGAGCGACGAAAATTTGGCGAGTAATTCCTCCAAGGTTTTCTGTACTCCCTCCATGGCTTGAAGCACGAACTTGGTCTGGGCCGACGGAGTCGACGACGGCGCCGTCGTGGCCGCCCCAAATCAAGCCTACCCCGCTCAGGATTTTGCGTCCGATCGCCGGAGCAACCCAACACCTTTCGCGGTGGATTTTACGGCCAGATCGAGGGAGTGAGGCGCGGCGGCGGATCGTACGAGTCTCTGATACCAAGTTGTCACGACCCTCGTCGAATCGTACCAGGGGAGGTAGAGGGAGATCAGGGAGGAGAAGGGGATCGAGGTAGACGAAGGGCAGGTGAGGGACTTGTTCAACAAGAGAGAGAGAGAGTAGAGAGTTCGACTGAATTCAGAATACAATCTGCCCGGCCTCTGGCCTCACACACGCATATAACCCTGATGGTCCTGGGGCCCCACCAGTCATACACACCCACCTAAGTGAAGACTAGTCTTCATCCTCTTCACGTGGGCCCTTGTCGTTCTCCTCCCGTAGTCGCACCATGGGTGCCTCGCTGTCCGCCATCTCGTCTGTGGTTGCAGCAGGAGAGGAGGGCGTGACACGAGCCCAGTTGACTAATCATAAAATCAACGAGAATAGTATAGAATGGAAAGAGACATGCAACATGTCTCCCCCGTGAAGAAGGAAAGACAAAAAACAATGCTAATGGAGAGCATAAATTGTAGCTTATTAATAGTACATAGCACGGATGAAAAGTTTGAATGTATTACAGGTGGTGATATGACATGTCCATGATTTAACACACATATATGATCTTAAGAACTGGTAAAACACTGCACCTATTATCGTGATGATCCAGGGTGTCTGATTTAACACATAGAGTCGAGTCAGAGTCAACCCTGACTACGCCTTATCTTTCCTCCTCCACAAAAAAAATCTTCCTCCGCCCATATAAGCAAATATTTGTTTTATGCTCTTAAATATCTTTTATTTTACACCTAAAGAAACAAGGAAAATTAACTTACACCAATACCATACCACAATTAAACAGGTCGGATTAAAAAGAGCAAAGGTAGTCTGCTTCGCTTACCAGTAATAAGGGAGACTAAGGTGAGAGCCGATTTAAAGCCAGCATCCACCCATCCATTCACACCTACTTCTTTGATCGTGTGGAGGTCTAATGTATGCAAATGATCTGTTCCTCAAACAATCCATCCAATTTCTAAACTGACAATAAAAAGCTAGCTAGTCAAACCTTGATAGACCAAGACTACTTATTGAACATATAAACACCGCTACACTACCCGCCCATAGGAAGCACTTGCGATCGCTAAGTCAGCTGGTCCGTTTGATTTCATAGCGACATGAGTTTTTACAGCGCTGTCAAAGTCTTAGCCATTGGTTATTTGTTACTCTTTTGTTTCAATTTTTTGCATGACGGGTGGGCCTCAAATTTCCCCGGACCCGGCATCCCATGTGTCCTGTGCGCGTCCTGGGTGAGCGAAGGAAGAGGCGTGGGGCTGGATCGTGGTGCACGGTGAAAACCTAGCCACCAATCCCTCGCATCCCGGAACAGCCAGTCCCTCCGCTCCCCTCGAGACCGCTCCCCTCCTCTCCTGCCTCTGTGCCGCCTCCTCCTCCCCTGCGCCGCCGCCTCCTCCCCTTCTTCCCTGCTCTCCAGTACGCCTTCTCCTCCGCCCATTCACTTTTCTCTCCCGCGGCGGCAACGACCTGCAACCAAAAGGCGACGAAGACGGTGCTCGATTCGATCTGCAGGGGAGAGAGAAGATAAGAGGGAGAGAGAGACGGAAGGAGAGGAGGGAGAATTATGTTGCCGCCGCGTGCCGTACTTCTGGATCGAGCGCTGCCTGACCAAGGGATAGGAGTAGGAGGTAAAAATCCTAGCCACCATGCTCCTGTGTGGGCTGCATCCCCACATATTTCACCATCGCCACCTCTTATACTCTTCGTTGCTCTGCTTCTTCCCCTGATTCCTCTTTTTCGTTTTTTCTCTTTGTAGCGCCACCGGGGATGAGAGGAGCAGCTGCTGAAGCAGGCACGGCGCTGGTGCACTGCCGGCGAAGTGGTGGTCGACGGTGCCGTCGACGTCGTCCTTGGCAGAAGGTAAGCCAAGATCAATCTCTCACAATATTCCTTTGTCGTCCGTGTTTTTATGAAACTTAGTGATTGGACTTTCTCTGTTATGTTTCACACATTGCTACTTTTAGTTATCCCCATTGGCTTGTAGATATGCTCCTGCTGGGTTATTCTTGTTTATTTTCTCTATCCAACATCATTGCATGTTGTTGTTTCCTCTCTTTCTCACTCCAGCTACCTATGCCTCTATTATTCTAGGATGCAAGTTAAATACTCATGTGTGCTGAACTGAAAAAGTTCTCTATGCAACATCTATTGCAGGTTGGTGTTTCCTACCTATGCCTCTATTATTCTAGATTTTGGAAGTTAGTTTCTCATGTGTGCTGACTTGAAAAGCTCAATGAAAGGCACTTATTTCTATGCACAAATGCTTTTGTTGCTATAAGAATCTATAGAGAAGAAAGCATTTAGCACTGCTGCCCCTGCTGTACATAATTAGAGGAATAGTTTGGTTCAGTTAGAGGCATTGGTGTTTTTGGATAGTAATGTTCGGACCAATTCTGGGCTGATCAGTCCATAATTTCAAGAGTCTCCAAATATAAGTTGTAGTGTAGGTCTCAAGCTTTCCAAAGAGCATTTGTTTGTGCTTTTGGCCGGGCAGTTTCAGAGCAGCCATCAATTTAATTTGCTGTCTAGGAGTTATTATCCTGAGCGCAGTTTTTTCATTTGCCAGTTTAGGGCCTGTTAGAAGTTGAATTAAAAAAAACTTTCAACACGAAAGTTGTAGATAGTTTCTGTAGATGCTTATACACCTATAATTTGTTTGAATTCCTCTTCTTTATCGATTCTTATAAAACTATTAAAGGAGGTTGTACTATGTTGGCTGATGTGTTGGTTTTGACAACCTCCCCGTGTGTGTGTGTGTGTGTGTGTGTGATCTTTGTTGGCATATCGAACGAGGATGTGCTCTTGTTTACCTCTTGGATAGACAGATATTAGTGTGTTACCGTGTCTTAGGTGGTCAGCATGGTTCACAGCTGGGCCTTGCTTCCCGCTGGATTCTAGCAGACTAGCGTGGTGCTCGGGTGCCTAGCTTAGTTCAGTTCTGGGTCAACGGCAACGAAGTTATCTGTTCCTAAATCTTGCATATAACTTTGATTGTAGTGGCCCATTCCCCTGTCGTGCTTGGACTAGCTAGATGGATTGGAGTTGTCTATTCTGCGTTTGGCATTCCCTGGATTTCTACTTGGATGTGTTGTGGTGATTATTTGACAGGTGGTCTATGACTCTAGGATGAGCCCATTTATTTTAGCACATGCATTACAATTTGTCTATTGTACCGTCGGCTTCCTTTTCTTGCATTTCTACTTCTATGTGCTTTCGTTAGTTATATTTTGTCTCTTTTTGGCTGACCCAATGCATTTTAATTCACCTATATGTACTACCATTGGTTGTCTTATATACATTTTCATGTGTTTTATCTGCCTGATCAGTTCTTCCTATGTTCTTTCCGTTTGTGTTGCAGATCATGCCGCTCTTCCACCATCTTGTTGTCTCACGTGCTGTTATTCTTGCTGCCAAGGTTTCTGCTTCCTCTTTTGGTTCTATTTTCTTTTGCTCTTGCGAAGTATAATTTAAGTTGGTCTGTTCCTGTTATGTGTTAGGTGTTTGGGCTGACTGTCTACAGTTCAGTTTATCTGTTCTTTTGGTGCATCTTGTTCTAAACTTCTGGTTGGATGTGCTCTGATTGGTTATCGCATTTGTGGCCTAGCCTGAGACAATGCATTTGAAGTCGTCTATTTCTGATTTTCTTTCCATGTTCCTCCTTGCATGTGCTACAATTGGTTATATGCAAGGAAGAATGTTGTACTGCTCTTTTTTGAATTCTTGTAGCCTCCATGTTCCCAATATTAACTACCTCTTAAAATTCTTAATGTGCAGTGATGCTTGGATGTTTAATGTTGCTTATTCAGCATGGGCTATCAACCTGTGATTATCTACATGGTATATCTAGCAAATCAATCTACTGGGCTCAGGTCCTGCACATGGTATATCTAGCCCATCCATCTACATGGCATATCTTCCTACACAGCTCTGCGGCAGTGCGCCGTATCTGCAGCTCAGATTTCCTTGCCTTTGGCTGACTATCCCTTTCTTTTGCTAGCCATCTACTTGCTTTCTTCTCAAGCGGGATTGGCTGCAACCTCCTGTTTGTGACGCGGTGCCGCCAAAAGTATGCTTCTCTCTGTCCCGATTCTAATTCTCTGCGTTCTCCATCTACATATGCATGTGATTGCCTACTCTGTTTCTGCCCAACAACATATATGTACGTATGTTGGTGGAAGTAGAGATAAAGAGTGAGAGAGACAAAATGCTAGGGAGAAAGATAGCTAGACAACTGATAAGTATATATTCTCGACTGTATATTTTGGTTATTATTTACAAGCCGAACTTCCATTATTCCAAGGGTGTCATGTCACATTTATTGATTCACATGAATAATGGTCCTATGCTAACATTTTCTTGACATATTCAAGAATTGCAATTGGTGGACATGTTTTCCCTGGCTCAACTCTTTCAGATCACATTCTACTTTTAATAACATACCCCAGGTTTGACACTTAACATCTCTTTATAGAAGTAGATAGTGTTAACCTTCTTCCTGTAGTGTATGAATATTCTTCATCTTTGTCACGCAAGTGTCCTGTGAATATTATATTTTTTGGCTCTCATTGACTTGCGGGCCCAGCAAATGCGGTTCATTTCCTGTGTTTCTTTGATGATTATAGATGAGACTTGGCAGAAAAAGTATAGAAGTGAAATTTACTACAAATGTATGCCAATGAGTTTCAGATGCACCTTGAATTATTCCTGAATTGGAAGATAGGCTTTGTTGATACCTCAGTCTAGAGAACTAGAGTTCTTCTAGTGCTTGTTTCAATATTGGAACTATGTGTTTGTGAGCAATTCATACATACTTTTTAGATTTGATTACTTCCCAAATATAGAGCAGTCCTTCGATTCATTTTCGTGTGTTTGCGATCATTTCATTGATGCTTTTTAGATTTGTTTGCTTCCCAAATATAGAGCAATCCTTCGTTTCATTTGTCAGGAAGTATCTATCCTGTTTCTAGGGATTCATGTTGCGGGATATCAAAATTAGTCATTGCTCAATGGAGCAATACAAATAACTGTCCAGCAAGCCTTTCATACCATAAACTATGATTAATACATAGTTATCAACATTTTTTTTTCTATTTTACCAGAGATTACCATGCTGCATGTGTTAAAATCCAAAATTCATGTGTATATATATATATATATATATAGGGTGGGTCTATTATGATAACACCCTCTAGAGTCTTATTCTGCACACCAAACCCTTATTCTGCTAACACCCCAATCCACCTCCCGCACGACCACGACCCCTCCTTCCTCCACCCACGAACTCTCCCCTCCACCCACTCCCTCCACCTCCTTCCTTCAGCCAGGGCCGCGCCCATCCCACCTAACCTCCTCCTTCCCCGCGCCTCCCTCCCCATGGCTCCTTCCCCGCGCCTCCCTCCCCATGGCTCCTTCCCCGCGCGTTCGCGCCGCACTTCCTCCCAGCACCGGAGCGCCCCCTGTCCTCATCACCTTGACCCACCTCCTTCCACCGAGCTCGTTCCGGCCACCCCGCACCCAGCCAGCGATGGATCTGAGCACCCCCTGCCCAGCCGGCGACGGATCTTGGCTCTTCCCCCACGAACCTCCTCCCAATCTCGCGTCGTTCACCTGGCGCGGAGCTAGACTGCTCCTCCCATGGTGTTCGGCGGAGGGCGGACGACGGTGAGCTGCACCTCCGTCGCGGCCAGCGGCGAGGGCCCCCGAGCGCTCCTCCTGGGGTTCCCGTCGTTCTGCCTCCACCCCGCTTGCAGTGCACATCTACTGCACTGCTATCCCGTGCAGTTCGGATCCGGCCCTCCACCTCCAGACGCCCGTCGCACGTGCCACTCCCCGGCATCCTAGCTTCCCCTTCTCTGCAGTTCGCATGGGGGACAACTGCAGCTTGCCCTTTACTTCAGATTTTTTGATGCACACTAAATTTTTTGATGCACACTAAATTTTTTGATGCGGTCCCCTTGGGTGCTGCCTTCTCTCCTTTTTGCTCGCCCATGCCGCTGGGCGATTTGGCTTCCTCATGCAGTTCAACGGGGCCACCAATGGCCTTCCCGCGACGACCATCTGCCGGCGGATTGGCCAGCGGCGACAGCCACCACTCTACTCTCTCCCCCTTATCCACATGCGTTCATTCACACAGCAGTCCGGCGGCTCCACTGGCGGCATGTGCAATTCACTCCATGCGAGATGAGGTGCTCCTCCTTGATGGCCGAAGAGTTCAGAAAAAGGATTGCGCCTCACAGTATGCGGGTGTTGTGGTCATGCAGCTTGGAGATGCTCGCGATGCCGTTCGGAGCTTGTGCGCATGCACTACGGCGAGCGCCATCTCTTCCCATTGGTCGGTGGACCATGGCCGTGCAGCTCGGAGATGCTCCCCATGCGGTTCCGGGCTTGTGTGCGTGCAGTGGGGAGAGCGCCATCTCCATCTCTTCCCCTGTGGTCCGTCGACCATGGTTGTGCAGCTCGGAGATGCTCGTCGTGCGGTTCAGGGCTCATGCTTGTGTAGTCCGGCGAGGGCCATCTCTTCCCCTGTAGTCCGTCGACCATGGCATGCAGTTTGCGGACGCTCGCCATGCAGAACAGGGCTCATCCGCGTGCAATCTGATGAGCATCCGTGCACAACAGCACCTCTACCACAACATTCAGAAAGAGGATCCCCCTAGCTTGGGAATGGATAGCTCTGGAATCTACTCCTCACAATTGTTATATGCTGCTCTCAACTTCTGTGTGTTATGTTATGCTTGTCTTTATCCCGGCTGTTCCTCTTGCTGTAGCTGGTAGTAGCTCATAATAAATTTTTGGAAAAAGTGTGACAACCTTGTAAAAGAAAACGTATCTCTGACGCTTTGCGTTTGTTGTGCTCTAGACAAGAACGTTGCACACTTATTATGCAACTGTGAGATTTCTAGAATAATCTAGGATAAACTATCTGATATGCTTCAAAGAAGAGTAGAAGGAAAAATTGAACAAGGTTGCTGCTGAAGCTTTTGCATTGAGGAGTGAGAGGACCTGTTAAATATTTTCCTTTCCTTTTTTTCATTTTGGCAATTGGCCTATTTTGCTCTAGAGTTGTCTTAAATTTTTCCATGTCATTGAGAAAAATGTTTTGAAGTTCACTAGCAAAATGGGCGACCGCGTGATTGCAATACGTCCAGAGAGTGCGTGCGGTTAGGCGGGGCAGGCACTGCATTGTGTCATTGCATTTAAAAAAAATGTGCGGTGTGTTTTATTTTGTGTGTGATGATTGTAACATGGAGATAGAAGAAAGGAAAGGGATGCAATTTTGTTACACTCCATTGTGGTTTATTGCTCTGTTTGTAAAATCTTTCTTTGTAAAAGCAGTGCGCTCGGTGAATTGAAGAAGTACATTTTTTCAAAGTATTGTAGTTTATTGTTGAAATTCTTTGTGATTCGCCTTATTAAACTTGCGTGGTTGTCGTGGTTCATTCTTCTTGACCATTCCGTGCACTTTGGTCTAAAAAAGGTCCACTATGAAGGACACCTCAGTACACCACTTAGAACAAAAAATGCATTTAAAAAAATATAGTGCACTTCACTGCCTGATGCAGTGCGGTTTTCAGTTAGAAGTAATGCGTTCTTCTGTCCGATGAAAGGTCCACTCGCTTGGTCAACGCGCGTAAAAAATTAATAAGTATAAAAAAAGACAACAAGTACTCATGAGGTTCACTTTTGGTAGTGTTACGGTTCACTTTTGGAAGTGTTGTTGTCCACTCCCGTTCGGAAAAAAATTGAAAAAAAGACAACAAAAACTTGTTGAAAACTGTCCAACATGTCGAAGTTGCGCCTAATCCATAGCTTTTCAACGGTATATTATACGCCTCGTTCCGATAAACAATCAAAAAATTAGAGCAAAAATAGTACCAGAAAAACATTGCGTGCAGTTTTTTCCGACGCGAAGTTCACTAGTCTATATTGCAGTGCTCGTCGTCAAGAAGATGCAGTGCACTTGTGTTCAGCATGCAGTGCGGAAGTGGTGTGCAGAATAGTTATTCTACTAATATTAGCAGAATAGACCGTCTATATATATATATATATATATATTATATTGGAGTTTTGTTATTCCCGTGGGACTAACTGAAGCGTAACCGTAATAGGGCATATCGCATTAAGTAGAATTAGCTTTTTGATTAGTATTTGCGAAATGATCAAATGATTCATCCACTCAACGCAATGAGTGCATGCTGGTAGTTGTTGGATAAGGACGAAAAATAACATGGGCCGTTGTCGTACTGCTGCAGACCCCCCCTCGCCTTGTTTTCATATAAACCATGCATGGAGCACATAGTCGCACGTGGCCTGATTAGCAAACACTTTCTGTTGTGTGATGATACAATCACCAATTAGTTAATTTTGTAATTGACTTTGCTTGTTTACTTGTCATGAGTGTTATTAAATTTGGCACAATTTGTATCTCATAATTAATTGGAATCCCTTCATGCAGGAACCAGATGCTCCCAAAGTTCTTCTGGTTGAGTCAATTACTTACTAGCAATGATATTCACAATGGAAGCCTTTATAACAGGCTACTTTGATTGATTCTCAAACTATGTTACAAATGAAGCTTAGTAACAAATGTTTTGGTGGTGGCATTTCATACACCAGTCCAGTGTTGCTACCCAGTGATGAGTTGTATGAAGCACTGTGAAATGCTTTGAAAAAAGTCTTGGAGGTGGTGGTTCACTGCTGCTACTCCCGTGACAGCCAAGGCATATGTTGCAGCTCTCTGAGTTTAAGGAGGAAAGGAAGGCATGATTTCTTCTTGGAGAGGTGAGTTGTTTCCCTCAGATACAAATTGCAGCGATGACAAACACTCACTGTGCTTGTTTGTTCGTGTACAAGTTCATTTGTTTTCAGTGGTAGAAGCTTTTTGGTTAACCTATCTGAATCTTGTGGCTCGGTAGCCACCTCTTGTATGTATTCATGTTTAAATCTTTTTTAGAACCAGATTGTTAGTATTTCCTTAGAAGTAAAAAGGTTATGTTTCCATTACTTGTTTACTTGGACCCAAACGGTTCATTACCTATTGTATCTACAAAGTTTGGCTTAGCATAGCGTGCATTGGAACCATAGCTACAGAGTTTGGCTTAGCGTGCTTTAGAACGGTAACTGCAGAGTTTGACCTCTCTGTTCTTATTTCTCTATATACTTGATACATACTTGCCTCCAACGTGTCCGTGTGATTCCGATGAATTTGCTATATCTAATTTTTGAGCTTTTTGTTGTCTTATAAATGTTGCATGCATTTTTCTAATATATCATTCTCTCATCCAAATAATTATTTGGGGATTGGTAGTCACCACTATTTAGGGCGGCAAGGCGCGCGCTGACACCGCCTTGCAATTACGCCCGCTTTAGGAGGTTAGGCGTCAGAGCGGTGGGTGCTCAACCTTAGGTCGCCTTACCGCCTTAAAAATCATGATAGTTACACACTCATGACACATTACCTTTGAAGCTTGTATATGTGAATGTATAAGTATACTTAGTGATCTACAGTAGTAAGTACTAACTGAATATCTTGATCACAAGATATATCGTTGTTGGCTGGCTTGGTTAGCTGTTTTATACTCTCTCCGCCCCAAAAATAAGTGAGTACAAAGTTGTACTAAATCAACGACACTTGGGACCGAGGAAGTACAATATTTGTCCTCTTATTTCTTTGTGTTTTTAGTTTTGGCTTCAGTTGTATGTGGCACAAATGTGCAGTTCAAAGGCAGAGCTGTGTCAGAGAAGTGAATCAAATAATTATGCTGATCGGTGCATGTTTTTGTTGCTCTTAGTGTTTTTGTTATGATGATTTTGCTATCTCAGCGATCTGTGTCTGATAATTTGTTACCTTTTACAGGCCTTCAAGTACGTGTGAAAGTGTAATATTCAAGCATTATGCGACAATGACACTGTGCTTATTCATGCGTTCACACGCTCTGAAGACCATAATCAAACTAAGAAGATGCCTAAATAAGCCGTGAGGCAGGCTACCTATATATAAGTGTTTCTGTAAACCAACACAAGTCTTTTTCTTTTTCTTTGGCAGATGTAAACCGATACAAGTCATTCCACTATCTGTAATATAGATCACATTGCATTATATTTCTAGCTACATATCTCCTACTTACTCACTACTAACACGACTTCTAACTAGCTTTTTGCGCCATTGGCGCAACCAGGTCATCTAGTAACATAGAAAGAGAAGGGCAAAGGGAGGACTTACGCTGCTGCTTTGCTTTCCCCGGTGGCGCAGTCATGCATGCACGGACTCGTCCATGGCGCCGACCAACTCCTCCACAACATCTCTCCGACCGTCGCATCACCCGAGCCCAGCTTCTCTCCCACCGAGTCCCTCTGTTCACTTGCCTTCTACATCATCACGTGCCTCCCAGCCAAGCCCCAACATGCACACACGCGGCCAACCCAACCCCTGCACATGCGTGCCCACCCAGGCCCCACTACAAAAAAAGACACATCCGTGACATTTTGGGCCGAACGAATTTTTTTTCTGTCATACTTATGACACTTCTATGACGATAATTGTGACAAAACCCGGTATCATCATAGATGTGGTGGGCTCCTACTTCTATGACAAAAATTCATGACAGAAAATGGGCTTTTCGTCCTGGGCGGGACGGAGACGCAGCTGCATGACATTCTTTGGGCCGTCCATGACGGTAAAAACCGTGGTAGAAGCCAGGGCGAGGAAAATTTCAGGGAGTTCCCGGTTACGGTGGGTTGTCGGGGGCCGAGCGATGCGCGTTTCTCTCGTACACATACACGTGTGTGTGTGAGGCGTTGGGCTCTAACTGAACCCAAGTGAGGCGTCGCCTAACTGAACCCGAGCGATTGCACTACAGGCTACGCGTTACTGAACCCGAGCGATCGAGCGATTCCTTCGCTACTGCTGCAAACTGAAGCCGATCGATGCTGCCTCTGGATGAACACTGAGCGTTGCAGGGGGGGTTTGGATGAGCAGTGA
>NC_041387.1:88435485-88446762 GCF_002162155.2 Triticum dicoccoides | reverse complement strand
GGACCCCGATCAATCGAGCCGGTTCGGGCTGGATGAACAGGACCCCGTGGAGGGATGGATGAATAGGATGACCCCGTGGAGGGCTGGATGAACAGTAGATGGTGGAGGGGTGGATGAACAGTAGCCCGTGGAGGGGTGGTTGAACATGAGCCCGTAGAGAGGGGTAGTTGAACAGTAGCCGGTGGAGTAGCGCGCGGTGGAGGCTGGATGAACATGAGCCCGTGGATGAACAGTCGCAGGTGGAGGCTGGAGGAGGTCGACGGTGGATGAACAGTAGCCCGTGGAGGCTGGAGGAGGTCGACGGTGGAGATGAACAGTATGCCGTGGAGTCCCGTTTTGCGGTACGCCACACCCCTCCCGATGAAGAAGACCCCTGCTTCGACCGTAGGGCTCCAACACAAGTCTGTTTCGTCCGTTTTGCGGTACGCCACACCCCTCCCGATCAACAGGACCCTGTTTCGACCGTAGGAGGTCCAACACAAGTCCGTTTCCTCCGTTTTGCGGTACGCCAGACCCCTCCCGATGAACAGGATCCCGTTTCGAACGTGGCCGGTCGAATACAATGCCGTTTCCTCCATTTTGCGGTACGCCAGGCCACGTTTCCATCGCCTGTTCCGTCCAAGCCCTCCCGATGAACACGACGACGCATTCCGTTCCGACCCAGCCGGTTGGCTCCCCATGAACACGACGACGAAGTTGTTTCTCTGTTCCGACCCAGCCATGTACACGAGCCTTGGCTGTACGTATGCGCGAGTAGGCATTCAAGACCACGCCCATATGTACACATACGTGGCCGTATTTTCTTTCTTGCACACTGGCCACTATATGTACGTGTACATGCTACGTGCGCGCCTCTACTACGACACGTGCGTGCCTACATCTACCAGTATGTACATACACGTTCGTGACCAGAATGACAATGCTACGTACACTTCGACCAGGTGGGTCCCGACTATCAGGCACTTCCTCTGTGCGAAGATGTAGCTGGTGGGTCCCAGCAGTCAGGGGGGCGAATCATTTTTTTTCCCGAACGCACTTCCTTGCGTGCGAAGGTGTAGCTGGTGGGTCCCAACAGTCCTAGGGGAAACATTTTTTCGCGAAATACGGTGGCCCGTCTGGTGGGTCCCTGCTGTCGGGTGGAGGAATAATTATTTTGTGCGTAATAAGGAGGCACTTCCTTGCGGCCGCCATGGACCCAGCTGTCAGCCCCTCCACGTACACTACTCTTCCGATGGAAGTCGTTCCTTGACCACGTTGACCACGCTGCGCGGAGAGCACCAGGGCGGTGGACGACGGCGAGGCCTAGGAAGGGGACGACGCGGAGCCGGGGAAGACGCAGTAGCGGAAGCCCGCACGGAGAGGAGTACGAGGGTTCACTGGTTCGGCTATGGTGTGAGGCTGCCGTCGCCGCAGGGCCTGGCCATCGGTGGGAATAGTAGGGGGCGACGAGGCCTCCGCGGCAGCACAGCCGACCACGGGAGCCAGGAGCATGCGGCACGACCAGCGCTGCTTTGAGCGGCTGGAGCAAGAAGACCAGAGGTTGAAGAAGCACTATGGCCGTTGGATGGACATCGTATAGTCACTGGAGCTAGAATCGTTCATATTGACTAAGTTGACAAAGCCCTCCGTCCCCGTAAACTTAGTAGGCCCACAAGTCAGCCTCCCACTAAGGTAGGTCCCAGCTAGCAGGGGGAGTATTCATTTTTTTGTGCGTAATAAGGAGGCACTTCCGATGGGTCCGAGCCGACAGCGGGGGGAATGTTTTTTTCGCGAAATATGGTGGCCCATCCGGTGGGTCCCAGCAGTCAGGGAGAAATGTTTTTTTCGCAAAATACAGGTGGCCCATCCGGTGGGTCCCTGCTGTCAGGTGGAGGAATAATTATTTTCCGCGTAATAAGGAGGCACTTCCTTGCGGCTGCCGTGGACCCAGCTGTCAGCCTCTCCACATACAGTACTCTTCCGATGGAAGTCGGTTGTTGACCACATTGACCATGCCGCGCCGAGAGCACCACAGTGGTGGACGACAGCGAGGCCTAGGAAGGGGACACCGCGGAGCTGGGGAAGACGCGGTAGTGGATGCCCATGCGGAGAGGAGTACGAGGTTTCACTGGTTCGACTGTGGTGCGAGGCTGCCGTCGCCGCAGAATAACAGGGGGTGTGGGTGAGTGGAATGATGGCTTGGCCAATGGTGGGAGTAGTATGGGGGCGGTGAGGCCTCCGCGGTAGCACAACCGGCCACGAGAGGCAGGAGCAGGCGGCACGACCGATGCTGCTTTGGGCGGCTGGAGCAAGAAGACCAGAGGTTGAAGAAGCACTATGGCCGTTGGATGGACATCATACAGTCACTGGAGTATTGACTAAGTTGACAAAGCCCTCCGTCCCCATCAACTTAGTAGGCCCACAAGTCAGCCCAACAATATGGTGGGTCCCAGCTAGTAGGGGGTATTCATTTTTTTGGGCGTAATAAGGAGGCACTTCCTTGCATGTGAAAATATAGCTAGTGGGTCCGACCTGTCAGCGGGGGGAACATTTTTTTCGCGAAATACAGAGGCCCTTCCTGTGGGTCCTAGCTGTCAGGTGGAGGAATCATTATTTTGCGCGTAATAAGGAGGCATTTCCTTGCGTGCGGCTGTGGATGCAGCTGTCAGCCTCTCCATGTACAGTCCACTTCCGATGGATGTCGTTCATTGACCACGTTGACCAGGCCACACCGAGAGCACCAGGGCGGTGGACGACGACGATGCCTAGGAAGGGAACGACACGGAGCCAGGGAATACTCGGCAGTTGTTTCCCACGCGGAGGAGTACGAGGGTTTACTGGTTCGTCTGCCGTTCCCGGAGAATAACAGAGGTGTGGGTGAGTAGAGGGATGGCTAGGCCAGCGATGGGAGTACGGTGGGGCCGTGAGGCCTGCGCGGCAGCATAGCCAGCCGCGGGAGGAGGGAGCAGGCAGTCCCGCTGGCGCTTGTTTGAGCGACTGGAGCATGAAGAGCAGAGATTGAAGAAGCACGACAGCCGTTGGATGGATATCCAACAATCACTGCTCTCGTGTGTTGACTAAGTTGACAGGGCATTGTGTGTGTGTCAACCTTTTTTTTATGAAAGCATACGCGTCAATCTGTAGTAGGCGCACAAGTTAGCCTCAAATCTGTGGAAAACAGCATACAACCCATCTACCATTATTTCTTATAATGTACAACCCATTTGCTAATTCTTAAGAATTTTTTTGGAGCCCATCTTCTTTTTGTTAGCGTTACACCCCATATTGTGGTCACGGTTAAAAAGTATACGAAATTTTGCATATTTCGGTGCGGTCAACTGTTTTTAATCCAGAAATATCGATTCACATTCAAACTATTTTGAAAAATAATTTATATAAATATAAAATCCAAATAATTGTACACGCATAAAAATCAATGGAATTTAAAATCTTGTAATGAAAAAATTGGAACTGATTCCCGGTTTGATGTCTTTTAAAAATGTATAGCCTATTTCTGGGCAAACCGAATGAAACTCTCCTCGTCTTGAAAGATTTGCAACCCAGCAGGGCCGATAAAGCAAGTAGGCTTTTTTGGGTATTTAAAAAAAATAGAACTGGGCTAGCCATTTTCAGCAAGAAAAAAACACAATTGTGCTCATTATGTGGTAAACATAAATAAAACCCTGGCTAGACAGGCCACAGCCCCCGCACAGCCCCGTTGTTACCCTGATCCGTCGCTAAAACTAGTATAAATAACAACTGCTTGTTCCTAAAAAAACTGTGCGACCTGTTGGGTCCCTGGTGTCAGCCGCTCGTAGTGTAATTCTCTCGTTTATTGACTACTTTGACAATGGCGTGAGCCCCAGATGTCCAACCATTAGGAGGAACCATATTTTTGGGCTTGTAATATAGAGGCACTTGCTTGCATCTGCCATGACGTTGGTGGGTCCCTATTGTCATCCTCTCCACGTACAGTCATCTCCTTGTTCCTCTCGGTTGTTGACGACGTTGACAACGCAAGAGGGTGGCGCACCGCGCACGGCGAGCGAACCAAGGCTGCAAGGCAGAGGACGACGGCGAGGCCTCGGACAGAACGAACAGGAGCCGTGGAAGATGCGCCGGCCCAGTCGCAGGCGGAGGGGAGTACGAGGGTTGACTGGTTCGGGTGCGGGTGCGTGTTGGGGCTGACGTCGCCGGAGAATAACAGGATGTGTGGGTGAATAGACGGAGGGACTGGCCAACGTTGGAGGGTACGTATGGTAGGGCAGCGGAGGCGCAGCCAGCCATGGGAGGCGGGAGCAGGCGGAGCCGATGGGGAGGTTTGGTTTGGGCGGCTGGAGGAAGAAGAAGACAAGAGATAGAAGATACACGACAGATGTTGGATGTCAATCCAACGGCTGGTAGGCAGAATCGTTTGTTGACTGGCTAGTAAGTCGACACCACCTTGGATAGGCTATTTCCAAGCGGGTCCCAAATGTCAGAATCCAAATCTGTCACGATCATGCAGCCTTTCCTATGAAAATTTACAGCCCATTTGATGTGCCAGTTCGAAATAAGTTTGTGGGTGCTGGTGGGGGCTAATTATTTGGCTTTTGTAATGCACAGTGAGCTCAAGAAGCCGGCGAGAGTGATGTTATTTCCCTTGGTTGGGATTTGTTACAATATTTCACTCTAAATTAAACGAATGGCAAGCCATTTGCCTTGTTTCAAAGAAAATATGACAGTCACAGCCGAGTTGAAAAGGGCAGGAACATCTAACTCCAGCTTACAAACTGTACAAAAGCACGAGGGTTAATTGTTCATAAGGTTTACAAAAAAACCCAGGTTGAAAAGGGCAACAACATCTAACTCCAACACTGTTTTCGGCAGTCACAGTCATATGGATTGGTCAGGTCCATACAATGAACATCCTGGGTCATAAAATTTACTGGATTATGACCACAATATGTTGTAAATAGAAGCCCGACATGTTCAGAATCTCTTTTGCCCACCTGAAACTCCTTTTTTGCTCTTTGACATACCCATCCGTCAAAACCATGCTGCTGATAAACTTAAGCCTAATGGACAATAGTAACCTTGCATTCAGCAGGAAGAATGTGACAAATCTAGTGTTTGCACGGTTGGCTACATATCGTTCTAGCGTTATCGTCTTCAATCGAAGCTCATGATAAGTGAGAAAATCTCGATGCTTACTAATCCACCGATTGGTTATAACTTTCTTACCCCATCCTGTTGCCTAAATAGACATGAAGATTGGAAATAGTAAAGGTCTAAAGAAAGAGTGTCGAAAGAGCAACAACTGAACGGTTAATTCTAGTACACTATATGCGGGCTTCCAATGTGCGTGTAATTATCACCTTTATATACAACTTCTCTAGACATGGAAAGCATTGCAGCAAGCCAACAATCTTGTTCAGATCAAAACTATTCATTTGGATATATAAGATCTTGATAGAATCCAGCACCATTGATAGGCCATCCATGGAGAAACTCTTCATTGAGCTTAGAACATAATATTAGTATAAAATGTGTACTCCAAGATGATATATAACTTATGCGCAGAAATTTAAAATGCAGCTTATGGTTACAAGTGTAGATGATAATATAAAGTACCTGAAGAACTGTGGAGCCAAACATCATATTGAAATGAGCACATAGATCATGTATTACACTCAAGGTCTCCAGTTTAGGCGCAGAGAGGATGGTTATTTGCAATCGTGAATAACTATAATCAAGGATCAACCTTTGAAGTGAAGGGGCATCTTGGATGATGAGCTGCCTTCCGTCAAAAGAAATTCCAATTCTTACAAGGTTAGGCAACTTTATTTGGAGACAACCGATTCTAACTATGAAAACAAGCACCAAGCACTCCAGGGAAGGGCAACTGGAGTGGATGAGCTGTGCGATGAGGCCTCCGATATACGAACCCGCACAAGGGAAAGTTTCTTGAGAAATGGGAGTCAAAGGTTTAGTACCAGATTGTCTGGTAGGTAGCACAACGCAATGGTGGCGGTGTGGAGAGAGGAGGAAAACCGCGAGATGGACATCGGTGCTGAGGGCACAAGTTCATGGCGTTCGGTATGTGGTATGTGATTTCTAGGGGAATAGTAGTACTCA
Source organism: Triticum dicoccoides (assembly GCF_002162155.2). Classification (NCBI taxonomy): domain Eukaryota; kingdom Viridiplantae; phylum Streptophyta; class Magnoliopsida; order Poales; family Poaceae; genus Triticum; species Triticum dicoccoides. Next base: position 88,440,666 of record NC_041387.1, on the reverse strand, counting down.
AGCAGCTGTAGTTCTGTGAATTCAGGGGATTTTAGCTAGGTGTCCACCGTGCAGGGCATGGTATGCTTGCTCAGGTAGCATGATGGGATGCAGAGGCTTTGAACGGAGCCCTGGTGGGAGGAGATGATGGCTCTGGGGATTTCAAAATCATTGAAGAGAGATAGCTGACGACAGTCAAGATTAAGGGGCATGGCGCGCCATAGAGGACGCCACCGAATTGAGAGGACTTGGGTGCGGCAGCAATCCTTGGTGGGGAGAAGCGAGATGATCTCCCCAAGGACGGCGTCCGGGAGATCGCTGATGTGGTCCACCCAAGATTCTACGAGTTCTTGGGATCCGGTGGGGGCGGGGTTGCCGCTTATCCCCGTGCTGCCGGGTGCGGGATCTACAACAGGCTTCGCCGCTGGCGGGAGCCTCATCTTCATGGTGCTGGGGGTCAGCCGACTCCATTTTCCTCGAGGGCGTCGCGTCGCGCTCACGGATTTGAGTAGAGTAACGAATGACGAGCCTAGTTGTAGTGCGAGTGAAGAAGAAGGGGAGCTGGGGGTTTTCTGTAGTAGTGAGGAAGAAGGGGAGCTGGGGTTTTCTGTAGGAATGAGGTGAGGAATTTGGGGGTACGAGTGGAGCGAGCTGACATGAGGTGGGTGGGAGCGAGGAGGAAGAAGAGCACCCAAGTTTTTTTGGGGAGCAGTGTGCTGGGTGTGGGTAGCACCTCTCATTCAGTAAATATATGGGCTTTTGAATTGATTTTACTATTTACTAGTGTGGATGGGCTGTTTTGTCTTGGGCCCAGAGAAACAATTACTACTAGTACAGTGGAGACACTCTACAACTATCCAGAAAAAACAATTACTACTAGTACAGTGGAGACACTCTACCGCTTCTGGCTCCTCCTAGCTCATTGAAGCATCTCCCTCTACTGAATGCCGTTATACTTTTGTTCACCGGCATGCGGGCCATGCAGCGTGCGGGCCCAAATGCCATCCACCAAATTAGAAGGCAGTATGCAGGCGGAGAGTTACCCCAGTCGTAGCACGGCAGTAACGAGCCGTCGTATCACAAAACCCCACCTCTCCGCAGTCTAAGTTTGACAGACGAAGCAACCATCATTTCACTCTTCGTTGAATCCCCTTCTTCCTCACCGTATTAAAGAAAGGAAACACTCGCATCTGCCACTGTTCTTCTCTCCCAACGAAGGGAAGGTAAGCGGATCCGTGATGTTGGTATATTTTCGTTCAGAGAAAAAAAGAACTTTTGCTAAGCAGTAACCAATCCTCACTCTCTTTTTTGTTTCATTGTCATTGCGATTGTGTTTTCCTTTTGGTGGTCTCCTAGTATTCGCCAGTTTCATGATGGACCAAGGAGAACCAGGCAAAGATCTGCCGATATTGGAGCAGACGCGGGAGGCTGATCCCCACGAGACAGAGAGCTCCAAGAAGATGGGGGCAGCCACCGAGCCGACCCCAGATACGCTCACAGCCACTACTGAGATGGTCAACGCCCCGTTTGAGGTTACAGCCCCCGTGGCACTGCAGGAGCAGTTTTCCCCTTCGAGGATGTCCCCCCCCCCACTGAGCTGCCCAAGGTGATTTTCTTCTTTGCCAATGTCGATTGTGGTTTTTCATCTAAGTATGTGGTGATTAATAATGCAAAATTTTATTAGCTTCGATGCCATGCTATACATAGTGGTTTAAATAACTTGTGTTTCTTATACTAAAAAGTAATTTTGATTTTTTTCTGTTTCAATTAGAGCCCTGATGCAGACAAGGATTGTGTGGTTGTACATGTCACTCGCTATGAGGCGGTTGACCTGAATATACGCATTGTGAAAACAGAGTTCTTAGGCTGTTGGATCCTGGAAGCCATTTGCGGTTATACCAATGAAGAGTTGTATTCCAGCCTCACTGTTGTCAGGCATGTTGTCCAGGGTGTACTGAAGCACAAGAAGTTCAAAGCTACTCCTTCATTTGTGAGGCATACTGTTCTTGTCAAGCTTACGCAGGAAGATGACGTGGCATGCCTCCACAAACAAGTTTATCAGTGGCAAGGCCACAAGGTTGTCTTGATGAAGGTTCACAGGATTGAGCTGCTGCGGGACGTCCTCGATGATGTTCATGGCAAGGTCCGTCTTGTGTCCAGCCCAAATTAGATCGAGGCATGAAATAATTGCCCCAGCTAGTGTTTAATAGTAGTTTGGATTGTGTCTAATTATCCGAACCTTGCCTGTTATCGACCCCTCTGGGGCTAGTACTATGTTTGAATCCGTCTATGGGAAATGCTGCTACTTTTGTGTGCCCGTGAATCATGTGAGAACCATCATAATTGTTGCCGAAACAGATGCATCCTCGCTAGTTTTTTCATGAATATGGCATGGTAAGACATAAGTTGTCACGATTTATCATACGAGCAGTGCGTGTTTTGATGAAATAGAGCACTCGTTCGAGAATTGTGCACCGACATATACATAAGTACTTGTAAACACTATTGGTGCGATCCCACTTGTAAGCAGTTGTGCAAAACATGGCACATTGGCTCAGCTCGCTTCAACACTAGGCTATCGACCAGCTAACAATCAACAATTTGCTGTCTGACATATAAGCAACTATGTATCTTGTTACAGTGGTTCATGTAGTTAACTGAGGCCACAATGTAAATTCCAATCGTTCACACGCTAGTCCAGCGGTCATGTGGAACACTCACATTAAACTCATCTTCATAAAAAACTTGAAAAGCATAAGTTAAGCAATTTTATACATCTCAATGATTCATAGAACATAACAAACATATACTAGTTCACAGCAAAAGACAAAGTTATGAGAAGGTTTACAAATCAGGAAAAAACAAGCAAGGCTTCTCTGAGCAAAGGGCCTCCTGGCAGGCTTAAATTTCCTGGAGTTCACTCTGGTTTTTTCTTGTTGCCACCATCCAGGGTTAGGTTCTCTCATTCCAGAATAACCAATTATAATTGTGGTCTCAGCTGGAATGCTGAACTGAACCACGCAGTGTACTGACCAGGTGAAATTCTTGTGCATTCCACTAAATTTAAGCACCGCTATTTGCAGAAATAAGCAGAACACAATGCCTCTTGTTCGCGCACCTGCCCAAAAAACCGCCATGCAGCCGTGCCAGCTAGTCCTCGGTCCATGGATGAACTGGTAGAAAGTGCATTCCGGACTAGGATGCCGTTGTTTTTGCTCGTCCCAGCACTGCAATCAGGAAGTAAAACGTACGAATCAACTTCTTTTAGATTGCGTTGGTCATTCTACCTTAGTTACTACCAATGTAGGAATACCTTGAAGACTGGAGGTTAGATGACAACAACGAGGGATAGCCATCTCATTTTGAGCAGTTCTACTAAAACTGAGGTGTGTGCTTTTGATTGCGCGGATAGAAACGATACGGAGACAGACATCCCGGAACGATATGGAGACAGACATCCCTGTTTGCGCAAATACAAAATATGGTTATTTAAACAGTGACAGATATTTGCAGTGGCGTATGATTAACTGCAGCATCTATTGTGTTATAATTGGCACTAGATTGATAGTATGAAGAGTCCTTAAGTAAGTAGCATCACATCACATCAACAATGCACTAGATTAACATGCAGAACAATAGCATTAGTATTACTATCATGAGAGTAGCACATGGTCAGTAAATGTGCAATCAAATTTGTGCAGTTCCACTGGGATGAAGCAATGTTAGCGGGGTGAGATTTAAGTGTAACTGCAAAAACACAACTCATGGGAAATAAAGCAAGACGGAAACACTTCATAAAATGGTGGTGGCATTGCTTCAATTTATCGACGGCACTAGACCATTACTTATAGTGACATTAGGTGGCATTGCTTAATGCTTCATGTGATTTTACATTAACGGTAACGATATGGGCGTAGGGACAGTAGGGGCATAAAGTGGTGAGGCATATGTGGCTGCTGAGAGCGGCAAACACTCAGGCAGCGTGTCTGCATTTGTCCCATTTTTTATCTCCTCGGCGACATTTTCCTATGTGAGCACAGGAAATCTAGACCTGCTCATTCTCATTTGCGTTGTCCCCCAACACCCGTCACTTTCTTTCCTTTTTCAACCAAGAGATTGTCGGATATCGGGTTCCGGCAAAACCCTTAAGGTTCGAACTCTGGGGTGCGCACGAAGATCTTTCCCCTACCGATCCACGTTCCAACGCCTCACTGAGAATCTAGGCTAAACGATGAACAACACAAGGGACGCAAGATTTATACTGGTTTCGGCCACCATTGTGGTGTAATACCCTACTCCAGTGTGTGGTGTGGTGGATTGCCTCGGGGGCTGATGATGAACAGTACAAGGGAGGAACAGCCTCACGAGAGGTGTTCTTGTGGTGGTGGTTTGCCTGAGAAGGATTCAATCCCCCTCCTACTGTGGCGGCTATCTATATATATAGAGGCCCTGGTCCTCTTCCCAAATATTGAGTGGGAAGGGCGCCAACAACGGCCATTTTAAAGGGGAACATCTAGTACAAATTATCCTGACTAAAGTTGGTCTTCGGCTGCCAAAGGCATTGGCGATGACGCTGTCTTGGGCTCCACGATGACCTCCGTCCTGCCGCTCTACTGGTCTTGGTCTCGTTGCACCGAAATGGTAACCTTTGCTTGATGCCTCGGTACTCCACGCCTGTGCTTGCCCCCTTTGCACCAAAGAGGAAACAAGGACACTACACAGGCTGCCGCCCGCCTGGTCTCGATCGTCATGGCTGTGTCATGAGCACCTCGCGAGGTACCCTTGCCCCGATCTCTCTGCCTCCTCGTGAGCCTACTTGGTGAGGCTGTTCCTGAGGAAGCCTCTCGTCGTCCGCCCCGCGAGGCTTGGCCCCTCGCGAGGGTCTTGATCTTGAGTTGGTGAAGATGGGCCGTACTGAGCCACCACTTGAGCCACGCCGTAGGCCGCAGGCAGGCAAGTCTGGGGACCCCCGTTCCCAGAACACCGACAGTAGCCCCCGGGCCAAAGGCGCGCTCGGACTTGGCTTAGAAGAGAAGCGAAGGGGCAAGTGCGGAGCGCCGCGGGCCCCAAAAGCCTGCGACCTTGGTCGCCGCGTGGCGCTTGATTGGACGTGGGCGTCTCCGCTTCCCCATGTTGCCTTGGCAATTGCAGAAATGAGTCATGATTACCTGCAATCGTGGAGGCCAGCGGTTGGCCTCCCTC
>NC_041387.1:88417908-88434868 GCF_002162155.2 Triticum dicoccoides | reverse complement strand
CTCCCTCCTTTCGGTTGCTTCTTGTTTATCCCTGCTCCAGCCGCCTGCCGTGTCCTATGGCGCCGCCGAAGAGGTTCTCGGTTGCGGAGAAGGGAAAGGCTCATCGGGAAGGGCCTTACTCCCCTCCGCCCAAGCGTGGTCGAGGTCGCCCCTGCAAGCACCCCGCGACCCCTGCGGTGGCTCCTCGTGGTTGCGGCGGTGACCCCTCGCGCGGTGACGGCTGCCCGGTGGGTGAGGGAAGGCGCATCGTGGCCGCACGGCCTCCTAGGCCGCACTTCCACTCGGCCGACGTGTTGCCGGAGTTCGTCGTGTGGTCGGCGGACCCGACCGGTAGCTGGCTCCAGCTTCCCCGCTTCTTCGCCGGCGAAATTCCGGCTGGCGCTCCTGGCGGCCTCTGGCTCCAAACGGACGGCTACTGCAGCAGGGCTTCCTGGGTCTCATTGGAGATCTCAGTTGCCGGGAACGTGGCCTTGGCCCGCGGCCGACAGACGTTTGCCAGCGCGCGCGGCATGGGCCGGTGGTGCACCCTACACTTCAAGTTTGACGGTGACGCGACCCTCTACGTGAGGGTTTTCGGAGAAGACGGCCGCCGTGCTGGGTGCTGCCCTGAAGACGACGACGGCGACCAAGTGCTAGGACTTGGCTACGGCCACCACGAAGACGAAGCAGAGCCCGCTGCCGGAGGCACTCGTAGCTTGCCAAGCTTCAGCGGCTTCCCCTCCGGTGGCAGCTCTTCCAGTGGTGGCCGTGATCAACCACCGTGCCAACGCACGCGCCTCGAGGGTGGCATCAGGTCATCTTGCCGTCGTGCCTCGGTGAAGCATGAGGAGGAGTCTGATTGAGCTCAGGAGGGTGGTGCGAATCCTTCCTCATTAGCCGTCGCCGGGCACACCACGTTTGTTTTGTTTATCTCCTTTTCCTGCTTAGAAAGAGAGAAGTACGGGGCCCCGAGGGGGCGTGCTGGACTATTGCCCTTAATTATTATGCTATTTCTATTATTCCCATGCTGTGTTGTGGTGTCGAGGCTACGTGCTTGCGCGTAGGAACAACTTAGCTTGAGGGGCTCGCCGCCATTTTCGCCTCGCGAGGTACCTGCCTGGGGCCTTGCCGGGCATCTTGAAGTCTGCAAAGTTTAGCTGGGAGGATAGCTTTCTAGCCTTTGTCGTGAGGGTAACCGGCTCTGGTCCTGTGTTCTCGTTGCGATGCCCGTGGGGCATGGACCGGGAGGGGTGCTCCCGCTGTGAACTTAAGGGAGGAAGCCTCACGAAATTAGGCAAGAAGGCACTCGCGAGGGTGCCCACGCAGCCCCCTCGCGAGGCTTGCGAAAGAGAGGATGAGTCAAGCGAAAAACAAAGGCAAAGGATCACGGGCTGGGGACGGCAAACAACACTAAAAGCAACTCCAACAAAGCTTCGAACAAAAGGGGAACAAGCCAACTGCAGAAAGCAAATGAAAAGCCGCGTCCGGCACCTAGTCTAGTCTTCGACGTCTTATCACCAGCGCGGAGCTAAGTGCTGCCACTGGGCGTGGGCGGGAGCCCCCGAGGCCCAAGGGCGGCACTCCGGAGACTCCGGGGTGTGTACAACCCCAACTCATTATTACGTGAGAGTGTCACGGGCGGCGAGCTTCACAGGCATTGGCCTTCTTCACAGGCACCGAGCCTTTTCTTGGGGCGATGAGCTTCGCAGGCATTGGGCCCTTCTTCACAGGCGCTGGGCCTTCTTTATAGGAACTGGGCGTTACTTCAAGGGTAGAATCTTCGGAGGTGCTGAATGTTCCACGCGTTCGGGGTGGCACCCCCTCCTGGGTCTCCAAGCGCGCAGCGCCAGGTCTGGAAACATGAACAACCTTGAACGGGCCCTCCCACATGGGCGAGAGCTTGTGCAATCCTTCCCTGGAGAGCACCCTCCTGAGCACGAGGTCACCTACCTCGAGAGTCCTGGGGCGGCTGTTGCGGCAGTGGTACCGCCACAACGCCTGCTGGTATCTTGCCGCTCGAAGTGCGGCCTCCCGACGGTGTTCCCCCCCAGCAGGAGGTCCATCCCCCGCATGGTGTCCTGCTGCGCCTCGTCAAACGCCAGGACCCACGCGGAGCGACGCCTGACCTCGTGAGGGAGGACCGCCTCAGCTCCGTAAACAAGGAAGAACGGGGTTTCGCCGGTTGACTTGGTGGCGGTAGTGCGGATGGACCATAGCACGGACTGGAGCTCGTCGTACCAGCCCCTGTCGCAGGCCTCCAGCTTCTTCTTGAAGGTCCTGGTTTTGAGGCCTTTCAGGACCTCGGCGTTGGCGCGTTTAGCCTGGCTGTTGCTCTAAGGGTGTGCCACCAAAGCGTAGCATAGCTGCGTTCCAAGGTTAGCCCAATATGTTTTGAAGAGATTGCTGGTGAACTGCGAACTGTTGTCAGTGATGATGCAATTAGGAACCCTGAATCGGCTCACGAGGCGCTTGATGAACTTGACTGCAGAACCAGCTGGGATGGTGCGGACAGCTTCCATCTCCGCCCACTTGGTGAACTTGTCAATGGCGACGTAGAGGTAGCGATAGCCCCCTGGCGCCCGAGGAAATGGGCCCAAAATGTCCAACCCCCAGATCGCGAACTACCATGAGAGTGGAATGGTCTGCAGGCCCTAGGCTGGCTGATGAATCTGCTTGGCGTGGAATTGACAGGCTTCACAAGCCTTCACCAGCTCGATTGCATCGTTGAGCATCGTAGGCCAATAAAAACTGTTGCGAAACGCCTTGCCGACGAGGGTCCATGATGACGAGTGGTGCCCACAGTCTCCATCGTGAATGTCTGCCAGCAACTCCTTCCCCTGTTCTCTGGAGATGCAAAGCAGGGAAACACCATTGGGTCACTTCTGGTAGAGCTCTCCGTCTTAGATGCAGTAGGCCATGGCCTGCCGAGCCATGCGTTCCGCGTCCTCTTCTTTCTATGGTATAGTCCCTTGCATCAGGTAATCTTTGAGCTCTGCAGCCTAGCATCCTTCCTGAGGCTCCAGCGCCAGGAGCAGGCGCGCTCCTGAGGTCGGGCCACAGGCCGGGGCCCCTGAGGCAGGCGGTTGAGGGAGCTCCTCCCGAGGTTGCACTGTGCTCGATAGCAACGGTACTGCTGAGGGCTTGAAGAGTCGTTCCTCGAAAACACCAGGCTCCTGAGGCAGCCGCCTTGATGCCCTCTTAGCGATGTCATCAGCCTCTTGATTGGTGCCGCGAGGCACGTGCTGCAGCTCTAGCCCCCAAAATTGCTTCTCCATCTTGCGCACTTCCACGAGATACGCCTCCATGTGCTCGTCCTTGGGCTTGTATACTTTGTTGGAGAAGTTGACGAGGAGCTGTGAGTACCCTTTGTTAACGAGGTGCTTCACTCCCAGTGCGGCCGCGGCCTTTAAGCCTGCTATAAGGCCCTCATATTCCGCTATGTTGTTGGAAACCTCCTCGCCCTGCTGGAAATAGAGCTACAGAACGTAGTAGAGCTTATCCTGAGTGGGGGATATAAGCACTGCGCCTGCCCCTGCGCCATGTCGCGAGAATGCTCCATCAAAGTGCATAACCCAGTCATCTAGCGCCTCGCTTCCCGGGGAAAGCGACCGATCTTCTCCTGCTTCGAGCCCTGGCGCCTCTGTCCATTCTGCAACAAAATCCACAAGTGCGGCCCCCTTGACGACTCTGGTCGTGCTGAATTCCAACTGGAACGCTTGCAGCTCGATGTTCCATTCAGCGACCCTTCCTACGGAGTTAGGACTCCTAAGCACCCTCTCCAATGGGTAGGCTGAGACAACCTTGATGGGGTGACCTTGGAAGTAGTGCCACAGCTTCCGAGAGGCCACCAATAGTGCGAGCAAGAGATTTTGGGGCATGGGGTACCATGCCCTTGCATCCGCAGCACTGTGCTGACAAAATACACAGGATGCTTGATGAGAGTGGGCGCGCCGATTGAGCCTGCACCCTCCGGAGAGTTGAGCGCCTCCTGAGGCGTTCGAGCCCCCGACTCCTGATTGCTTGGTGAGGTCCCTTCATCCCTGGGGGCGTCTTCCTGTTGAGGCTGATTCCCATTTGCCAAGGTCGTGGCCCTCGCGAGGCCTTCTTGGCCCTGAGCTGCTGCGGTCGGGGTTGTAGCAGGTGCGGCCTTCACCTGACGCTCCTCCCGAACCGCCACCAGAGCTGCGCCGGCGGAGTAGGGTGTGGCGGCGAGGTAAAGCACCAAGGGCTCTTGAGGGTGTGGAGCCACCATCACCGGAGGGATGGTCAGGTACATCTTGAGATCTTGGAACGTTTCGTCAACCTCTTGGGTCCATTCAAACGGACCCTTCTTCTTCATCAGCTTCAAGAAAGGCAGGGCTCGTTCCCCCAGCTTGGAGATGAAGCGTCCTAGCGCGGTTACTCGCCTGGTGAGTTTTTGCATTTCCCTGAGAGTTTGCGGCGGACTCATGTCGTCGATTGCCTTGACCTTCTCTGGGTTAGCCTCGATACCTCTGTGGCACACGAGGAAGCCCAGAAGCTTGCTAGAAGGAACACCAAACACGCACTTCTCCGGGTTGAGTCGCAGGTCCAAACACGCACTTCTCCGGGTTGAGTCGTAGGTCCACTTCATGAAGGCTCTTGAAGGTTTCTTCCAGGTCCTGTATCAGGGTCTTGGCTTCCCGAGACTTCACCATGATGTCGTCGACATAGGCTTCGGCGTTTCTCCCGAGCTGCCGGCCCAAGGCGATATGCATCATCCGCTGAAAGGTTGCGCCTGCGTTGCTCAATCCAAACGGCATGCAGGTGTAGCAGTACACTCTGCACGGGGTCAGGAAAGCCATTTTCTCCACATCTTCTACCGCCATCTTGATCTGGTGATAGCCCAAGAAGGCATCCAGGAAGCACAACAGGTCGCACTCAGCGGTGGAGTCGACAATTTGATCGATGCGGGGGAGCGGGAATGGATCTTGGGGGCAGGCCTTGTTGAGGTTGGTGAAGTCGACAACATGCGCTCTTTTCCTCCCTTCTTCTGCACAACAACAGGGTTGGCCAGCCATGCCGGATAGCGAACCTCGCAAATGACTCCCGCAGCTTCTAGCTTGCGGGTTTCCTGGATGATGAAGGCATGCTTCTCGGTGGACTGCCGCCTTGCTTTCTGCTTCACGGGACGCACGTTGGGGCACACGCTCAGGTGGTTCTCAATCACCTGCCTTGGGACTCCTGCTAGCTGCTTGGGCTCCCATGCGAACACCTCCTTGTTCATGCGCAAGAATTTTATTAGAGCCTCCTCCTGCTCGGGGCCGAGATTGGCGCCTATGGTGAAGGTGGCGCCAGAGGATCCATCCTCATCGACTGGTACCTGCTTAGTCTCCGCCTTGTCTTGGGTGAACAACTGCTTCTTCTTGGTTGGCGCAGCCCCCTTGGCCTTGAGGGTGTCGGCGCCGGCGGGCTGTGCCACTGCGGCCGCCTTGAAGGTGAGCTTGAGCGCCTGCAAAGCATCCTTTGTATCTCCAGCTACGGTGAGGACGCCGCTGCTCCCGGGCATCTTGATGAGGCTGTAGGCCGGGTGAGTCGCTGCCATGAACTGGGACAAGGCAGGGTAGCCGAGGATGGCATTGTACGTGAGGCCGATGGGGGCGATGTCGAAGTCGATGAGCTCGGTCTGGAAGTTTTCGTGGGTGCCAAAGGTCACCGGGAGGTGGATCTGCCCCAGGGAGCCGGTGGAACTGCCTTCGACGCCCGAGTAGGGCTTGCTGGGTCGGAGTCGCTCCAGGGGCACGTGGAGGAGGCTGAAGGCCTCCACCGAGAGCATGTTGAGACCGGCACCGCCATCGATGAGGGTCCTGGTGACGGCCACCTGGCAGATGGTGGGAGTGCATAGCATCGGGAGCGCACCCGAGCAGGCGGTGCTGACGGGGTGGTCATCCAAGCTGAAGGTTAGGTCGGCCTTGGGTGCCACCCAACCCGGAGGAGCTTCGCGGCACGTGAGGGGGCTTGACGTGGCGGCCCGAGGGTGGGGCTTGCGAGACGCCTAGGAGAGCTGCGACGACCGGGGGCGCCGGCGCAGCATAATGGGCGAGGAAGAGGCTGTGCAGCTCCTCCCAAGAGGCCACCGAAGTTGCTGGCAGATGGAGCAGCCACATGCGCGGGACGCTGGTGAGGGCAATGGGAAGCCAGTTAGCCATGAACCTATCGCCGCACCCGGCCTTGAGGACGGCCTGCTCATACGCCAGCAGGAAAGCTAGCGGATCCGCCGCGCCGTCGTAGCGTGGCGGCATGTCTGGCTTGAACTTGTTCGGCCACTGCACCTGTCGCAAGGTGGGGGCCAGGGCTCGGAGCCCCCTGGCCCCAATGCCGGCATCGGTAGCCGGAGCAGGCGACACGTTGTCCGCCATGAGGGCGAAGCGCGGTGTTGACGAAGAGCGGGTCGACAGAAGAGAGAGCTCCGGCGCACCCCTACCTGGCACGCCAAATGTAGGATATCGGGTTCCGGCAAAACCCTTAAGGTTCGAACTCTGGGTGCACACGACGATCTTTCCCCTACCGATCCACGTTCCAACGCCTCGCTGAGAATCTAAGCTAAACGATGAACAACACAAGGGACGCAAGATTTATACTGGTTCGGGCCACCGTTGTGGTGTAGTACCCTACTCCAGTGTGTGGTGTGGTGGATTGCCTCGGGGGCTGATGATGAACAGTACAAGGGAGGAACAGCCTCGCGAGAGGTGTTCTTGTGGTGGTGGTTTGCCTGAGAAGGATTTGATCCCCCTCCTACTGTGGTGGCTATCTCTATATATAGAGGCCCTGGTCCTCTTGCCAAATATTGAGCGGGAAGGGCGCCAACAATGACCATTTTAAAGGGGAGCATCTAGTACAAGTTATCCTGACTAAAGTTGGTCTTCGGCTGCCAAAGGCACTGGCAAAGACGCCGTCTTGGGCTCCACGGTGACCTCTGTCCTGCCGCTCTGCTGGTCTTGTTCTTGTTGCACCGAAATGGTAACCTTTGCTTGATGCCTCGGTACTCCGCGCCTGTGCTTGCCCCCTTTGCACCAAAGAGGAAACAAGGACACTGCACAGGCCGACGCCCGCCTGGTCTCGATCGTCATGGCTTGCGTCACGAGCACCTCGCGAGGTACCCTTGCCTTGATCTCTCCGCCTCCTCGCGAGCCTGCCTGGTGAGGCCGTTCCTGAGGAAGCCTCTCATCGTCCACCCCGTGAGGCTTGGCCCCTCGCGAGAGTCTTGAGCTTGAGTTGGTGAAGATGGGCCGTACTGGGCCACCACTTGAGCCACGCCGCAGGCCGCAGGCAGGCAAGTCTGGGGACCCCCGTTCCCAGAACACCAATAGAGATAGGTCCACTTCCCCCACCCTTCGCCATCCACCATGCTTTCTTCGTCTTTTCAACCAAGAGACCGGTTGGGTAGCAAGTATCTACTACTTTCCCTCGTTTCCTCTTAGAACCAAGTCCTAGATTCATGCTACAACTTTCCCACTTTCTTCCCTTTTTGAACCAACTCTTAGAGTCGACTGTATGAACTAGCTTTACCTCTAATAATAGTAAAAGTCTAGGTGGCTTTGGAACAATAGACGGAAGTAGAAAAAGATCCACACGAAGGGAGCTGGGGCAGTAGAGCAAGGCAGGTGTTCCGTTTCGAAGGAATATATACCTAAGGGTCGTCGGCATGTGGAAAAGACAACGTCGGGAGGCCGCATCTTGGCCACAATACCGCAGGGAGGAAGAAGGGGTTGGAGGCCCTCCCGAGCCAGCGCTCTCAAGGAGAGAACGGCACGGCCGCCGATCAGGACTCGCGGCAGCCGTTGGTCTCCTCCCTCGCCGCCGACGACAACATGAACGTTGCACCTACACCCCTGCCCCGATCGAGGTTGTCCGGCCGGATTTGTGACCATCCGTGAGCTGAGAGAGAGTGTGGCCACCTATGTCTTGCTTAGATCTGGAGAGCATGAGAGTGTGAACGAGAGGAACCCTAGTAAAGCAAGCGCTAAGGCTTCTGCTTATATATATAGTGGAGTGATTTTGTTGTACTAGCTTCAAAAAAATGCGCTCCTACGTGTACCCGCGAGTGGGTGTGAGAGAACTAGTGCGTGCGTGCACCGCTTCTCTTCGTGAGAGTACAATATACTATGCCCAAAGAATGTACGCCGCAAGAGAAATAGTATAACTGTGTGACATGTGAGCTAAAATAAAATGTGCGCGACGTCTTTTGTTTTTTAGAAGTTTTGAGGGTAGGGTGTGAAGAGCACATATGTGCGTGACGTCTACCTGCAGGTAGACGGTGGGTGCGACATGCGAGTCTACGAGAGGACTTGGGAGAGTCGTGACTCGTGAGGGTGCGTGTGCGTGAGAGAGAGGGGGGCACGTATCAACGCAATGCATGTGTCCGTAAATCATTATCCGACAAACGTTCGCCACAAGCCTTTTCCTGACGAACACCGTAAGAACCGTTAGATCGGCATCCGACAGTGTCAGTTTTGCCATGTCATTTAACAGAACAGCCACTCCTCCTACACACAAATCTTCCACGTGAGTGTTAGCAACTACCGTATGCTCCCTCCGTTCCGAAATGCAGTGCATATAGCTTTATTGAAAATTCAAACCTCACAAACTTTTGCCGAGTTTTCGTGTACCAAATTGCACATGTAGAATACCCTGTATATATCATTTCATTCATCTTCGAGAGGTAACTATAAAGATGGGGGAGGATTCTACAAAGGAAGACCATCGTATCACCGCAACAATTTCAACCATCCTTTGGTGTTGAGGAATATCATAGGAACTCTATATGATATGATTTTTATAGGATTTTTTCCTTTAGAGCCAATTGGTTCATAGGAATAGATTCATATACTCCACATTTCAAAGGAAATAAACATGATATCATTTCTATAGCTTTAGAGCCACTTGGTTCATATGAATGGATTCCTATACTCCCTTAATTTCAAAGGAAAATAAACATTAGCGTATATTCAATAGAAAAGTTCCTATGATATGAACCAAATTACATCTGTTTTCTAATCCCTCCTCATAGGAATTGAGATACATGTCATCTCTAGATTCAATAGAAAAGTTCCTATGATGTGAACCAAATGACATCTCTTTTCCAATCCCTACTCATAGGAATTGAGATGCTCCATGTCATCTCTTTCCCTACAACTTCCATGTATACATATTCTATTCCTAAATAGATAGTACAACCCACTAGTAGCTTTTGTCCAAAACATGCAACTATGGCACAAGAACTATATAGTGTGCCAATAACTTTGAAGGATGGTCGCTGGATGAAGCTAATCCGACAGTGCAGAGATGGAAAATCCGAGCACTACTGGCCGTTGGATACCATCAACATTCCACCAGATCTGCCACATGTACAATTTAGAAGACTCCATGGTTGAACTTGAGCATAATGCACAAACCTCAAAACATAAGCACTTCTCCTTTGTTCTAGAATCTTCTGTATCATAATTGATTTTTTTTCTAAATAAATTGCCATTATTTGTTTTTTACTTGATGCTTTACAATGCACAACCCCATGAATCTTAACATTTTTATAAAACTAATTGATTTTGAATGAGATGAACTATAAGAACTAAACGAACATCTACATCATGCATATATGACTCAAAGCTTTACATGCTATAGTGTGTATTTATTCATAATTTGGTTTCGAAATCTCATGCGTTCAATGCATGTGTACCTTACTAGTTTTGAGTAGAGTAGCAAATTTCACGCGGCCCAGGGTATATCAAAATGCAGGGCCCATGCATCATTGCCTTTCGGTCGAACCTACGTCCACAATTTTTTGTACGTACTATATCTCCACTGGTCCCTGAACCAAAAATGTTGCCTCGTTCCCGTAAAACCAAGCGGCCCACACATATTTATGGTGTCGACTCGAATCCGTTTACTATGACATGTCCCCGCACGCCGTAGTACTCCTACAAACCCTACCGCCGCACTCATCATCGGTTTTCTTCAAGAGGACGAGGGAGAAGCCGATTTGTAGTGGAGGCGCTTTGAAAAAAAGGATCTATAGTGGAGACCCCTACCCTAGGGTTCCCTAGGTAGCTGTCGCACGCATCATTGTTTTATCTTTTCTTTATGCTCTTGCGCCCTAGAGTGAAATGATGGTTGCTTCGTCCGTCCAGCTTAATGCGGGAAAGGTGGGGCTTTGTGATTTGACCCCTCATTGCACATTTTCTACTACTGTGGCGCTACGACCGGGGTGCCTCCAATTCTAACCGCCGCTTCAAACTGTAATATGGTGCATCACACGTGGAACAAGACGGTGGATGAGCCACATGTCGGCCAAATGGGTCCTGTTAAGTGTGTCGCCATTTCGTGTGCAGACTGACCTTGCTTGAGTTGCTACGCCAACACAACAGGAGCAACCTACCACTTGGTTTTGCTCCTTGGTGAATCCCGACTATATTGATCTAAAAAGATACGTGCTGAACTACCCTCTCCGTCTCAGGTTTTTATTTTTAGGCGTCTCGGTTTATAGGGCGTGCACGTAGTTCTAGGTCATCCATTTGACTAACTAAATATGAGTTACTATGTCACAAAAAGTATATCATTGGATTCTTAAGGAGATGTAGTTCTATTTAAAAGTCGAGGGTGGGGCTTTTCCTGCGTGGTAGGCGGGGCAGTTCCGCCTGGTCGGTTGGACAGAGACGCGAGAATATGAGGGAGTAGGCTGCTACAAACGTAGGGCTGTGTGATTTGACAGTGAGTTACTGCTGGACAGGTGGGGCCCCATGATTTAACTTGCCATTATCATTTTAACTACGGTGCTACGACCGGCGTGAGTCTCCTGATTCCTGACCACCTCCATACAGGTGCCTCTCCCAATGCTCCACCATGTAGTAGAGGCTGGTTCTTGCATGAGAGCCCACTTCTCCACTTTTTCCTTGCCTCTCTTTTCTCCACATATGCAAAAATGCCATGTAAAGCGCACTATTGTACTTACTTGCTCCTACAGGTGCTAAGCTTGCCACATAGGCATAAAGTCTGATGTGGCAAGTTAATCAAGAAGAGAGAGACTAGTTTGGTGACCCAAGGAAGAAACGGTGCTAAGCGCGTATACATAGGTGAAAAGACAATTTTGAGTCTATAGCTAATTAAATGAAGCAAACTTAGCAACAAAAAACTAATAAGCACACCATTTCATTGGAAGAGGTCACTCCTTGGAAAATGCAATAAATACTACTCTCTATGTCCCATAATATAAGAACATTTTTGGCACTACACTAGTGTAAAAAACATTCTTATATTATGGGACAGAGGGAGTACGAAGAAAGAGATAGAGAGAAGTAAAAAAGAATACACTTATAGCCAAGCTTATAGCTAACCTTGTTGTAGTATGAGTGACTAAGTGATGACTATGTATGACATGCCAACATCAGATAGCCTAACACACCGTGTTAAATCTCCAAGGGCGCGACCGCACGAGCGACACGACGGTCATGGTAGGCGCGACCATGATACGGGCTGCTGGCATCCCTTGGATCTGAGATCAAACGGTCGCATGCTAAGTTGCTGAAAATTTGCAGAATAACCCTCCAGGATAGGATATTCACCCATAGGTCTAGAATCACGCCATGCAACCGTTCGATCCCAGATCCAAGGGCTCTCGGAAGCCCGTATCATGGGAGAATGGAAAGCCACTACCCTGCCGTTCGCAGCTGGCAGTTCGCTCCTACTCGTCCCCGCACATCCTTTAATACTACGACGGTTCGCTCCTAGTCGTCCCGTCCTTTCACATTACAACAGTTCCACTAATCCTAACCCTCCTCCCAAATCCATGGCATCCCAAATCTCCATGGTCGGCGGTGAGTACAAGGTTAGAACCATCACCGGTGATGAGTTCAACATCATCTACACCCGTTCTTCCACGACGTTGAAAGGATGCCTTTCTCGCTTCAGAGACATGTTCGAAAACTCAAATGATGAGTGGGTCGCTGGGCTAGATGTTGAGTACACCACAGTCCTGGGACGAGAGAAGGATCTAAAGGACGAAGAGAGGAAGAAGCCCGCCGTGATCCAGGTTTGCGTGCATGACTTATGCTTGGTCTACCACATATGCCATGCCGACGTTGAATGCCTGGATTTTAAGAACTTCCTCGAGAGCAACCTAGTCAAATTTGTTACCGTAGACTTTACGAACGACAAAGAAGTCCTGGGTCGGATAGGCCTCGTTGCAGGCAACCCCTTCGACCTCCAGAAGAATCGACTGCTGCCCTCTGGTGGCCAACCTTCAATGCTGACCCTGGCAGGAGCCATGGTTCATCCTTCGTACCGTAAACTGGAGAAACCTCACTACACGTTTCATCGTCATGCATGGCAGCGGAATGTACTAGATATAGACCACATCCACTACGCTACAATGGATGGCTACCTTTGTTTCAATATCTACAAGGGTTGGATGAAGAGCAAGAGCCAAGTGTGCGGTTCAAGCAAAGAAGTATCGGCCAAGAGGAAGAGGGACAAGGACGAAGTCGAGGACGTGGATGAGGACTCCGAGTGAGTAAGGTGTCAGTATCGTTGCTCATGGTGGTTCTAATGCAGTGTCTACCGGATTAGTTACATAGTTTAATTTCAGGTGTGCTTAGTTTAATTTGAGGGGTGTGTTGTGCTGAGCCCCCAGCAGAACTATGTTATGTTTCTTCTTGTTACTTTAACTCTTCAGTATGTACATACTACTAGTATTTCTTTAATAGAATTTAGCACCCCAATTAAGGACGTACTAGCTTTTTTAATAGTACTATATGCATAATTTGGCGACGAGCGCTCTCTATATGTACCACCTTTTTTTTAATTTCTGGTTTTGCTCCATGGCGCAATCCATCAATACTACTACTATACAAAAGTATACATTTTTAAAAAAGGCTAGAGTACTGTTCATCACATATATAGCCAGTTAAATTCTCAACCTAGAACGACGTGCATGCCATGTAGTAAACCGATATGGAGGAAGTATAGTAAAAATGAGGTGATTTTACTGAGCGATCAGCGGGGGAGCATGGCATGTCATGCGGTGCCACGTGTCATGATGTACCAAGGCGATGCGCGTGTCCCTCTTGAGGCAGAAGCAATACTACATGGTTTGAGATGATGGCGAACTGAAGTGTGAAATAACGGTTGCTTCGTCCGGCTGGGAAGGTGCGGCATTGTGATTTGACGTCTCATTGCTCATTACAACTACTGGGCCGGTACGAGTGGGGTGCGTCCCCCCTGCTGTTCTGCACTGTTATTTGGTGCTTGACACATCAACCCGGTTGCTATATCTCCGACATGTCAGCGAGAGGAAGTACAGAATTCATGAAAGGGAGCGTCGATGGAGGAGTATACTACAAAATTCATGAAAGGGAGCGACTTAGTTTTGGAAAAATCTGTTTTTACAGAGTACGTACCCACTAGGGTTTATAGGGCTCATCTAAAAAACATCCGTTTTTCTGTTTGATAAGTCTCAGTTCTACTACTAGTAGTAGTACCATTACATGTTGGATTTCGAGGTGCGTTAGATCACCCGAGGCAAGCAGTGTCAAGAGGAAACTCACCAATGCATGTAGAAGTTCATGGAAATTTAGTGGTCATTCATGCATTTGTTCTAATTAATGCCTCGGTAAACATAACTTCTTGAGAAAAACGAGCATACTAATTACTTGTGCAAACTACGAAGTTAATTCGACCACTCACCGTCTACCTTGGTTGGAGAGATTTTGAAATTGAGTCATAAACTGGAAAGGAGGGAGTAGTAACTTTTGTCTCGATTACTATTTGTGGCCTTGTATAGATGCAAAATGTATTTTTTTATAGTGGCCTTGTATAAGTAAATGGAGGGAGTACTAAAGGACATATATATTCCAAACAATATGATAATATCTCTAACCAAGGTACATAGTAGGGACGAGGAGTAAATGAAGGGAGTAGTAAAATTTTCTCCTCATGATGCGAGCCACCGCGGGTGTGGGTGAGGGAGCGGGCATAAGGCGTACAATACTACTACTACTGCTACTACTACTACTACTCGTAAGCAAGCTTCACCTCATCCTGCGAGCTACCGCGCCCGTGGGCGGGGGAGACGGCGTACTAAGCAAGCTTCTCCTCGTTCTGCGAGTTGACATGACACATCAAAAGTACTCAAGTGTATAGAGCCTTGCCTCTAAGGTAGGCCCCACATGGTTTGCCTCTTTTTTTAACATAACACGTCAAGTCGCAATTTGTTTGTTCACCCGTGGTAGACGATCCTCCCTCCACCAAGTGGACAACCAGTACACGTGTCAAATTACCACGTGGGCTGCCTTTTCATACAGAAATGAGCTCCACCGTGTACCCGCGCGGGTGTGGCTGGGAAAGAGACGGGAGTACGTGCGCCGTGCGTGCACCTCTTCTATTCGTGCACGTCCCCCACCTACGTGGGTGTGTGTGAGAGAGATAGAAACCTAGACATAATGCGCCGTCCATCTCCATGCCTCCGCCCAGTCCGACCACCAGTCACCACCACGCCCCACTCCTCCTGACCTTATCTCTCATCTTTCTCCCTTCATTTTTATATACAAGGGGCCACTATCAAAATTACAATTTGCAGATGTACAAGGCCACTAACACTTATCGATGCAATATTAATGGTGTTTGCCTCGTGGTACTAGCAAAGGAGGACATTAATTATCCCTTGCATGCATGCGGGAGTTTGTAAAAAAATGCATCTTGATGTTCCATGCAATGCACGGGCATCTTGCTAGTCCATGAAAACAACACATGGCAAAATTCCACGGCGAACAAGGGATTTGGATCTGTTGGGAGGGGCTGTTTGGATCTTTCCCGGGGTAGCCAAAATATTGGCGACCCTTTTTGTCCACCGGTGCCTTTGCCACCGATGAACGAGGAATGGCTCGGGTGCTCATGCTGTCATGCATCCTCTAGCGCGCACGTTGGAGATGAGCTCGCACGAGCTGTGTTTTTTTGTCCCATAACGCCGCCTGAGCCGCCCGCAGACCGACTGGCAACTCACAAATTATGCCATCCAACCGTAGTCGCACACATTATGACAACAACTCAACCAACCGGACGAAATTCACGCAAACACGTAGACAAACTGATATTTCATATAAACAACACCGGAAATCATATAAAATACAGGATTTTCTTGCAAACATGACGAATTTCATTACATTCAAATGAACAACGCGGTGCTAGTTCTGGACAGCACAAGTATATAATACCTGGCCTAAATGGTCGCCCACCGATCGATTTGTGTTCCTCATGTCCGGCAGCACGATCACTGGACTGCCGGGAGCCTCGGAGGTATATGCTTCAGCGCAAAGGACGACTCGCTTCCCCACTGCCCAACTGATATCATTGGCTGATGCCGAGATGATGGTGGCCGACACCAGTTCGAGTTCATCATCGGCCACTACTTTGCCATGGCCGGCACCGGCTCGAGTTCATCCTAACATTCCCCTCTTCCGTGGAGCCCATGCGGGGTCGACGAAGGTCCCCACAACAAAAGGATCCGACAAGACACCTGCTGTGTACGCCGGCGTCGCTTCCGCAGTGGCCTTCATGGGACCCAAGCGGTGCGGCCTCCTGTGTTCTACTTCTCCTTGATGATGGCGGCGGATGCGGAGGCGCTGGCCACCGACTCGTTGCTCTCCATGCACCCGGCTTCTGTCACTGCTTGCATGGCACGGCCGCCGGTATGGGAGTCTCGGCCACAGAAACAGGAGACGCGGTATGAGGCGGCGGCATGGACGGCAACAATGACGCCCGTGCGCTGCTCCTTGTCGAGCTGGCCTAGAGCGGCGATTTGCTGAACCGTGCACCGGCTTGCGGCGGCAACTGGCTCCATCGGGCGAGGGGAGGGAGGTGGATCAGCGAGCTGTATAGCTTATATCCGGCGGGCTACCCAGCCGGCTTGGATGCGGAATAACTACTCTTCGTAAGCCATTGTAAGAGTGGACAAAATGGTGAATGAGGAGATAGGCGAGCAACGGAGGTGTGCGATTCTTGGCCGATGTTTGGCCTCATTTAAATAGGAGATTAAATAGACGGCGGACGAGAGGAGCTCGGCCGGTGTTGCGTTTAATGCCAGCCCGGTCATGAACGGACGTGTGTCCAGAGTGGGTTTCTCGGCTTCCACACGGGTGGGTTTCATGGAGGCGTTTGAATGCGGCAAGGAGGCGTGTTTAGCTGGGCGTGCAGCGAGTGGCGCCCTCGACTCTGACCTAGGCCGCGCCATTCTTCCACTGACGTGTGTGCTCTTTGGGTACATGGCCTGCATGTTAGTGACCCAACGCAGGCAGCACACAGCAAAGGAACCTTTGGTGGGCCAGGGCGGTCAGAAGCGGGCATTTCATAAACCGATGATTGTTCATTGAGTGTGACATCATCTTTTTCATGTAGATAAGCCTACTATGTTGATAGCCCATTCGATATGTTGTGATTCATAAAGACCGCTGCAAACATCAATTTTCTGCTTATCACATATAAGATTGATTAATACCCGTAACAATCCATGTCCTTAACAAAGGGTGCATGCACGTATAGGTTGAGCGTGTGTCTTGCGTCGTGTGTTGTGTGCATGTAGGCGTGCGGGTGTTGCATGCGTGCAAGGGTACGTTTCAATGTTGCATGCATGGGTGCGTACGCGCGTGTGTTCGTGAGTGCATGTGTACGTGTCAGTGTTGCATGCCAGCATGCGTGCGTGTGTATGTTATGTGTATGTGTTAGTGTTGCACGCCTGCATGCGTGCATGCATGTGTACATGCGGGGTGAGGCTACACGTCAGTCGACTGACTTTTTCATCTCTGGTCATTATATTTTCCAGCCGTTGGATACGAAATCAAGGGCCTCCAGTTTATCATCAAACTCCACCCCCCTGAGCCGCCAGCCACCACCGGCCGAACCGCAAGCCCCGGCCGCCCGCGGCTGGCCCGCGCCGCCACACTGCCCCGCCCTCCCCGAAACCATTCCCCACCGTGGT